>NW_027464625.1:1747500-2072500 GCF_043290135.1 Rhipicephalus microplus | reverse complement strand
GAAATTGAAGCCGTGTGTTGTGTACTTTCCAAACTGAACACATAACAGCGAGGCTAAATGGCGTTTCGTTTCTCAGCAGTCGCTTTCTGTGTATCGCCGCGGTGCGTGCCGTCGTTCCTGCTTGCATCGCTCGCTGTTTTGTCGTTTATCCCGCGGCCAGATAAGGCGCGTCGCGCGTTTTTCCGTCGACGAAGGTGCAAATCCAGCGTAGCGGCGTGCTCCGGGTCGAACACGTGAGAGAAGCCAGCCGATACGGGGCGCGTCACGTGCGCCACGGTCGCACCGTGGCAATGGCTGGAACGATCGAGGCTTTCCTGTTGTTCGCCCGCAAGCGACCTCAAGCATGGTAGTTATCGATTGCAGTGCTGTGAGCTGCGGATGCTTGCATGCTGTTCCGTGGCATCGGTGGCGTACATCTGCGACCACCACGGACACGCTGGCCGCCACGGTGGATCAGTAGTTACGATGCTCGACCGCTGCACACGATCGAAGGTCGCGGGTTCGATACCGGCAGTCGCATTTTGTTGGAAGGGAAATGGTAGACGTCCGTGTGCTGTGCAATGTGTAGAACACCGGATGGTCAAAACTACCAAAGCTACTCTGTACGGCGTTCCTCATATCGTGGTTTTGGCACGTAAAACCTCTGCGGCTGTGATTTATGTTACCGCACAAACACTCGCACAGACGACGTAGTGGAGCCCTCCTAGTAGAACCTTTGTAGGCAGAATTTTGTCGGTGTTTTCAACCACACTATGCAAGTTCGTGCGTGCGCTTGCGGCGGGTGCTTGTATATCATCAGCAGCAGCAGCATCATGACTACTTCCACTGCAGGACAAAGGCCTCTCCCATGTTCCGCCAGTCAACTCGGTCCTGTGCTTGCTGCTGCCAATATATATACACATGCACAATTGAACCAACCCCCCCCCCCCCTTTCCCCTATCCCTCCTAAAATAATATCCTGTCGGCTACACATTTGATCTATGCATCACACTATCGAATAGCCGACAGGATAATGTTATCGGAGGGATAGGATAGAAATAAAATGATATCCTAAAATAATATTCTAAAACAATATCCTGTCGGCTACTCCTCTGATGTGAGCACCATGCTATGTTCACGTGTTCCGCCTTATGACGGTTGCGGCGTTGGGGTCTGCTACCTACCCTCCTCGCCTTTCGGCATGTTTATTTTTGTACGCGTTTATTTCGTTTCCCTCGTGTTATCGACGCGAACGATCTCACGGTGTCGCCGCAGCTACATTGGGAACAAGCGCTGTCAGATGGTGCTGCTATCCCGAGTTGGGACGCCGATCGAGTTGCCGGCGGTGTTTGACAAACAAGAGATGGCGTAGAGTTGCGCCAACGGGGTAAGCAAAGCAGAGGCGAGAGGGGAGGTTAGAAACGGGCTATCCTTAGCTTACACGTGACGTCATGGACTTTGGCCATTGGCGTGCGAAGTGTTGTCCTTCCTCTACAAATAACTAAAGTAGCGCCGTTCGTGTCAGTGTGCAGGCTCCTCCTCTCGCCCGTTCTTGGTAGTGCAAGCGCCATCTTGTATGTCCTCTGCCGCGTGTTTTCTACTGTTCTAGAACACTGTACTTCCGCTTTCTCAACGACAACGGCTTACCCTCTCTTTGTGCGCAGGGAGGGGCAGGCTTGTCCGCAGTTTCCTGGCAGACACCATAGAGGCGCTACTGGGAAAGGAGGCAGAGGTGAAGAGTTGGCGCTACTTTAGTGTGTTTAGGGATTTTAGGCGAATGTTTGTGACGCGGCGTTTGATAGACCGATCCATGGTTAATTAATAAAAAAAGTCTAATTAAATCATTTTTGTTGTTTTAAGAAAGAAAATAATTTCTGAAGCTGACCTCCAGAACGCTCCCTGCGTTCTTTTGTTGCCACTTCACCACAAAGCACACGGTCACCCTTTCGGCTGACACTCATTGCAGAAAGCGACAAGGTGCGAGATGTAGGTAAGCGGCTTGTGAGTGGTCGAAAGTCCTGTTGCTTTGATGTCGAGGCCACGAGTATTGAGTTCGCTTTACGGCGGTGAGCTCGCTTGGCGTGCCCCTTGGGAGGTGCGGAAGCTGTACAGCAGCTTGCAGTATCGCTGGCACATTGCGTTACACGGCTGTCTGCACAACCAATGTACGTAAGAGAAAGTGTACACAATGTGCTTTATTTGTCTCGTTTTCTGTGTACAAGTCGATATAAATTCGTCGTACAAGTCGAAAGAAATTCAACCGCCCCGAGAAAGCCTGCTCCTTCCACCCGAGGAAAATGGAACTGCTTTCTCTGCAAAGTTGCAGCGTGGCCGAGGTCGTAGACCGCCAAGACACAGTTGATTTCGTCCCCCGGAGTCGTCATGGACACAGGAATCAACCAAGGCCCAGTTTCTACAGTAACATGGCGAACGACCCAGGCGACATAGCCAGTGTCGGCCTCCGGAACCAACTTGGACAAACTTACAGGTAGAATTCCAGCATGGCTGAGTCCGGCCACTTTAGAACAGTCAGTGCCGACCACCGGAGAGGCTTCAATTATGGATCTCCCATCTACGTTGCCCAGTGGTTGTGGCCGACCACGACGATGCAGCCAAGCTCGACCACCAGAAATATTAAAGTCAGCTCTGCGCGCGCTCGCAGTCATGGCCGAGTGTGATGGCTAACTCCGGCGGCATCGGGACTCAAGCACTCGAGGCGCTAGCTGGGAGAGGTAGAGGCGGAGAATAGAGCAGCTTGCCCGACGAATGGGTGTTGTGTGTCTCGCTCACGACAATATATATATATATATATATATATATATATATATATATATAGAATTCCCTGACGAAGGCCGTGCCACGGCTGAAACGTTGGCATAAAAGTATTGCTCTTTCGTACGTGTACTCACTTGTGTTCTTTATACGTACCAGACCCCTTGAACTTCCTGCTGAATATATATATATATATATATATATATATATATATATATATATATATATATATATATATATATATATATATATATATATATATATATATATATATATATATATATATATATATATATATATATATATTCCTCGTTGTTGGTGCGTGGTTTTCGCTTTTATGCACACACACACACACACACACACACACACACACACACACACACACACACACACACACACACACATACATGAAGGCTTTGCCGTTACATAGTCGTCACATATAAGACCGTCCGTATGCGTGCGTATACGCTTCGAATCGGGAAAGGAACAAAAGAAAAAGCCTGTTCATCCACTTTTTGCGTAATCGTGCAAGAGATGTCGCCGACAGCGTGGCGGGCAGCTGCGTGTTCGCCACGCAGCACGACCGGCCTTTCCGGACTCGCCGCTTTCGAAGAAAGATTAGGAGCGCGCGTGATCCGTATGCAGGACGGGGAGCCTGCACCAGAGCACGAGGGGCCTCCGCTGCATCGAGGCGGCGCAACACCGCGCGGCACAAGCAGACATGCAAGTGCTGACCGGAACGAACTTGCAACGAACTGGGCATCACAGGCGTGCGCCGGGGGGGGAGGGGGGGTAGAGCACCCCCCTCCCCCCTTGTCACAAGGAGGAGGAGGGATAAACAAGAGGGAAGGCAGGGAGGTTAACCAGGCACATGCCCGGTTTGCTACCTTACGCTGCGGGAATGGGAAGGGAGCATAAAGATGAGAGAGAGAGGAAAGAGAAGAGAAAGGTCAGAAGAGGGGCAAAAAGTCCATCCCATACATTGACTAAGTTGGGAGAGGGAGCCCCGCGACACCCCCCCCCCCCCGAGAGGGAAACCCTGAGCACGCCTACACTGGGCTATGCGTGAAGAAAGGGAACCTTAGAGAAGGTAAAAAAAAATGTTTCTGGGTGAGTTGGCGCGTTTAACGAGATATGTATGCTCGCTGGTATAACTCGGCACATAACTAAAGAAACCAACAGACAATTAAGCCACGAACTCTCATTTCATATTGTCTTCAAGTGTATGCTGCGAGTGTAATGATTTTGAGCTAAAGTAAAAGGAATTGGAGGGGGGGAAAAGCATTCATTTCCGCCCGTGAGATTCGAACCTACAACCTCCGTTTCAGGCCCTCGTCCAATTAAATCCTTTTCAGTTTAGGGCGATCATAATCGTTACACTACAGTTGAAATCTGCAAGTAATGTCATCTGTGCTTTGCGTGACTTATTTTTCTGTTGTTTTCACTGGTTGCGTCTAACGAAAAAAAGAGGCCCCCGGACAATACGCTTTCTGTAGTGTAACTGTCGTGGTCCTGAGATGAGCGGATAACGGTGTCTACATAAAGAAGTTGCGATTCACTGTACACAAGTCGACCGACTTCTTTTCTGCCAGGCCTAGCGAAGAACGTGCTCACTAGTTCACCAATGTCGCAGGCACTTTTTTCCGATCCAGATCACACCGAACCTTGCCTATATCACTCATTCAAGAGCTTGATCTCATTTCCAGAGCTTGATCTGGAAATGTAGGAATGTAGGCGAAGAATGATGGAATGTAGGCGAAGAATTGCAAGGTTAGTCTTCTTTTATAAACTATACAACAATGAATCTGGTTTAAATAAAGAATTGTACATTCAGCCACCTCCTCAGCGCTCAGCAAGGTTAAATCATTCAAAAACTGTAAGACCATATGCTCCTAAAAATAACACATTCAAGTACTCCTTTTTTGTAACAACCATTGAAGACTGGAATTCACTGCCTTCCGACTGCGTGCACGCTCCGACTTCTTCTAGTTTTGACCTCTGTGTTAGGAACCTTATGCAACCCTCTCCTGCTAGGATGGTGAAAAACTGTCTGCAGTATTCCTTAAATAAATAAATAAATAAATATCTTTACTGTTTTTTGTGTGTTTGTGTGTGTGTGTGTGTGTGTGTGTGTGTGTGTGCTACGTTTTCTTTTATTTCTCTAGGAATGCACCAGCAAAGCGATGAGTACACTCTTGACATGCGCTCGATCCTTTCTGTATACGATGCACGACCATGAGAAAGAAACCAGAGTATGATATAATACAGATGGAGTTTGCTCGCTTTTACCAATCGCCTTTTCTCGGCACCGGGGGTAGGAATGCCGGCGGCGCGGCCGTGCACCCATGTCAGACTTTCAAGTTAAAGAAAACTTTTACCCCGTCACGTTGCATCACCTCGCCGCGAACTTTTACGCGTATACTCCTGATTACGCCTGATTGAATATCATGCGGCTATAGCGAATGCCGTTCGGGCTTGAGCACCGCGAAACAACTTCACACTTAGTTTTTACAGCTCGTTTTGTTGTGTCGCATAGTCAACAGCTGAATAATGGCCAGCATGCATCATGAGCTCAGGCGCACATAGTTTACTTGCGTGTTTTGTAATTGAAAGCTTAAGACAAAAAAACATGATTTAAGCGTATTCTGCTTCTACAGAACTGGTCTGTTCCATGTATATTTATCTGATACTGACGGTGTTGTCTTCAACAAAACTGGTCTGTTTCATAGTTTGGTCACTCTTTACTGGACATGGTGATGGTGGCGCCTGCAATGTTTTCAGTCAAATGCTGCAAATAAAACCTGCGCAACGAATCGTAATATCGCGAAAAACAACCGTATTGTGGGATCTTATGCGCCGTAATCACGATGTGATTGTACGGGATGCGAGAGAGAGAATAAAATGAGAGAGAGGCATAAAGGTTAACCAGAAATTGGAGCATCCGATTTGCTACCCTGCACTAAGGGAAGGGATCATCTATTCCACTCTTCGCTGTGTTTTTCCATCTTTCTACGTGAGGTGAATGTTTTGATAGCATAACGAGGCACGCCGTGATGAGGCGATCGCGGGTTGATTTTGACCACTGATGGTGAGTGCGCCTATTAGTGTAAGTAACAGGGGTCTTTACACTTCACACTCGTGGAAATGCACGTGCCGGGACTAAAAATAGAGTTCACAACCGCATGTTCTCACCAGCGCAACTCCATAGCCGCTATTACGCCACGGGAGGACGTTTATGTAAAACACACAAGCACACGTCCTATTTATGTTTGCCTTTCTTCAGTGTGTCTGGGAAAACCGGGAACATTAGCTACTGTCTGGGCTAAACTAGGTTATGTTGTTTTACGAAAACAAACATAAACCTATGACGTTTTTTTTCTTGTTTTAGTTCGAAGCTGGATCGGAAAGGAATCGTTTTCGTCGAGACGGAATGATAAACTGTAAACGAGTGGGAGAGAGGGAGAAAGTGCTTTGCGCCAAGGGTAGGCACGCCGCGGGTATAGTTTCCAATTCGTTTGCTAGAATAGGTAGTTCGGCCTGCGATGTCGCATCAGGTGGTGCGGCCTGTACAATGCGCTAGCGGCCTTACTGCTACAAACTTCAAGGTTGATTGATATGTGGGGTTTAACGTCCCAAAACCACCATTTGATTATGAGAGACGCCGTAGTGGAGGGCTCCGGAAATTTTGACCTCCTGGGGTTCTTTAACGTGCACCCAAATCTGAGTACACGGGCCTACAACATTTCGGCCTCCATAAACTTCAAGGTTACATCGATGTAAATCTCCGCATGGGATTATATGAGGAATTGTGCATTACACATAGAATTTAAATATATTAATCTTGGAACAGTAGATGAGACACATGACGGATAAACATGACGCAACGAAAATTGGCATCAGCGTTTTGGGTGGGAATTTACTTACTGGTGCGCAATGAGGACAGTGCAATGGCTGCAGTGGTCCGTGTAAAGCGGCCCGTGGGTAAACGATCCGCCCCCTTTTCTATCTGCGCAGACCGTGGCAGAAGCAGAAGAAGATGGAGACGGGAAACCAGGACGAAGCTCCCAAGGACCCGGGGGCCCTGACGTCACACCCAAGCTACACGGACAAGGACTTTGAGGGTGAGCGCGCGGCTGAATGCGTGCATTTCGACGCGGATGCGCCATTGGCGAGATTTTATGACGCATATACAGGATGGACACATGCAAGAACTATTAACTGGGTGGTGGGGTTGCTGATGCTGCCGCTAATTGTGTGTGTACGCGAAAGATTCGGTAGTGGTTTCTTCAGTGGCACGGTGTGACTTTGACGCGTCTCGCAGGTCACCGAGCTCACACTGTGTACGTTGGGCTGCATGTGCCAGGCTACCGCCGGCGCGGTCACCGCAGGCACCACCGGCACCACCACAAGAATGGCCATGCCCGCAAGGACGAAGGCGCAGCCGGCGACGGCAACCACCGATCAAGTAGGTCATCGCCTGTGTCGGCGAAAATCGGGCATTTTATGCGCTTGGCGTCTCTTGCGCTGGGCATTGATACTTATGACGATGATACCCTGTGCAGAGCCTGCCCTGCAGCGCACGATCTAATGCTGTACTTCGGTTAGGGAAATGAAAACGCGTCTTCGTGCCATCAGTTTTACATGTCGTTGCGCAATATCTTTATATTTATCTTAAAAAAAGACTTAAAATTTCTAGAACCAAGGAGATTTTTTTTTAGTTCGTCAGCACGTGAAGTAGAAATGCTGCGACTTCATTAGTGGAACCAGAGTGACTTAGAATTCTAGGTCACTCTAGTGGAACTGTTTAAGGCACCGTTCAGTCGAGTTTTCTAGTCTGGCTGCAGCGCCAAAATACATAGCCTAGCGGATAAAAAAAAAAGGCTATCTTGAGACGGTCTCAATGAAAACGGAACGCGACGTTTGCGTTTCGTGCCCTGCATCTGTCGGCGGATTGTGGCCGGGGGTGCTTTTCTAATTCCGCCATGTTGTCAGATTCCGCCATTGACTGATGCTAATTGGCCACGTTAGCTGCTACGACCTCTCTGGTTGGCTTTAAATGCCGCCATTACGAAATTTGACAATATGGTGGAATTAGACTAGACAGTGTCCAGAATAGCACCCCTCGGATACATGGGGGGGACGCGAGCACGCGCCCATTTTCTGCGTGCCCCTAGCGGCGAATGCCAAAGACGGGGCATGGATGGATGGATGGATGGATATGGCTGTACCCTTTAGATCGGGCGGTGGCTAGCGCCACCAAGCCGTAATACTTAATGAACAAAAAACTAGATTTATTATTTTCCCCCTTAAATAGTGAGGTTGAGGATTCGTACTTTGCAGCGAAGGGTTCAATTTTCACTCGTGCCTTGACTTTAGCCACCAATCAGATAACCTCCTTCTAGTTCATTCTACCCGCTTAAAGTCTACTTTTCCCTCACAGTCCCTAAACCCCAGTACACCACCGTGCCCCAGTGCTTTGAAAAACTCTGCGCCATCAACCTGAACTACAGGGTGAAGCCCTTTACAGAAAATAATCAAGTGTTGCTACAACCTCTCTGGTTGGCTGAGCAACGCAGCGCCGTCTGGTGCGGAAACATCGATGGTGGAGCAGTGGTAGTGGGGTCTCGACTGCTGACCCGAAGGTTTCGGGTTCCATCCCGGCCGTGGCGGTGACATTTTGATGGAGGCGAAATGGTCCGTGTAATGTGCGAGTGCAGAACGCCGGACGGTCACAAGTTTCGGAGCCCTCCACTTCTGCATCTCTTCATATCGTGGTTTTATTGGGACGCGTACGCGTAGAACCCTGGATGTTATAAACATCCGTGTGGCAGAACATGGGCGTGGCAGAAAAGAGGCACTTGTCCATCCGTGTGGCAGAAAAGGGGCACTTGTCCCCCTCTAGGCACACCAGCAATTGTCCCCTATCCCACCCAAGCTACCAGCACCCCCGCCAGCCGTGATGCAACTTGCGCTTGCACCCCCCCCCTCCCCCTCCCTTCTGAGTATCCGGTGACAATCACCTGGCAGGTCCTGTCATTGCTGACCGAAAACGAGAAAATGAGAGCCTCGAATAAGGGAAACGAAATAATTGCCTTTTTCTTTTTTGCTCTCTGTCTTTTAGTGTTCGTTTACTATTGTGAGAGCAGCACTGCTGTGCATGCTGATTTGATACCTTCAGTTGAGAATAGCATCTCCAAAAGATATTGCTGAGCCAGGGCAGGAGAGGTTGTATTCACACCCCCTTGTCCATTTCACAGCACTTATCACCATGGGAGGGGGAGGGGCACTTGCCTCCACCTCCCCCGGTGAACGGAAAAATAACTGCAAGATATTCATTGAAGAGCCCAACTAACGCCTGTTGACTGATAACTTTATATTTTGTAAAACATACTCAAACCAATACCTACAACCTGCATTAGCACTTCTTTTTTTTTCTATTAATTTATTTTAGGCTTAAATTTATTTTCGCTAAGGGACTGTAAATATAACCTGTGGAAACTACAATCCAAGTTGCATAAAACTGAAGTTTGGTTAGCCAATATACCACTTTTCGCAGTATGCACGTACTTGTTGGTTATCATGCAGATATGTGGCGAGGCAGTAGTGCACAATTGATACCACGCTGAAACGTAACTTTGCTGTAACCTATAATAAGCACACACCTGAAAGTTGCAAGTTGCTGCAGCGCACTTGTCGGTTCTGGGCTGCTTAGCTTCATTTGTAATGAATTAATGCATTTTTTTGTGTACAGCCAAGGTATGTATACTTCTGTTTACAAGTAAATTTACTGAGTTGCATTGTGATCATCTACTACGACTGTTCAGTTTCGCTGTGCCAGTATGCAATGCTCACATAAAGGGTCTGGCTCTTGTTTTTGTGTTTCTTGATTCTGAGACTCCAATTGTGCACAAATGGCTCAGGCTATTAACTCTCGTCTCCAGTCACTTATCTGAGGGCAGGAAGTTCAAGGGAATCACTTTGGCATCTCAGTGGAGAGCTCATTGGGGCAACGGAAGGAGGCTGCCTAATAGGCACAATAAGGATGGCTTCTGTTGCCTTGCGTTGCGGAAGAAAGCATCTTCACTGCTGAATGTTCTTTTAAGGTGTATGTTTCAGCCATGTTAGACGTTGCAGTCTCATAAGCAATATCAATGCTCATGAGATGCATGCAGACTTAGCTTGTGTATGTGGTGTGTTCTGATTGGATATGTACGCAGTGCTTTGGCTTCTAGGATATGAACCTTTAAATGTTATAAATTGGCATTCTGAAGGTTCTAACGATACAGACTGTTTCTGTTTGGTGAGATTATGTTTAATGTTTTGCAAGCTAGAAAGGGGAGGACAATGTAGGACAATTTCATTTTTGCTATCACCGTATGAAAAGGCAGTTGTAGAAAGGGGGGACACAACATGCACACCACAACATGCTGATTATCAGCTGATAAGCTGGAAAGTGGTGCAAAAGAAGTACGAGAGGAAACCTGTGTGCACTACTCGTATGAGACATACATAAACAGCAGTAGGAACGAACACAATAGGCACCAAGCCTTGGCTGGTTATTTTGAGAGTGGCTGAATTCTAAACAAAACAGTCTTTATATATCATGAACAAATAGCATCTAACTTTCTTTGTATCTGGTCTCGTGCTTTTATAATCATTTTATTTGAGAATTAGTGTAACTCTATATTGGTGAATGCAATGTTCATAGAATTTTTCATCAGTTAAGTAAAGTCTTGTAGTGGGTCATAGTAATCTATACTGCTAGGTAAACTTCTGAAAACCAATGCCGCAGAATTTTGCAAGGTGGCATAGGAGTTTGTGACAACCATCAACTTGTAGCTCAAAGATACTAGGCAATTCCGTGTGGATTTTCTTGTGCCTTTGTGCTACAAACAGGTTGTTGTAAGTTTTTCTTTTTAATACTCTCTTGTAGATAGAATTACCTGCTAACATATATTGTGCTCTGTGTTCAGAGGTACTGTCTTGCACTAAACCACTTATTCAGCCCCACATACTCCTGCCTTTTATAAGGAGATGGGAGTCTGTTTTCTATAGATAGTCTACTTACACAGTTGCATGTGTTGAACATGCAGTTACTCCCCCTGCGGAGCGAGTCCACTTTATCCTCGGGGAGGAAGAGGATGGCTTACACGAAGCACATCCACTGTTCAGTGAGATGGAGATACTCTGCGCTGAAGGAGATGAAATGGAATGGAGAGAAGCGGCTAGGTCAGTGTTCCCGACATAAAATGGCATTCATGCCCTTACATTGAATTTCTGTTACCTCACACAGTCTAAAATAATATAGATGATGTGTGATTCTGGTTAGACGATGACTATTCAGTATGAGCACAGTTATTTTATAACTCTCATTTTTCTTGTTATAACAATAATAATAAAAAATAGCCATATCAAGGATAATGTAACAATGTCAGAGATTATGGAGGCATCTTATGTAAGTTATTCATGACTGAGTTTTCTTTTGCACATTGATGCAGATGGATAAAGTTTGAAGAGGATGTGGAAGAAGGAGGTGATCGGTGGTCTAAACCGCACGTGTCGACCATATCACTTCACTCGCTGATGGAGCTGCGCAGTTTTATCCTCAATGGCACTGTTATGCTCGACATGGAAGCCAGCAGCTTGGAGAATATTGCTGGTACATACCATCTCATTTGTTATTTCCTACACATACGTTTCCACTTCCATTTGGTTAGTGGGTTGACCAGAATTATGCAAGTCAAGAAAGTGCTGCTGAACAAAAAGTGTGGAGTTCATAATTGAATTGAATTGCATTGAGTTTGTTTCACAGCAAGGTTGAGAGAATGTCCAGGCAAAAAGCTGCATTGAGAAGCTTGAGAGGAACTTGGCCACCTCATGCACCGGGCAGTTACAGCGATTGAACAGAAGCATGCCATATACATAATGCATGAACTAACAAAACAGTAAAAACAGTAAACAACCACAGTGAGCAATAATGAACAAGGTTATTCTGGAAATGTTCGAAAAATAAAGAAAAAGAAATAGCTGTAGTGATGACGACAAAAAACAAGGAACAGATGAACCCATGACAGCACAAGCAATCACACAAATATGTCGTATAGCCTTTCTAGTGAGAGAGTAGGTACATTGAGACCACTTTCTTTGTGTAATTGATTTACAACAGTCCGTAAACGAAACTGTAGCATTTGGTCACGGTATCTAGTTTTGTTTTTGTTAACAATCCAAGGTTCCAAATCATGAAATTTATAAAAAGAATTATGTTGCTGTAAGGATGCCAGTTGTGTTGCAGCGTTATTATAATTGATTCTTTCCCATTTCATACATGTTACAAGGCTTGTATGTGTACAAAGGTTCAATTTGTGTGGTTCTAAGCTTTGTGAACAAAGGAGCAGTATGCCAAAGATGTAACACACTGGAGACAAGGCGTGTTGCTCCTTTTTTTTGTAATACCATCAGGCTGTGAATGTTTTCAGGGGAAGTCATCCCTTAGACTAGGATTCTGTGTTGGAACTAGAAAAAAAAACTTCGAATTATATAAAATCATAATAATAGATGTAGAAAGATAATTAAAATGGCAACACATCGTACCTATTGCTCCAGGTAATTTTACTAACTAGGTGATTCACTTGGTAATCTCACTACATAGTTTCAGAGAAATGTATGCCAAGTGACTTGAAATATGGTAATAATTATATTTCAGTATTGTTTACTTCAATGGCATTTAGTTGATATTGTTTAATACGTGGATGAAACATTTTTGTCTATGTATTTCCTATATTAATCTTAAGATAATTACCTGTAACCCACTTGCATATGTATACCTGCAAGCATCTTGTTGGCTTAATTCCTTTTGCTTGCTTATGGAGCTAGTGCATAGTGTAACTTATGTGGTATGGTCGAGCAATGTTATAAATGCACTTTAACAAGTGCTCAAATTTAACAAACTCAATCTAAGAACTTTCGTTCCAGATTCTCTAAGCAATGAGTATTGCGTGCTTATAATGAGTGTTGTATATAACAGAGGTATTTTTACACTACTCCACTACAATGGGATTAATATAATACTGTGCATGAAGTGTAGCTTCGTGCCATTATTATGTTTGTATATTGCAGCACTCAAACACCTCATGACATTAGCCAGTAAACCCCTAACAATATGCATTTCAGTGGCATACCTCAGTAGATGTGACAGAAAACCCATAATTTTGCTATCATTCCTGCCTACGACTTTGCATAGAAGTCTGCAGTATTGACTAAATAAATAAATAAGTATACTTTATGCTCAATATTTACTTGTGCTATACCACTTCGATGCATTGTCTTCTTGACCTCTATATTTTTTGTGTATGTAATGCACACAGATCTTGTCTTGGAGAACATGGTGAACAGTGGTCAGTTGTCTGCGGGTGAGCAGTTGGAGCGCACCAAGGAAGTACTCCTGCGCCGTCACCGGCACCAGCACGAGCGACACCGAACAGACAAAGGCTCGCGGCTTCCCCTGATCCGATCTTTGGCCGACATTGGCCGCAATTCCTCCAAGAGCATGTTCGGAGCCCACAGTAAGCACCCCACCTGAGCCATATGTTGTCCTCCCTTGCACGTCCTCAGGGCCATTATAGAGTGACATTTTTGTCTGGTGTGTTATCTCCATGCCTGTCACCTTGCCTGTAGTGTGAGTGTGCTCACTTCATTTGGGATTGTACTTTTCTTGGTTTTACGATGACTTATATCATGCTGAGAGAAAAAGATGTTTCACCCAGATATATATATTTTTTGGCAACTGAATTTGTTCTGCAGGGCGTAAAATTTTGAGAAATAATATGTAAACTGCAACATACCTAGATAAAATTGCACTCAATGTGGACTGTACTAGTCCTATATTTCTGTAATCAATGTCGGATTTGGTCTTTTTTTATATAGATTTCACTTGCGATTTTTTTCAGAATTATTTCCCATGTTTTTGCTATCAGATTTGTTGTTTTCACACACGTAGCAAAAACAAATGTAAACAAGATGAGAGCATAACATGAGTGCTTGTGTTCTGTTAGTGTGCTTTTTATGTGCCTGTTTATTTTTGCACTGTGATACCACAGCAACTTTTCCAGATGGCAATCACAGAGATTTCTTATTCTTTCAAGGCAGATCATATTGTAAGGGCTAAATTTATAAGCTAACTAAATTAAATTTTTTCAGCTTGCCTAGCTTTATGGTAGGTGATGGTACCTGCACTCTTTTATTACTAATAAATGGTGTTCTCGGCCTAGTGTAGCTATTGTCGGCTCTTGCCTGTGGGGTGAAAAATCACTCTGGCAGCTTTTATTAATGCAGTGACAAAGGTTATTGACAAGATAGCATAAAAGAGCTCCTTTCGCAGAAATTGCGACGTCGGCGTTGGTGTCGGTGTCGTTAGTTGTGAGTGAAAAATCATCTTATGCGTGACCGCGAAATCGAGAACGATGCAAATAAAATAAATAATAGAAAAACTCTGGGTCAGAGTGGGGATCCAAGCCAAGTCATCGGCACGGCAAGTGGATGTTTTATCACATGGCCACGGGTCTGCTTTTGCATACATTGAAAACTTTCTATGCTTGGAAATGTAGGGAAGGTGACACATGCTTAACAAAAACATGCATCCTGTATACATGCTTCACAATACAACATCAAATATTGCAGCAATAATACGCGGTACAAGCACCCATTGCAATCGGGTGTGGGGACATGTGATTATCATGATGGCTTCATGGTTTAAAAGCAATAACCCCCTACAAAAGGTACACACACTACTGCACCTGTTTTCTTAAGGCCACGTAGTGGGTGCATAGCAAGTTCCAAAAATTTCATGCACTAAGTGTTTGAAGTATACACTAGGAACAGAAGATCTCTATCACGTTCAACTCTTAAAGGTGAAGCTATAGGGCCCCCTAATTTTTTGAATGCTTGGGCAAGCTTTCAAGGGAGATTAATTATTTTACAGGATTGTCCTTTTGCCATTTCACTTTAGAGCTAGCATTCAGTTCACTTTTACATTGCAGCATATCACTGCAATTGCTCGTCATTATTGTATCATTCATTCTATCACTGTAGAAGAATGGCTGTAATCAATTTATTATTTGAGGGGCTGTTTCATGCTTCTGATGAATTTTTTACATTGTTCAAAGGACCTCAGAAACTAGACAGTGATAACTGTCTGATTTGCATTCAAACTGCAGGTGCATTCAGTTGCTAACAGGGAATGTGCGCTGTATCAAAATTGTTTAAATAGAGTTATTTTGCCTGTGTGTACATCTAATGGAATGGTGAACGTAAATTGGTAATGCAATTTTGTGTGCATGATTTCATTTGGGGTAAATTGTGCCGTGTTTTGTGACAGCTTTGTACGAGTGAGTCTGTTCTATGAGATTTAAAGCGGGACGTTGTCATTGTTCTTTTTATATGCAGTGTGATGTGTTTGTCCTGAAACGTTTTGTGAAACGTTAACTGAAAGATGTGCTTTGAGAGATATCTGTGTTCTGAAAGAAAATTGCACTGTACCTTCTCAGGTGCATGTATTGGATGCGACACTCGAAGTTACTTTAAATTCTGTTAGATTTCACATATTGCAATAGCAGATGAGCCAAAAAAAAGATAACGTAACATGATATGAAGAAAAAAGTATTGTCAATTTTCACTTTTAAATATTTTGAGGTCTTTATTGTTGTCACTTGTAAAATAAGTTATTCACAAGGAAGTCCAGAAGAAGTTCATGATTCGAGTTCTGAGTTGCTCATTGAATATGAACGTATTGCTGCTTTGTGACCGTCAGTTTGTTGGCATCTTAAGATGCCTTTATCAAAAATATATTGCCACTGTGGTTGTCGTGTGTTCTGCGGCGCATTTACCGCATCATTGTTGTTCTGCACTTATTCTTTTTTCCTCGGTTGGCGTTGAACACCAACACTGACACCCAGCCAACGGGGGCAAGGATTCTAGTCCATCACTTAACCCCGACCCAACGTCTGTGATGGTCTCGACAACACCAGCTGCTACAAACGCTGAAGCAACCAACCCTGGGGGCTGGCGTCCAACCAGAGTCCTCAGAGAACTCTTTTGTGGTAAAGGTGCCTGAAAAAAGAAAGCACACATGCAACCAACCGCTCGCCCGTGTCAGTGTATCTTGTCACGTGGCTGCATTCCAAACCACCACCCTGCTGGAAGGCTCTGCATTGAATCCTGAACAGTTTCTGCCTGCTGTTAATCATGGCAAAAATGTGTACTGTAATGCTAGCACTCCATCATTACTGCTTGCATCTTAGCCATCTGCGAGATTAGTGTTGAAGGTAGACTGATAGCAGTCTCTCTAAAAATATTTAATGGCAATATTCTTTTTTTCTGGTGGGTATTCTTCATTCTGTGGGTACTTACTGCATAATAGTTTAAGCATTCTCACTACAGTGCATTACATTCTTTCAGAAACTTGGATTTTAGTAAAAAAAAATTTAAACAATACTTTTTTCATCATGTAGTGCTCCTGAGTGATTTACAAAAACAGCAGCGAGTGTGCAAAAGATAAAATGTCTCTGGTGCAACTTTCGTGAAAGGAGTTGTGTTTCTAAATAAATAACATAATTTCGTGATCAATTAGTTAAAGCACTAACTCAGCTTTCACTATTTTACCTTTTGACACCATGAGCCTATGCACGCTGCATATGTTGGAGCTTTTTTTTTTTTCAACCATCACGATTAATGTGTACTCTTTGATGGTTGATGTACTTCACAAAGCCAATCTGAGTAGCACTGACCGACTTGTACAATCCTCAATTTCTCTTTAATTTCGAATTTCTTAGTTTATATCTTGGTGGGCTGTATTTAAATCAGGGCATCGAAGCTGTTGGGATTGGAAAAGCCCATGTATTTCTGACCAAAATTCAGTCATCGCAATCGAGAGCATTTCCAGAAGGGTGACCTGGAAACTGGAGCTGCTACTGGTAACAAAGGCACCTTGAAGGCTGCGCAAGTGCACTGGCGGCTAACCCTTACACTTACCACGTGCCTGATGTGTTATCACTGTGTTGTGGTGGTGGCCACGCCCTGTTTGGCTTCTCTCATCTTTTGCACTGCCAGCTCTGCTAACTTCACATATTTGAGCCTTGCTGATCACTATTTTCATAAATGCGATGCCCAAGCTCAAGCATCAAACGTGATCGTACTTTTCTTTTGTGCAGTGCACCTTTACCAGTACAAGTGTGCTTGATCATCAGTTTAATCATTACTTCTCACCTCTGCTTTAACTATGCATCCATGTGCGCATGGCTCTGTTTATTTTGGAAAGCATTTTCTAAAATTGTGAACAAGCTCTGACTTATCCTTTTACAATTGGAAGATATAGATTCTCAACTTAGCCCAGGATAAAGTCAAAGTTGTAGGCGCAACCAGTTTTGATTGCCATATTATTTTCAGTGAGTATGACTTATTGAGAAGGATGGAAATTACCATAATTACCTGCATGCTTGCAGTGAGTTCTATGTTTATCATTGGCACCAGATATGCTGATCTGCTTTTATATTGAACAAAAAGAAAAATGAAACAAGAGTAGTCAGAGGTAAACTGTACAACCCTAATTTTAGCCTTTTAAAGTTTTATGGCAAAATTATTAGCCTTATCTTGCTTTGAGTCAATTCGCTTTTACATTGAGAGCTTATGACACGAGTCGCATGATGCTGCTTTGGGTTTTCATCGCATTCATGTAAATGTGGCTGCTGTATGTGTGTAAATGAAAAGGAGACTCCACTTCATGTATCTTCATAGGCTGCATAAATCATTTTCTTAGTCTGTTGGCTATTATTTTTGTAACACTTTATGTGCAACATTAGTGTGCAAACGGCGCACTACATCCGTTATTTAAAGACAAATTCTTGTATCTAAATTTGATTTTACATTGCTTTAGAGACAAAAGAAGCTGTACTGAAAGTTGACTATAAATATTGCAAGGGCACTTTCTTGACTCAAGTAATCACCTTGCCAGATTTTCAGACTCACTCGATAGGTAATTTAACAAAGGAGTGCCCTGACATTTAAGTAAAGTGGAGTCTTCTGCTGTTATAGGCCATAGCTTCAGTACCATTTGTCGTTTTCTGTTTGCATAAAGTTTTAGAAAAAAGAAAGTATTGTCTCACGCTGCTGTGCTTTCGTGATCTTCAGCGAAAGAAGTCCAGTGACTTATTGTAGCCTGTTTTGTGTCTGGCACGTGCACAACCGTTCCGTTTTCAGCCATGTAACTTGCTGTTCTTAGCTGCGCAGTCTTATGTACTTATGAAGCTACTGTTACATTCTCAATGTGTGCACATGTGTTGGAAGACAAGTCTGTGTGGAATGAATGGAACGTTTGATCGGTTTCCTGCTTTCTTTCCGATTCTGCAATATAATGCTTTGTGACAGCAGCTTGCCCTTGCTTCTGAGTGAGCAGCATAATGCTTATGGTTAACAGAAAACAGTGTCTCACTAAAAGAACAGCTGTACTTGTGTAGCTGTCTCAGTTGCTACAAACATTCATTTTTCTTTAAAAACAATGTCTAGATTGCCTAAACGTTGACTAGCTGTTGAGAAGATCTATTAAACACATAAGAGATTCGCTGTAGGCCAAGTAAAGGATTGAGTGCAAGCCGCAAGAAGGGCACAAGAAGCACGCACATAATTGTATGACAGCGTTGAGCACAAATGCTGTTGATGGCGCAAGCCTCGGGTGTATGTGCAGTTTTCTTGATGCCCCCTTTGAATTACTTTTGAATCGTGCAATTTGCTTTCTATTCTTCAGGAAGCTTGACCAGGAACAGCAGTTCTTGTAGTGAGGCATGGCACCTTGTTGCTGCACTTACATCAGCAGTCGAATTCAATGACAACAAAATGCACCATGCGAGTTGTAATGAAAGCCCGTCATTTGCGTCAGTTATCGAACAGGGGCATTCATTTTTCTGTCGACAGGTGGCTCTGGGAACAACGCAGAGGGCATGACTCAGAGCCCCAGCTCCAATTCTCTCCACATTCACGCTCCACACCCAGCACTGGCACACAGCGGCTCCACTTTAACAGATGCGGCCACCAATGCCAGTTCTCCTGATCTTCAACACAGGGTCAGTTTAAGCAAGACTCATTATATTGTACGCTTGTGTTAGGTGCGAGATGTTGTTACTAGCTCTGCGAGTGGCAGTTTTGGAGTGACGGGCATGCAATGGAGAATGGTCTCTAATAACTCAAGTGATAACTGGCACATGAACAAAGTAAAAGTATGTATTCTAAAAATCTACAGATTTCGAGAACAAGCTATATATTGAACTACAACATTTTATAATACGTTCAATAAGCGAACATTGAGGGTCACAACTCAAGTGAAGTCAGACAGGTTCCGACCTCTTGGGTTTTTATCGAAGCATCACTCACTTTTTTTTTCTATTTTATATGATGAAAAAATGCACAATACATTACTTGAGAAAATACCAAGTTCCAGAAAACTCCCATAGAGAAAATAAACACCATGCATTTGCTTATTATCATCTCAAGCATGCGCTAGCTTAAGCTTCAGTTGTAATAAATTAAGAACAAAGCGTTAGAGGACGGCTGCAATTTATTTCAGATAGGACCCTATGTGGCGTTCTAGTTGCTTGTTTCATTCGAAGGTGGACATCTTCGACAGATATCTGTCTGGTTGAGTGAAATTTCATAATAATAACATAAGCTCTCCAGCGAACTTATAGCCCAAAGTTCTTAATTGGATAAAACTGAAAACTGTAATGCCTTGACGTTTCGAGACCGATTCGGTTTCTTATTCAGGGGTGACTATTCGGCTGGCTCCACACCTAGCAATTCTTCTTATGGTGTTGTCCTTTTCATCGTCCTTCTTTCCGCCGTTGTTGCTGAGAAGTATATCACCAATAGAAATTGCTAGCTGCGAAGCCAACCGAACAGTCGTCCCTGAACAAGGGACCGAATCGTTCACGAAACGTCGGGTCTGTTTACAGTTTTCAACTTTTATCAAATTAAAAACTTTGTACTATAAGTTGGGTGGAGAGTTTATGTTATTAGTATTATTTCATTTGGCATCTTATGCTCTGTAAACTTTTTCTTTATTATTTTAATAATATAATGCATTAAATGTAGGTAAGTTCCTAATTGGAGCATCTTTAATAGTCATGTATTTGCTGAAGTGTGTCAAAAATAAATGATTACCACTTTGCTTTATATCACAGTTTCAGACTGAGTTGAGCTATCATATCTCATACAACTTCATTGTGTCCATATGCACTTTGCTTCAATTGTTGGTTCCATAAGTGTGAGCATGACTTCACGCCTATTAACTCACCAGAATATTAAGTTAGCCTAGGAACTTGAACTCATGAGGTGATTTTACGAATATATTGTCAAAAAATTTAAGTTGTGTGAAAGTTTGTCCATCAGTTTTCAAAGCTTATTTGAGAAAGTTTATACAGACAGATTTCTGAAGCAAGTGAAGCTGGCAATAGCAATTTCTTTTAAAAGAACCTAAGAAAAAAACGCATTGTCGAACGATAGTGCATGCTACTTCTGCCCAAATTATGATTCTTCACAGGTTGAAAGGTACGGTTTAAGCAACCTGTATTCCTCGCTAGTGCTAAAAGCTCCTGGGCCCATGTGTGTGCAGTTAAACCAGGCATTCATGAAGAAAATCCCGCCGGGATCACAAGCATCCAACATTCTCGTTGGTGAGGTGGAGTTCCTGGAGCGGCCAATTGCCGCCTTTGTGCGTCTGGCGGCCGCAGTGCCTCTGGGGGACCTTACAGAGGTGCCTGTGCCCACCCGGTTTCTGTTCATCTTGCTGGGGCCCCAGGGCAACATGGTGCGCTACCACGAGATTGGCCGTGCTATTGCTATTCTCATGTCCGACGAGGTGAGTTCACCTTTTGATCTCTGCTGCGGGTTTTTTTTTTTTTGGTGTTGAGAAGCTTGGCCTAAGCAACATCGGCCACTCAAAGGAGATGAAGTGTTTAATGTGTGTGTTCTTTATCGAAATTTTTTTTCCCATTCACTAACGCAGACATTTAATAAGTTGTTCATTTGCTGTACACGGGGTTGATAGGAACAAGTATACTTTTTTGTGGCAAGGGCTGCTTGGTGTTGAGAAGCTCACCACAAGCAATGTTGGCTGCTCTTATTTGCAGTGCCAGTGCGTGTGTTTATGTCTACAAACATAACTTTCATTTGTAACATTGCAGGCATAGCATAGAGGAAGAATGCTTGGACGGCAGGACATTGTTACATCATAGCAAACAAAGTGCTTAGTGGGTTTTCTTGAAGTTTTTTTTTTTTCTACTCAACCACGCACGTGAGTTACTCATTATATGGACAGTACTCATAAACTGGAGTGTGACATCGTTTTTTTAGCGCAATGACTCCTATTAGCAAGTGCTCTTGATTAAGCAATTGTTCGTATCGTCACAGAAAGAATTGACTGCTAAAGGTAATGTTGGCCAAGTGTTTGTTTGAAAATTACATTCATACGACATTTGAAAGAGCATGCATTAGATAGCCCTATATTTTCGCATTTCAATCCGTGAGTTCTGTAAACCAGTTGATAGCAACAAGTACAGTTTATTTTGGCCAATATACTTACTGTCTCAAATACATAACTACTACAAATTTGTCCTTGGTGTGGTTTTTTTTCCTGGCTGCAACAAACAACTTGGGTATACAAGCGATGCTTCTCATGCAGTTTTCGCTGCATTTTACCAGTACTGGTACTGGGATATTGTGAGTCCTCATATGTGTGCCACATACATTGATGGAAGTTGAAGCCATTAATAATTGGTGGAGAAAATTGGTAATGTTGTTAAGGTCAAAGGGGAAAATAGGCCGGCACTTCTCCCATTCCTTCGGCATTCATCACCATGACCGTTCATTCGCTCTTTCTTGCAGTGCAACGTTATAGTAGCCCTTCTGCCTCCTCTGTCGCTGGTTTTGCCGATGCAGGTGCCGCAATATGTGAGCGCTGCTGTTCTTTCAGGTCTTCCATGACGTTGCTTTCAAGGCCAAGAACAGAGACCACCTTTTGGCCGGAGTCGATGAATTCCTAGATGCAGCCACAGTGCTGCCTCCGGGTGCCTGGGATCCTTCCATTCGCATTGAGCCCCCCCAGCATGTTCCCTCGCAGGTGAAGTTCCTTTCTTTGATTTATTGAAGCCATGCACAGCTTAGCGCTCTTTTGAATGCACTGTCTGATTACTATTACTTAACTCCAACATTCAATCTTGTATGCTGCAAGGTCGTACAAGTTTCCATCATTAACCAATCACTGCACTGCTTGTTAATATATAGTTTGTAAAATGATCAATGAAAAGTATTTACCTTGTAGTAGTCCTTCATTTCTAAGCTTTATTTGGTGTTTGCTGCCTAAAAGATTCTCAAGAGGTTCTAATATCCCCTCTTATCATCAGAACAGATTTGAAAGCGTTTTTCATCAACTCATACAAAAAGTGAAGCTTCGGTATTGCTCTAGGGTGCAGAAGTGTCCTTTTTGATGAATAAGGTGCATTAACATGTGATGTTCCTGGGAACATCTGTGCAGCTATGTTTGGTTTGCCCATTTAACCGACGATCTACAGTCAATAAAAAACAGTTGGTAGTTTGTGCCCAATCTGTTTAGTGTTCCTTCTTTGTAGTGTCTTTTTCTAATTTAGCGCAATTTTTCCTGCATTCCTGTGCGCCCGTCTTGTTTTTTTCACGTTGCTTGCTACCATGGATCCTTACCAACTGGCCGGGCTATCTACACTTTCAGAAACACCATTTTGTAGCACCCTCTGCAACATCAACCTGGCCATAAAATATACTTGAACGTCCCCATTAAATAACAACGTGCTTGGAGATCCTCTTCAACATCTTTCTGCATTTTCTCTTGGAAGTGTTTGAAAATTATTCGATAAATGTTAAAGAATATTCTATTTGATTTGCACTCAAATTTTAACATTCAAGTTTGCTTCACATCTGAAATTTGGCCGTTTTCACAGCTCTACCATTGAACGTCAACACTGTTGAAATTTCTGAATTTTTCCTATTCTGGAACAGCTCAAGTATAATAAAGTACCGTCAAGTCTGTGATGTTGCCCTGCACTTCTTTTGTTATTTGTATGCGCGGTATGCATGTGTGCGAATTGTGTTGTTTGCAGGAAGGTCGCAAGAAACAGGAGCCTTCGAAAGAGCCAGCCTTCACCCCACAGGAGGAGGAGGAAAAGGAAAGAGAAGAGAGTGGTCTCAAGAGGACAGGAAGGTGAGTGCGAGTAGGCGAAATTGGCAAGGAGCCCCACAGAAGAAAGAAACAGTGTGTGAAATTGATTGAGAGGAAAGGGGGGTGATGAGTGAAGGAAGGACTAAACATGGTGTAAATGAAATACATTTAGTTGCGCTTTTTTAGTAATAGCACATGGGGGTGCAATACCTGCTTTGACACGATGAATCAATTACGCCCATGAATAGCATAACCAAGGCGTCATTTTCGTCACTCATTCCACAAACTCTGAGGACCTTTCAATGAAGTTCTTTGTATTTATGTATGTGTGTATGTATGTAGCTTTCAGTAGTTAAGAAAGAGAAGTTACGAAGACAGTGTGCAGGCGTGACGGTAATGCTGATATTGTCTCTCTCTCTCTCACGAGTGATTCATAAAAATTAGATAAGGAAAAAAAATGTGCAAATCTTTATTATTATAACATTGCTTAGTCAATAAAATTGTGTGAGATATATGGCATAAAGAAGCCGTATATTTGCTCAATCTCGTCGAGGTAAATAAAAAAGGCTTATATTGAAACTTAGTGGGGTCATTAAGACCTCGCTAGTTTGTCTGAGGTCCCCGTTTTTTCTCTCATGCTTGCTGGCACTTCTTTGTTCTTTTCTGTTGGTTCGACTACACTTGCTATAGAGTCATCATAACAATATGAATAAATATTTCACTTAATATTACCGTGGGATATAGTTTCTTTGCTTCCCTTCTTGGCGTTTTAACAGACTTGAAACTGTCACAATAAGCTACCTGTGCTGCTTCAGTACCTTCTCTGAGAAAAACCAAAACAGAAAGCTGTATCAAACTCGATCGAACTACTGTATGTTATCCTTTGTTGTTGCAGTACATAGCGTTTTACATCAAGTATTACTGAAATGGGATAATGCCGTAGTAACATGCATGACTGGGATGTTTATGAAGGACAATTTCTCTAATTCAAAGTTCTATATTTTCTCAAGTTTTAATGCATAATAATATGCGAGTTTTTGTCTAGTTTCTTACATATTCAGTGCTTTTTGTTCAGTTTTAAGTTGAAATTTTCACAAGATCGACTTCCGACGTTTCTGAGTTTTGCTAAAAAGAATTTACTTCATCTTTCTTTTTTTAAAATTGGTGCTGAACATTTGTAAGTGTATTCTTTATTAATGCTATGTCTAATTTTATTTATGAATGTGCATTTTTGCATCTATATTCACATTTTTGTGTGTAGACCGAAGAGTTTCACCTTTTTCTTTTCTAAACTCTTAAAAAAAAAGAAAAAAGCAGCAATGCACTGCAAGGTGGGCTAAAGAATGAGAGGAATATGCAGGTAATAGACAATGAACATACATGCGGGCATTCAGTTGTGGTCTTATCAGGGGGGCTCACATTATTGATTAAAAGATCACATTCTCACCTCCCTAGAAGGATTTCCACTGCAGTCAACCATGCATGAAATATTCCAACGTGCAGGTTGTTTGGCGGCCTTATAAACGACATCAAACGCAAAGCACCATGGTACCTGAGTGATTTCAAGGACGCCTTTGCTCTTCAGTCCGTTGCTTCTGTGTTCTTCCTGTACTTCGCCTGCCTTACGCCCATCATCACGTTTGGCGGTCTCCTGGGCTCCGCAACAGAGCAAAGAATTGTGGGTATTAGGATACGTACTAGCTTCCTCTTCCATAGACAATTTTTAATTGTAGTGCCAGTGTGGTGATTCGTAAGCCCATGCCATAGCTCATTCGCAGTGACAAGTGCAAATCTGCGTAAAAAATTCTCCTCCTCTTTCATCCCTTAATTAAGTAGTTCTCGAAAATTCTGTGGATATTCCCGAATCACAGGTGATTTATTCTTTTGTTTTGCCATGGACATCACTTATGAGGATATTGGATTATTCTACTGTTTAACTGCAGTGGGCAGCTTTGAATTGGTTGTTAGGTAACTTTAAAAATGTGAGTACGTTTGTGCATTTCTTATATTAAAGACGATAGTCTTTCTTTGGGACCTTCGACGCTAAAATTTTGGTCTGTCTTTACATATGTCTGTGTGTTAAATATTGCGCATGTCTGGGGCACCATAACAACATGCATATATTCTGCATATGCATCGCTTACTAGAAAACGCATACATAAGTAATTTCAAGGACAGTAGCATTTATCACGCTGCGCTTATCATGCAACACTTGCACGGAATGGGAAGTGTTTCCAACGCTTTGCTAAAACGAGATGGTGGTGGCATCTACCCGTCGCCTCGGGTTCTACACCTTATCACGTCTGAGACGGGCGTGCATGGCCACGCGCTTTGTTTTCCAAAAGAAACTGCCAGATGGCGCTCATGGCTCACGTGTGACATGACCTGATGCGCTCGTGAGCCTCCGCTTCCCACTCGAGGCACTCTACGCAGCGCCTCCGGAATACCAATCATCGATTTTCTTGCGCAGAACATCAAATAAATGTTTTGTTCGCTCTCTCCACACGCAAGACTATGGTCTTTCGACGACATTTGCAGATTACATGCAGATACAGGGCCAATTTTTTACTGATAAATGCACCGGTAGGGATAGTAGAGAGCTGCAATCAGCATTGATATTGAAGTAATATCGTCTAAATATATTTTGTTTAGTTATATGCAGTGTCTAAAGGTAACCTAATGCAGGTGATCAAATGAAAATTTTGTTGTCGTTTGCTTCCAGGCAGCCATGGAGAGCTTGATGTCTGGTGCAGTGTGTGGAATCCTCTATGGCTTATTCAGTGGTCAGCCGCTTACTATTTTGGGTAGCACTGGACCAGTGCTAGTGTTTGAGACAATTCTGTACGACTTCTGCAAGTGAGTTGCCATGACATTTTATTTCTATTGGTTTTATTTTCATTTCAATAAATAATGAATCTCCACAGTGCAGTTGTAACATTGCCTGGTCTGATACACTAGTTGGAATTTTGTAAGGAGAACTCAACTCCGCCATGTGGATGTACACTACTTTTTTTCATAAATTTACATCTCCCTTGCAGTTTTACAGATGATGTTAATAATTATCAGAAAATATGAAGGCAAGTGTTTATAGGGGTGAGGCAGTTTTTACATGCATCGTCTGATCACTTCTTAATCTTTCTGATGTTGATAAGCCTCCTTGGGAGGGGCCAAGTTATCAAGAAGAAAGGGGGCAAGCTTTGATTACAGGTAGCATTGCTGAAAACTTTTAAAGACTTTGACCAAGCTTGTGGAAACATACTTGATTTTTCAACCGACGCATGGGATTTTTGTTCTCAAGGCTCTTGCATGAGAGTTGAGACGCCAAAAGAACTACATTTTTTTGCGTAGTAGGGGTCCTTCCAAGTTCCACCAATGTTTCATACCGGCCCGATGAGATTTCGTCAGACCCTTGACTTTATTGCGGAGAGCACTTTTGAATCAGATGATTGAAAGTGGTATGCCTGTCTTAGTGTCATTTTTTGTGTGCATGTGGCTGTGTGCTTGTGCATGCACACTTACACATGTTTGTGATCATTTGAGAGGCTTAAAAAGGCTATGCATCTCGTCTACAACACCTGAGTTTTGCATGTACCTTTGGGAAAGTATAGTTTTCTTCTCTTTTTTCACATGAGAGCTATGAATCTGCACTAGCACACCAGCGCCTTAAAAATGTTTTTCAAATGAGATGCTTAACATCGAAAACAATTTTACTATTTTTGAGGGATAGGTGGGATATGCAAGTAGAGCACAAATTCATGATCAGACTAGAGCTTAAGTAGGGTTGCTACCATTTGGATCCTGCAGAACGGTGCGACACGATTTATTTATTCATCATACACATACCGTGTCAGTTTGTCATTACTGAAAAAAGAATCATCTCTATAAACTCTCGCACTTGGTTGTCGCATTCTCACCATGGCTCTGCTCCACAAATTCTATAAGAGCTCATTTGACTGTCTGGACTTCATCGCCCCGCCAGGCTGCATATCTCATCACACTGGTAATGCCTTACAAGTCACCCATTCGCGCAGCCACATCGAGACATTTTTCGCCTCCCTCTTTTTTACGGTTATCATCTGAATGGAAGGACCTTTTTCGCAGCACTGCCGCCATTACCTGCCCAATTTTATTCTTGAAAAGTGTAACACATTACTTTTTTCACAATTAACATATGTTACTACCATTTTGTATAGATTCTCTACATCCATCTTTTATGTAACACCCCCTGGAGGGGTCTTTAAAGTATGGAAATTAAATGAAGAAAAAAAAGTCTGATTACTTGTATAATTGAAAGGCCTTCCGTTAATCTGAGTGTGCGTTGCAGTGTAAATCACGTGCAGTTTTCTAACAGTTGCACTAGTTCTATAAAGCAATCTCGTAAATACAGTTATTGGGAAATGTATGTTGAAACCTAGAAAAGTAGATCTCGTGGAAATGTCTGTTGAAAGCTAGTTCGGAATTGAATGCCTTGACCTGCTTTGCTCATATTTTTCTTAGGGACCATGATCTGGACTATCTCTCACTGCGGCTATGGATTGGATTATGGACAGCAGCCATTTTAGTTGTCCTCGTGGCCTTTGATGCGAGTGCACTCGTGTGCTACATTACACGATTCACAGAAGAAAACTTTGCAACCCTCATTTCGCTCATCTTTATCTACAAAGCCATCGAAAACGTAAGTGATGGTCGAATAAACCTGGCTTACATACTACTTGTGTGACATTTCACTGGGAGTCAAACCAAGCTTGCTAGTTCACCACAATAATTATAAAATTAAGAACCATAGAATGAACACCTTCTGGCTCTGAAATAGCCTGCTGTTGTGTGGAGAATATATGTACCAAAAATGTGGGCTGACAAAGCCAAACTAGTGCTCTTTAATTTTTGTAGCTGTAACAAGGATGACTTCGCACAGATTTGTATGGTCTCACAAAGTGATAATGCCTTTCTACAATACTAATACACATAGGAATGGCTATGCAGTAGAGTTATCTGGTTATAAAAAATGTATGCTTTGATCTTATGCATTGTTGACGTCCTCCAGAAGGCGATGGGCATGACCATTGCCCACATGCTTTAATAACATTTCTTTACGATCAATTGACTATTATAGATACCTTGGAATTCACACCTCCCCGAATTTCCTCTGAAATATGCATTTTGAATGTGTGACTAATAGCACGATTCACATGTTCCATTACTTTACCTGCACCATTTTTGGTGCAGATAATGCTATCCTAAGAGTGTTTAAAGAACGCTCAAGAAAGTCCGCTCTTCCAGCTTTCACTGTGACTGTGCTGCACATTCGTCGCAGGCCTGGCAGTTTTTTTCAACACCATTGAGGCCATTGAGGTGTATAATATGCAAAACCTCGGTACTTTTTATTAATTAGAGTACACATGCACCATATGTGATTCAAACTTGGCCCCCCTTGTTATAATTCTGGAAGTCCTACAGCATTGGCGACACACTTTATGCTATGGAATTTTGCATGCCATTGAAGAAAAATTCAAGTTACCGTGACATATTCCCTTGCGGTGAAGCCTCTCGCGTTAATATTTTAAATAAAATCTATCATTAACCCTTTGTAGGTTAGCGTATATTTTTAAGACAATGTTATAAAAACAGGCTGTTGTATATGCGCATGAACTATGAAGAAATAGTATAAAACAAATTTCATCGAGGCATTCTTGTGGGATCATATCGCCTAGCGTGTGGGATGAAACGGCTGCAACAAGTGGCGAAAAGCAGCACTTCCAATGTTGTGCAGGAGAACATTGTGCGCACCTCAGTTCCTGTAACGGAAGAGCACCAGCACATTTGCTTTGCCAACCTTTGTATGGCTGTGGTCTGTTTCTGTAAAGGCTGCTTCACTACATGCATCAATTGTTCTTTGTCCATTTTGTTGTCTTTTCTTGCACTGTTGCAATGGTAATGGTTGAGTACCAATGCATTGTCCCTGCCCATTCTTCAAGAGAGGTTTATGATACCAAGAAAATCATTTGCACACACCGTTATCTTCAATTGGGCTTAGCGAGGAGCATAGCACTTTCACAGAGGACTGTGGTCGAATGCAGTCATGTTACTGTACAAATCTACATAAACACATGATTACTGGGAGCTGAGATTATCTCTCCAGAAAACTACAAGAAGAAAAGACCATCTGGCATTATGAATGACAAGTTTTGTTTGTCTGAGCGGGATAAACATTCAGAAGCTTCGGGAAAATAATGGAACGAAATTCAATTACATTGTGGCGGTACTTCCGCCTTTCCAAACCATGATAATTTTCTGCGGCTTGCAGAAGCTTAGGTGAGAGAGCAGCCACTTAGCGTGGTGCCAATTGTTACAGCTAGCATGAGAGGAAAAGTTTTTCTGCTGAAGAAAAAGTGGGATGTACATGTGTCTCACTGTCACTCAAAGGGTCCAAGAACTGCTTTGAAAGAAACCCTTTTTTAATCCCCCTTTTTATGCATCAGCTAGAAATGATCACTGTTGCCAGGTTGGCTTGCCATCTCATTGCACATACTGTTGGCTCTCACTATACGGAAATCACTTAAACAGAACTGCTGCTTAAATAGAACAAGTTCTTCTGACAAGATTGGTTTCGTACTTGTATCCTCCACCTTTGTTCACCTCTCTGGGAATGAAAATCCCGTTAAGATATATCTTCTTGGTCCTTTCGGTTTCCACCGTGGCCTTTGATGCGAGGGAGTCTGGTGTACTTGTGTAATGAATCTTGTGTTCCTAAAAGGAGCACCACATAGAACCACCTTTTTGACACTACTGCTGCCACAATTGACACCCACAAATTCAAGATCCCCTGCGTAATGCCCTGTAAATTTTTCTGTATTGGTATTGGTAGCTGGACGTTTTCTTACTCTTTCAACAGCTGCTCCTTTTCCTGTGGGAGCTGTATTCTTAATAATCAATGAGTTAATTAATGAGTTAGTAAATAACACATGCACTCACACCATTGTTTGGTTGCCCTGCATGCAGGTCTTGAAGATTGGCCACAAGTACCCAATGAACCTGGATATTGATGTGCGTGTAGACTGCTACTGTGAACCACCAAACGGAACAGACCTGCTAAACTCAACCACCAACTGGACCATACTGAGCAAGCACGCCTGCAAAGAGTATGGAGGCACTCTGCACGGTCTGGGCTGTCAGTACTACGCGGACGTATTTCTGTTCTCAGTGCTACTGTTCATCTCTACATTCACACTGGCTGTCTTCCTCAAGGACTTCAAGACTACCAGCTACTTTCCTACCTCTGTGAGACCCTGCTGCCTTTCTTTCTTTTTTTTTTTTTTGTGCACCCGGCGGTGCGGTTGTTAGCATGTCACCTTCCTGTGGTACTTACATTAGTACTTACTTAGACTTCTCTCTATTCCTCTGAAGATTCAATTGCTTCTGTGATCAGTTGCGTTCACAGAGCCAAGAGAAATTTTCTGGCTGCTTCTCCATTGACAGGCTGCTGGCTGGTGGTGATGAGTGTATCTTCTTGCTGTGTAGCATCTAGTGGGCATAGTAAGCAGCGCAAAAGCTCTCGCTTGACATTTTAGAGCAACTGAGACTCTTACTCCGGGAATTTCGTACAGTGCATATAGTGATGCCACAAGAGACTTAGCAAAAATATATAGCACTTGACTTTGACATTACATGCAAGCTAATGATGAAAGACAAACAGTCTCTAATTTTCTGTGGCCTCTTATGGCTTTCTATTTTTTTTCGACAATGCCCTCTCTCTTTGTCCTTTACTCCTAAGCTTCATCTTGTTATGCTAGCAGATATCCACGCATCACTCACCACAGCTAGGCTAAAATGTTGGTCTGGACAGCAGAAATTCTCTTTTCTTTCTCTTTCAGTCTTTTGTGTGGAGTAATACGTGGTGAATCTATTGCATCATTACTAACTTTAACTTTGCCTCATAGCTGCAACCTGTCATAATGTGAGCAATGGCCTCATTATGACATCATACATTATCACTTCTTTCATGCTCCAGAAAATAAAGTAATCTTAGTGTTTTGTATTCCACACTGTGTGATGTGATCGACAAGAAGTATTATTTTGTTCCATACCAGTCACCTTGCAGTTGGTAGTATGTAGCTTCCTATGATGCCATTTTCAGGCCTCTGCTGGCTACCCAAGCAGAATGTTTCACTTGCCATTTATCCAAGTAGGCAACTCATTAGCGCTGGTACTGCTGCTCCATCTAGCTTCACATAAGTGGTATGTTGTGTGCCTTATGTTGCAGATACGAGCGCTGGTCAGCGATTTTGCTGTGGTCATTTCCATCATGCTCATGACTGTAACCGACATGCTTCTTGGCTTGGACACTCCGAAACTGGAGGTGCCTCAAAAGTTCGAGGTGAGTCACTGCATGTGCAGTGAAACTGCTGTAACGTGCTACATTTTACTAAGGGTCTGAGTTGACTGTTGATGACGTCTTACAAAGATAATGGGGGAACAAACTAACCGCTGTTTCAGTGTATAAATGTGTTTGTTCAGAGAACCTATTCAGACGCAGCTTTAAACCGAAAATTCTATCCCTCAGAGTTAAAGTAGCCTGAAGATGTATTGCCGGGTTATTAAATGTCCAGCCATTACGCTTGGGATGTTGTAAGGGAGCTGCACTTAAACAACATAATGCCACGAAATACACCAAATGAAGTAGCCTTTTCTCACAATTTATGTCTGTATCAGAGGCAAACAGCCAAGTGTAGATTCCAGTATTTCTAGCGATCTGCACAACTTGCTTATTGCAGAGCACATATGTCCAATATGATCTACACGTCACTCTGTAAGACCATCAGCTGTACTAGTAGTCTGTATGGCTACACTGCAGAATTCTTGCTGCATCGGAAAGTATGGCACTGTCTCGAATATGGCCTAAAGAGACATTAACGAGAAACAATGACTTGATTTAGATTGACAAACTGCACTGGGAGAATATTCTTTGAAACATTTCGGCATGCACACACGAGACGAAAAAAACGTAAGGCGAGAGACAAATGGGCACGAACTCGCAACTCTGTTTATTGAAGGAAGTAGTAATACCTTGTTAACTCGAAGTCATAAAAAACAAGAAAAAATTTAAGATAAACATTTTTTCGAGATAAGCAAAGTTGTGCTAATCGCTGAGAAAAATGAGCGCTTTTCAGAAAAATTACTGCTACTTACGGGCTCTTCGGCAGCAGTTTTTAATATTTCTTGTTGTGCAGGTTTAAAAGAGAAAAAAAATAACATACAAGAGACTTTAACTTGCTGGGCTTTGCTGCGCTGCCATTTTATTTAGCAAAAAAAAAACTGCCTAATACTCATGTTCAAAAATGTTCTCCAGCTTCTCAACGAATCGCAACTTATGTTCAGCTTCTCGACGAATCGCCTAATGCTCATGTTCAAAAGTGTTCTCGAGCTTCTCGCGGAATCGCAACTGTCGATCTTTTCCCCCACTGCACTCAACCTTATTTCGAAGCCAAATTATGAACGCCACTTCAGCGTCTGGGAACTTCAATCCTCGAACCCACTTCCGCTGGCTGGAGAAGCTCTGCTGAAATCTGTCCAGCACCTTCTGCTTATTTTTCAGCACTGTCGATTGTGTAGACAAGGGGATGCCGAATTCATGCGCGACGCACGACTCCGCTCGGCTTCCTTTCTCCAGTTCCTTAATTAGGGCAACCTTTTTTCTAGTGTTAGCGACTTGCACTGCTTTGACGCCATGCTTGTTGCACTCACCCTAAGTTGCCGCTCTTCACAGTCAGTGAAAAATTCGTACCGCCCAGTTTGCACAGATGAAAGGAAATCACACCCCAGAGAAAATCATGAGCACTGCACTCACAGTCAGCAAAAATTATGTACCGCGTGGTTTGCACAGATGAATGGAAATCACACCTTGTGGGAAATGCACCTTGGGGGGAAATGTGCACTGCACAAAGTGAACGAGACAAACTACGCCAAGCATGGGAAGGGGGCCTCTCTGCTCAGCGCATGTGTCACATGACATGCCACAGGGTTTCTTGACAAAGTTCATATGTCGCTGGGCTGAGACTTTGTGCACTTTGCGTTCGCGGAAAGCATCGACGAAGTGGCAGGCACAGCTAAATAAGAAAAAAACATAGACGGACCTCAGGTGTGGCAGCATTGCACTAATCTTGTGAAATGGTCCAGTGGCTGAATTTTTGTTCCACTCCCAGCCAATATTTCGAGTTATCGGCAATCTGACCCAAAAATACTTCGAGATAAAGGGAAGAAAATATACACACGACATATAGGAAAACTTTTGGTGCCTTGGAAAATTTTGTCTTAGCAGAATTTTTTAGATATGTAAGTTTAAGTTAACGAGGTATTACTGTACAAGAAATATATATCCTAGCGTAGCTCAAGAGCGAGCTCCGACTCCTAGTACCCACATAGGCAGAGCCACTGGGCTGGCCCCCGTAAGAGGTGCCCAGTCCCTTTCAGGACCTTTAATAAAGTTGATTCTCTCTCTTTCTCTCTCAAGAGCGCACGTGCGTAACAAAAGGAAACAAGCAAGAAAAGAAAACGCACCATGAGTGTAGCCTTTTACATAAATAGTATCTACAACGTGCTGCAGAATGTAAAAGTGAAGTATGGCTCAAAAAAAAAAATGACAGCATATCCACAGAGTGAATGATGGAGAGTGGGGCGAAGCATCCATCCATTCATTCGTTCTTGCTCCCGTCCGTCCATGAGTGCATCTGTGTGGCTACCCGTGCTTCCATCTACCCGTCCGTGCGTGCGTCTGTGCATCCGCACGTCCATCTGTGCGTCCGTCCCTGCGTTCGTCCATGCATCCGCTCCTGCGTCCGTCCATGCATCCATCCGTCTGTGCAGCCATCCATGCGTCTGTCCATGCATCTGTCTGTGTGTGGGTTCAACCACCTATTCAACACTCCAAATACCACCATCTTGCATCTTTTCATCATATATTCCTCATATAGAAGCACCACCATCCAGTGGACATTCCAAGGACTAAATGAGAGGTGGCACACGCACACTTTCTTACGGCTTGCGCTTCGTGTCTACTTCCCACCTTTAACCACCTCGAGTTCATGGTATATACTAGTTCACTGTATTCATGGCACTGCGGCCCAACGCTCGCTAAACCTTTCGAAAACCAAGGAGGTTACGCCCAGCGAGTATAACGTAGCAACCCTTTCTTGTCAGATAGCGCTCAATGTACATGCCAATAGCTGCTAAGGGGAAATGAGAGACAGGAGAATTCGGCTTTTAGTTAACGCGCACGCTGCAAATTTTTTATTGTTCAACAATGTGCAGAAGAAATCTCCCACCAGCACCACCTTGGAGGGCAAAATGTAAGACTGGTTACACACTATGACTACAACTACGAGGGACAAACGGGTGCCACTATAAGGAGCTTCGCCCCTAAAAGGTCAACTCCTTGTCAGTTAGAACAACCCCGAGTTAGACACAACTCAAGTCACTATTTCTCGAGTTAGACAAGCTAACTCGGGAAATAGTAGAAATATTTCATGTGAGAAGGCTTGCTGATGCCGAATGGGTAAGCAGCACATCGATTGCTCAGACTGACTGATTCACTGTTTTGAGCCATACTTGACTTTCACATTTTGCTGCACGTTATATATACCCCTTAGGTAAAGTGCTTCATTTGTTTTCCTTTTGTATTCTTTTCTTGTTTTTTTTTTACGCACATGCACTATTGAGCTACTCTGGGATATATATTTCGGGTAATTCATTCAATAAACCAAGTTGTGAGTTCGCACTCGTTTGTCTCTCACCTTTTGTTTTTTTTTTGTCTGTTGTGTACACGTCAAAATTTTTCCAAGAATGTCCTCAAACCAACTCACATGGCTTTCCATATCATTGCATTCTCAGAATTCTAATGCCACGTTCTTCACTACCTTAAGTTAATTATTAGCATAGAAAATCAAGATTGATGTATCATCTTTAAATTTCATGCCAAAAGTTCTCTGTGTGACATCGAAAATTTGAAAATGCTCTTTACATATTTTCATGACATTGCCTCGATGAAATTTTCTGAAATTGGTATTCTAGGTCTATGGCACCAAGAGATGGCAATGCACTTCATTTTTGTTGATTAGAGGCTGTGTAGAACCCAGTAGACACCTTCAATATCTTCCACATCATGGTGTTACGTGTGGAAATGTCAAGGTGGTGTCTTCACTTGCATTTTCTTTTTGCGCCTTTTCTCACTTACCAGGCATTGTGTTGCAGTAAGTGTAGTGCTTTTGAGATTGGGAAATTGCACTTTACTAATACGCGAAAAATCGTTTAGCTTTTAGTGTTCCTTAAGGGTTTTTTATTGCAGTTGTGGTGAGGCATACACGTTGGTGCATATGCTCCACTACACGGTGACCAAAATCCACAACAGTACAATTGCAAAGTTGCAAGTATAGAAATACAGTAGCACAATTATCTGTATCGCCCCTTACGACTGGCACAAGTTGGAAAACGATTTATGCTCGTAGCCAACCTGGGAAGGCCGTGGCTGGCTGATTCCAATGCTGGGTCGGAACCCCTGGTGGACAACTTTGGCTGCCGCGGCCCCTGCAATGCTGGCCACCATCCTCATCTTTATGGACCAGCAGATCACTGCTGTCATCATCAACCGCAAAGAAAACAAGTTGAAGGTCTGTCCGACTACTTCACCAGCACATTCATTTAAGTCTGTATACTTTGTTTTAAAGCCAAAAAAAAGAAGAAAAGAAAAAAATTTCATCCTGATTTACAAATTACCCCTGCCTCCGAGAGCTAAGTCCAGCCCGCTTATAATGAACCTGAGTGTGACACGGCATTCGTTCGCCATATCCCAAAGTTTGTACTAAATGAAACACTGCTTTTAAAACAGTTCCAAGTGAAAACACAGTTTTTTTTCCACAAAAAATGTCCAAAATGCACGTTTCAAAGAGCGGAAGCGCTTAGGTTGGTCTCGAGCGTAATTAAAGTGACAGTGCACTCTTCACTAAGGCCCTTAGCATACACAAGCTGTCTGACGCCATTAGTGCAGCCAATCACTGCGGGAACGCTTGTGAGCACTGGCTCCAAAGTTTCGTCGCCGTCATCCGATTCCTCCAAATTGCTCTTGCTGTGCACTTCATTCAAATGCCCTCACGTGTTCTGCAGTGTCCTCATCATCATCGTCCGTAATGAAATCATCCCAGCAGATGACCCACCCTCCCATGGTGTTGGCGACGCAATGCCACAAATCGCTGCCTGAGTGGTCCGGTTAAGAAGCGTCAGGCTCGGCATCGGGTCCGACGTTGACGAAATCAGCTATGCAAAAACAGTTGCGCACACATGTAGCCATCACCTCCACGCACAAAGCCTCCACAATCTCTACAGCTGAATACAGGGATGCCCGAAGTGGCAAGTTGGTTTCCAGACAGTCAACAGCTATGAGCAAGCGCTCCACAACCAGGCACATATAATGTCTTGAATGCGTCAATTATGCCTAAGCCAAGCAGTCGCACTTTTGACGTTGTGTTGAGCAGCAGGAAAAGGTGCGGAAGGCCTCCTGTTCGCCATCCTGACCAGACACGCACACCAACAAGGAGCAAGACGTGCACGCGCGACATACAAGCCAGGACGCGGAGAACTGCTGTCGGCCCGTTAGGCCCATTTGTAACCCCAAAAAAAACTTATTAATTAGAGCCAGTATGGCTGGCAATAATTAGAGCTAGTATGGCTGGCGTTGTGGAGCACGGTGGAGCATGGTGGAGTAACATTAAGTGAAGGACAGCAGAAGACTACCTGAGGTGGCACTGGAAAGATTACTTTAAAATTACTTGCAAGAGACAGGCGGAATTGCGAAAGAGTGAAAAAAGGGGAGCGTTCGGCGGGAAGGCAGCCTTGAAAACTAAAACACGCGTGAAGAAAGCATGCCATGTAGCTTGCTTGAAAGGTCCACAAAACGCACAGCTCACTCGTAGGAACACTTGGGAAAGTGACCTGCGCGAGCAGAGGTAAAAAAAACGCATTGTGGCACCAGCTAGCTTCATTATTTGTGATTAGTATCATGTAACGGCCGTTTTTATGCTTCCGCACGCGTGCGGAGGGCATGTTTAACTGAGTGCGAAGTGAGCAAGAACAGGTGCTTAACACGGAACGAAACGTGAATTATCAAAGTAGGTGGGGTAGCACAAGTGCATGCATTGGAACGAAACGGCACCGATCCAGACAAGACGCAGACGATCGGGTACCGCCGGTGGTCGACGATGTTGGCAGATGGTCTGATCACTCAGGCAGGTGACGCCAACGACAATTTAATAAAGACCAGCCATCAAAAACTGATGGAAGACTAGTCAACCGACAGGTCTTCAAAAGAAAACATGAGCCTTGTCTGGGGACGCGGGGTGCTCAGAGAAGCGTGGCGGACAAAGAATGGAGGATGTTTAACAAAAAATGGTCGGGGAGAGCGACAGTTAGAGGGCTGTTGAAGCAGTGTCGACATTTAACAATAATAGTTGATGGGCACCCCGCCGATGGCTTATCAGTGGTCGAAAGTGGTGTCCCGGGAAGTCGCCTGAGCACTGACCTCATTCACTGTCGCCGATTAGCGCACTCGGAGACGTTCGTTGTAAGTGCGATTTCCACGGTCAGGTGGGTATCGTTCGTTTTAAGCAATAGTTCGTTTTAAATGGGGCCGTTATATGTGGGCTCGACTGTAGTGTCTCACTGCTGGTGCAATTAAACCTTTTCTAAGCAGGACAAAGAACTAGCTATAAAGTGTTATGAGGTGCATTAAGAGCAAAAAACTATTTAAACAAATGTTTGTGCATCCACTGTAGTCTGTGCACTGGCATGTAACCCCTTCCAGTGCAGTCATGCAATGCATTCTTAGAGCAACAAGTACCGAGAGCCGCTCTTGTATCAACTAGATTTCATCTACAGCATTGGAAGTAATGCCCTGCCTCTGAATTGCTTTTATCCTATGCTGTCCCCAACAGAAAGGTTGCGGCTACCATCTCGACCTTCTGGTGTTGAGTGTCCTGATTGCCATCTGCTCTGTCCTTGGTCTGCCCTGGTTTGTTGCGGCCACTGTGCTAGCCATGACTCACGTGAACTCTCTTCGAATGGAATCAGAATCGTCAGCACCAGGAGAGAAGCCGCAGTTCCTTGGTGTAAGGTGAGGTTAACGTCACATCAAGAAATTGTGTCACCATATTATTTTTTTGCATTGGTCCTAATTAAGCACTTTTTAATATAAATTAATAGTGATGATGACAATAACTAACTTTAGCAAGAGTTTATTTCCCAATCCATCCTGTGGCTCTTTCTTTTCAACGTTTCCTTTCATTATTTTACAATATTATAACTTGCTTTAGCTAGATATTCATTAATGAGTCATAATAGGCGGCAAAATTGGTATGGCAGAAGAAAAGATTTGAACAAAGTGAAGACACTAACAGATTACAGGGGTGCCATGGCATTCACATTTATCAGTTCTGGTAGGAGATCTAAAATTAAATATCCTGCCAGAACTTGCACAATTTCATCTATCTAGTGTGTAAGCTTACTTTGTTTTTTCTTTACTTGTTGTGAACGATAGGGAATCTTAAATTGTTATTTGTATTTTCAGAGAACAAAGGCTGACCCAGGTGTTTATATTCCTTCTGGTGGGCCTCTCAGTATTCTTCACTCCTGTTCTCAAGGTATGGCCTTCAAAGTACAACCATTCACAGTTATGTGTTTGACCAGTTAAGCACACTTTTATTGACTAAAGCACCGTAAAATCTCATTTATTTGACACCTGATAATCTGGACAGTTGGATTATTTGGACAGTTTAACTAGCCCCGCAAATATATTTACTGTTCAATGGCATTAAATTTATTAATTCGGACATACTTGGCCATAGTACGGTTTATTTGGATGGCTCTCCGAGTGCACCGTGTGCAGATCGCCGCAAATGTGGTTCAAAAAGGAGTGGAAATGGGATTTGCGAACAACTGGACTAAGCTGGCGCAGTCTGCATCACCACTGTCATCAGCAAGAACCATATGCTAAAACTGAGAGGTCTTTAGCCGTGGTCTCATTTTGAACAAAGTCGAACGTTGCAAGAACTGCGGCTTTTACGTCACTCCTATGCAGAATAGGATTTACGTATTGATCAAAAGAATGAAAGAATATTGATGTAATAAACATTTGTTTATTGCTTTCTCGATTCTTCCGATAATTGGAAATTTAATTATATCTTACATTTATTCTCGTCCTGTGAGATCTGCGTTATGGAGCTTTTACTGTATAATGAAGACTAGCAAAAAAAAGGCTAGCCATCTTTTTATGCTTGTAGGTAGCCTTGAGTTGGCACAAGCAGCTGAAGCAGCTGAGAATGCTATCAGGCTGTGCAACTCTATAATAAATTAATCTAACCCAAATGTTTTGTGTGCCTGGTTGCTGCAAAAGTGCTGTGTTAATTTTAGTGAAGTTTCTTTTTTAATGCATCAAATAGCTTTTTTCAAAGGGAGTTCAGTTTGAAAGCACTGGTATATTGTCCGAGCTACAACCAGCACTCAGTTTTAGGGCTGTGTGGTGAATCAAAATGACCTATTACTGAGCGTACACAGTAAGAAACATCTTTATCATGTTATTGAATTGTCTTATGGGCTTCACGTTGATTATCTGTGAACAGAAAGCTTTTGCCATCCCAATTTTTTTGGGAGATACTCACTATGCGACAGCTGTCAACCAATAATTCATCCAATGAAAGGTTATAGCATGAGAGCTTATTGTTTCAGTTCTATATGTGAGCAACCAGCATTATGTAGTAGCTGAAGCAGAATCTTAATGTGTGGTTCATGTTTTTGCAGCGTATTCCTATGGCTGTATTATACGGTGTCTTCCTCTACATGGGAGTGTCATCACTCAAAGGCTCACAGGTACCTTGTTTTGCAGATTGCCTTATCTTTATTGCATGCAAGTGGGCCAGATATGAAGACATTATTTAAATGAAAATTAAGCCAGCTCAACAGAAATGCTCTTTCTTCCTCATTAACTGTACAATTGAAAAGAAGGAATGATAATTAAGGGCAATGAATAACTAGCCAGTTTTCTGCTTGCTATGGTTCACCTTAAATGTGTTGCAATTGAGTGAGTGATAAGATGTTCTTATTGAAAACTTTATAAAAAAAAAGAAAAGAAATGTAGGAAATAAATAAAACTAAGTTTGATCAATGATTCAGTGTTTTTGACTATAATTGAATTTATAAAGACAGTTACCCCTTGTAAAACCAAAGCACCTTTTTTGTGGGGTGTATCACATTTATCAAACAACAGTAATCGGTGTATTATTAAAGTGCGCTTTTTTTCATTGGTTCTATGCAACACATATTGACCTTACAGATCAAGGCTGTCCACACCTAAGCATCTCTAACAGGAATGTACCAGGCTTATAACAGCTAAGCAAGGCTGTATAACAGCTAAGCAAGGCTGTAATGCTGTTGCTTGATGAAACTGCGCGGCAAAAAAGCAAAATTTGGGAGTTTGGGAGCTGCACCTAGCTAATTTTTACTCCTCAAGTTTAGGAGTGTGGGAAATGTATATTACTGGTATAGCACATGATCTTTGTTGGGCTTGCCCCGTATGCGAGTTTGTGTGTGCACCTGTTCTGTGCAGTTCTTCGACCGCATACTGATAATGTTCATGCCACAAAAGTACCAGCCCGACTACATGTTCCTGCGGCATGTACCCACTATGCGAGTGCACCTGTTCACGCTCATACAGCTCACTTGTCTCGTCTGCCTCTGGCTGATCAAGTCGTACAAGCCATCTTCCATCGCATTCCCTCTCATGGTGAGCACTGTGGAACCATAACACTATACTCTTCCGTCTACTGAGCTACTGCTGTGCTTCTCTGCCCGCCGTGGCAGCTTACCACATAAGGTTCACATAATGTTAGCACATTATCTGTCGCACGTTGCTAAGCCCTAAAGTACTGGGTCAATTCACGACCACAGTAGCAGCATTTCGATGGAGCAAAATTCAAAGAACACCTGTGTGTTTAGGTCAGGGGTTCTCAAACTTTCTGGCCGGCCATTCCAGAGTGCAGCGGAACCCCCAACCTTAATATTATTTTTTAGATGCAGTAGACTCGCAATAATTCAAACTCTGATAATTCATACTTCCAGGTAATTCAAACAAAATTCAATATTTTAATTGGCCTTCTATACTTTGAATATACTTAAAAGCCCCTTAACTCGAATTCCATCGTTCGGTTAATTCATACCTCTTGTGGTTTCATACCAGATAATATCTGTTGCTTTCCCACTAGTGTTTAAACATTTACGTGCTTATGTAATTCTAACAATCTAAAAACGAAAAATAAGTGTTTCAGGCCTTCAAGGAAAAGGCTTTGCTAGTAAACAAATGTTTGAAATGAAGCACATGCATGGTAAACCGTGATGCTTCTAAAGCATTGTAGAAAGCTTTGTGCTGAAGGCACATATAGGAAAGAAGCAGTCGGCAATTCACAATTTTGTTAACAGGTCTGATCTGAACTTGTGGACCTTACACCTTTGCTTTGTGTTCACTGCGTGCAGTTAAGGTTTAAACATGCCTAAAAATTTTTAAATGCAATAAAATCAATGGCTAATCATAATATGTGGTGTCACCTTACCCGGAGTCATATATCTGAGAACTTCTGATAATTCAAACTTCTTTATAATTCAAATGAAATTCAGAGGTTCCTTCGAGTTTGAATTAACGAGAATTGACTTAATAAATTAGTTGATGGGGGTAAAACAGTTGCAGGCTGCACTCATTCTGGCCGCTCACGGAACACGAAGATGTCATTCAGGGAACCTCAGTGTTCGGTGTAACCCTGTTTGAGAACCCATGGTTTAAATTAGGGTGCACCACTCTGGTGTGCCTCGTAAGTATGTTATGGTATTGGCACATAAAATCCCAGCAATAATTACTGCTGTGCTGCTCATACTTTGTTTTGATGCGTAAAGCTTTACCTAACATCCCAACCACTCACCTAAACAGGAAGGGGGGAGGGTTCTGTATGAATTGTCCAAGTGATCATTATAAAATGTAAGAACATAGAAATTTGTTTGAAATAAACCTAACATAATGTTTTATGCATAGTGAAACTGTAGGAGCCATTTCTTGCCTTCTGTGTTGGGTCGCCACAGCTGATTAACAATGTGGGTGCAAAACAATGCTGCAACACGGAGTATTCTTTTTTGGTAGAGTGGGGTAGACGATAGTTTTCTATCATTTTCTGGTTTCTGAACTTTTGATCTGTAATACTTTCTTGTTGATTCAGTCAGTCCTTCTCTCATGTCACATCCTTGACAGATAGCCTCAGTTTTCTTTTTAAACCCTGTAGTCTCTGCAACATGTCCTTTGATTTTGTTCTGTGAAAACATGTATAGTTGAAGTGATTAACGTGCGACTTCCTACGTGACACATCACTTCCCTGCCTTGCAGCTGGTTGTCATGATTGGTGTGCGGAAATTGCTGGACTTCATTTTCACGCAACGGGAACTGAAGGTTCTTGACGACATTATGCCTGAGCACACCAAGAAGAAGCAAGAGGAAGACAAGATGAAGGAAGCAGAGCGGGAAGAATTTGAATTGAAGGTTTGATGCCCTGTGGATTATATTTTTGTCTGTATTTACCTGTGACACTGCCATGACTGATCAGGGAGACTGTCAGTATTGTCAGTATTTATGTCTTTCTGGTCGCATGGTTCAGGACGGAAGTGTAAATTTAGGGGCTTATTTTTCTTTGTTAGCCACAATATGAATGAGAACTGACAGGCGATGATGCCAAGAAAAGTGTAGGAGATGTTATTAGTAGCAATGGTAATATAAATGCGAAGAAAGTAATGTGGAAGAAAGGATAACTTGCCACCCACGGAGGCCGAACCTGTGACCTTCGAAAGTTTCGGGTTCGGTCAAGATCGCCGGTTCTGTCCCTGCCGGCTGCAAGTTATCTTGAAAGCCTCTGTTTTTTTTAATTTGCACTACAATTACTACTATAACGTCCCCTATGCTTACTTTGCATTATTGTCTGTTAGCCCTCATTAAAATTCAGCACAGTTACTTTCAGTCTAGTAACATCAACTTTATTTGACATCAATAGTTACATATGTTTAGGGCGCAGGCTAAAGGCCTGCGCCCCAAACATGTTGATGGTAGACAACTGCCTAGAATGCAGTAGTTCTTTTCCAAATTTCACTCTTTAAACTGTACTATTCAAACCTCATTGTAACAAAGTTTCATCTTACACGAAAATCAGTTTGTTGTATATGAAAATTTGTTAGAAAGGTACATTCTTACCAGTGCATCTATTGCAAAACTATTTTTCATTTACTTCATTATATCTGGGTTCGTTATATCAAGGTTTGAGTAGTACGTGCTCACTTATGCATTTCTAAGCACTTTGTTCAGACTTTGCTCAACTTGCATGACGTCAGTAGTACTTGCTAGTTGCTTGTTATGTGTTCATTATTTAATCAATGACCCTGGAGATCATGCACTTTAAACTTCGAAATGTATTGATTTGCTTGGAGCTGTCACTATAATAAACGAAACAGTATTTGAGAGCGAAGTAACTTCATTGGCGGAACCAAGCTACGTTGTATCAATTTCTCTCTTTTTGTTTTTGGTGAGGCTGACATATAGTTATTACAACATTGCCATACAAAACCTTACACTGTCTTGAACGATTGCTTTTAAGCTCTTAGACTCTAATGCCTTGTGACGAAATAGAATATATTCTAAAGTAGATTTTTACTAGAAGCTAGTTAGAGTAGGGTAAACAGATACAAAAATAGATTGCTTAAATACACTGTGTGGGTAATGAAAGCTTTTTAAATTTTTGTTATAAAACAATCAAGACCTGCAATGATTGTTGCTATGTAGCTTTAAAATGCGTCTTTAAAAGTTTAGCATCAAGTGAAGAGTTGCATGCAATCAATGGCACGACATTGCATGGACTCTTGTTGAATGACTTTCATATTTGTGCATGCTGTTGTGTAGGGGAAGAAGCATAAAACTCACAAATAGAGTAGTGCCTGATGCTCGAAGCCAGCCTAACCTTTGTAGACAGCCATCATTATGCATAATGAACGTAATTCGAGGTAGTCTAGTATACGTTTCTCATCCAGCCAATCTAGTGATGTGCTGGAGATTTATTTCTTTTTGATCTTGCTATCGAGGTTTTCTGTGTTGCCTTAACTGAAGTTAAATTTATGGCTGTTTAAATATTGCATATGCCACAGCATGCTGCATGTGTTGGCCATCTCTGTCCAGTTAACCTGCTAGTACTAACCGTATTGAAGTGAAAAATATCTTATTGTTAAATGCTTTGTTGATTGAACTGCTTCCTTACCTCATTTGATTGTTGCTTGTCTGTTCTGCAAATAACCCGTGCCTAGCTCCATTTCCTATTGCCGTAATAGAAGATTCATTTATTAACCCATTGCCAACCACTTGCTTGTAGCAATTAGCCTAGTCTATTCAAATATATTGTTGTTCCGTGCTGCATTTTAAGAATGAGCATGTCTTTGTTTCATACCAAAGCCTGCAAATCTGAGTTTGATGCAGGAGGAAACTGGGGATAAGGTGAGCATGCTGCCTCTCTTGGAAACAAACTTTCCTTCTCACTCGTCACTTCTCATTCTTTTGCACATTTTGTTGATTCTGTGGACACGTGCCACAGCATGCTTCTTTCGCTACTGATTTCATAAGCATTAATTTGCTGAAATGTCCTACTAGCTTCTGCTGGTGAGCATGCATAACATATTTCAACTACTTGTTAGACAGTGCTTTGTTGCACTCTATGAATTTATTCTGTAGCTTTACTAAACCAAAATCAGCAATCCATGGTTGTTACTGGGTGCCATTCCATATAAATAATTGGCAGTAACTGAGTCATGTCAATTGGGTGGTATTGTGAAGTAAGCGTTCTTGGGATGATCTGCTATAACACTTCTAAATCTTTTCAGCATTTTTTTTTTGGGGGGGGGGGGGGGGGGGTGTATTATGTTTAAAAATGAATACAAAGGGATTCTTACTCACTGCAGAAGAGTTCAAACTAAATAAATAAAGCAGGCAATGAAATTTGCAGAAGGCCACGTTCATCAACAAATAATGGACAACTACTTGATCGCAGTGCATGAATTTTCGCACATTCGGCACACTGTGTCATTGTGCTACACATATTCGCACTCATGGTTAGCTGTACATAGTAAGGTTTTATGATGAAGATATTCATAACGTCTCTCAAAGCAGTTGTCTGCATTTTGCAGCATGTAATGTAGTGAAGGTTGTGTACTAGGGTTGTCCCATCTTGATAATCAACTTTGTGTAGGTCTTTATATTCAAAAAAGTCTACTAGAACATGAAAGCTTGATCATATCTAAAAGAAGCAGTAAAGTTATGGCATATCAGCAAGTTTTAGCTAGTATTTTTTCATCAGTAGCTAGGCTCAATTGCTTCAAAACGTGTGGGAGCCAACGGCTCGGCTCGCTGTGACAGTACAACATCGCCTGTAATTTAGGTCCTGCTTTAGCTAGAGTATAGACGGCCTCCGACTAATTGTGTTGCTGCCTTTTTCTTTGCTTCTCCATGATACCTGAAAAAAAAAAAGTTGCCGTGACCCTATAAAATGTGATTGATTACCGAGAAAATGATGCTCTCCAGTTGACTCACTGGGCAGGCATTAAAGGGGCCCTCCAGCACTTTTTGAGCAAGGTCAGAAAACGCTGCTGATCAGTTGTGGACGCTCCTGAGAACATGTGAATTAACCATTGCAGTGCATCAAGTGGCTGCGAGTGCACAATGAATTTTCAATCTCGGTTGGAAGTAGCGCACTCTTTTATCGACAAATAATGCCATAATTCAAAAGGACGACGTCATAAACAAAAAGACCACAGGCATTGGCTGATTTGAGCATCATGAGCTGTGTATTTAGCACAGCTGTTAAGAGATGCCACAATGTGGGTGTGATGGAATCACACTGAAGGCAAGCTACGCTGTGAAAGGAAAAAAGAAAAAGAAATGTGCTTGAGGTTCGCTGATGAACTCGCCTAGCTTCTTGTGGTCCCCTGTGTAGTCATCAGCACGCTTGCTGGTATAAAAGGAGAGAAGTGCTTAATTAAAGCGTGTCACAAAGCAGTGTGCCTTGACTCATACTTGGCAGATTCTGAACATTTCTGCTGCAGTCGATTTTAGAGGCAGTAAACACCTTTAATGAAGTCACTCAATGAATACTTGGGTAGAAAAAGTCACCGTTTCGGCACAAGAGCGAAGCATTGAATGCAATAGCAACCCATCGGACTGTAATACTAAGTAAGGCTAAAAGATTTAGGAACCATATAAAATGTAGTGAACGGAGTCAAATGTGTGTTGAGCCGTGCATTTCCCGCACGCCCAGCACCACATTCTTGCTGTGTCTGGGCACGTATGCGAGCCCACCTTGCTTCAGCTCTGTTCCGCAGGTGCTAGTACGTAACGGAATAGCATCACAGAGGCTAAACTGCATACAGCATTTTCTCTGGCCTTCGTCCGGCGTTTCCTTCCTTGGCATCCCTCGACGTTGATGATACCAGTGATAGTAGCGAAAAGTGCAGTTGCAATGCACTTCACCAAACGTTCATTTCAGATTGTCCCAGACATTGCAGTGTGGGCATCGACGCCGGAAGCAGCTGGCTGGTGGGAGAAGCTTGCCTGCTTGCTTGTTCTTGGCTACTTCCACTTTTCGGTGGAACAAAGCTCTCATTTTTCATGATACATGCAAGCTCTGCTCAAGAATGTTACTTTCATAAGTTATATATATATATATGTTAAGAATGTTATATTCATATATATATAGCTCGCCGTTAATGATATGGATGGCATGAGCGGCGCAACCTAGTTGGTTTATACAGTGCGCTAAGGAGCAAGGGGCCACGAGTTCGTATTCACAGTGGGTGCCTTCGAATTTTTTCTTCAGATTTATTTTTCTCTGTGCCTTTTTTGTATATATACATATACGTATCTGGGACATGATGACAACGACAAAAATTAGCCAAGGTTGTCCATATAATTGCTATTGCAATAAAAGTGTTGCAGGGCCCTTTTAAGGAGAGTACAGTAGGCTTTACTCGCACTCTCAAGAAACTGCAGTGCAGTTGACACGTCTGCTACCTGGTTTGCGGTGCAGAATGCGCTGCTCCCGGAGGCCAGTTCAGGGAATGTGGCCATAGCTCTGGTGAATGGCAACCTCATCAAGGTTCCTATGGAGAAATACAAAGAGGCCGAGGAGCTGCCGCAAATCAACATCACCGAGCAGCTCTCGCAGACAGGCCTCTGGCAGGCCATCGATCAGCACAACCAGCACAAAGGTGGCAACCCTTCCTCGGGAGGAGGAGGGGCCAAGGCGGCTGACGACGGGTCCAGGTGGGGGCACTTATTCACCTGACACTACTGCAGTTAAACCTGTCTTTCCAATTTAATTGTGCCAGGGGCTCACAGAGGATTTTGACTGTGGAGGCCTTGAGAAATTCATAATTAGTCATGCCGAATGATATACTGTAGTTTGATAACAAATCACAACGCACCTGCTCTCTCTTAGCTTTCGTGAAAACCTCCGTGGCATACCTGATCCAAATGACACAACCACCTGTTTACATCTATAAGCTCTGTTTTTATTTTGTAATTGCTTTTGTTAAATATTTGTTATTTGAGATTCATGCAGTTCATGTCGTAACAAAATGTTTAATGCCTAAAATGAGTCTCGCAAAATCGAATGGCTTTTTGTGTATATAAGACGCATCAGTGAAAATAAAGAAAAAAAAAGGTGCACTAGAAAATATGGTATTTCAGCCAAGTGGTGCGTATTGAAAGAACCAAATCTCTTCCTTTATTCAGCATCATAAGTAGGCAGTGCTCACAATCACCAATAAAGTTATATATACCTATAATTGTTGAAAAGTAGGATAAACTAGAATACAAAATTCAAAAGAGAAGTGCACGCTTCTGCACATTGAGGGAAGTATTAATGGGCTGAAAAGGGGGGGGGGGGGGGGGGAATTCGTCAATAAGATTTTTTCGTAGCAAATATTTATTTACAAGTTGATTAAGTTTGACGGTTTCCTAGTTAGAAGACTTGCTGTATTTCTTGTAACTTATGCTCTCACTGAGCTGGATTCTCTTGTTGCAGACACTTTCTTGAGTAATTAAAAATACGTGATGTTGCTTAAATTAGTGCTAGTTTTATACAAAAGCAAATTGTGCAATAATTGCGGCTAGTACTGTTACTTTTTTTGTGGTTTGTTGCATGTTATAACCTAACGTAATCTTTGCCGAATTTTTACTTTTCTGAGCACAAATTCCAAAATATGTCTGTAACTGTGGCACTTGGTTTTCGTATGGCTTTGTTTTACAAGTACCATGTACTGCATGTTTTCAAGACACCGTGTAGTGTCGTAGGACACATTTTTGTTCACGTAGTGGTAAGTAGTGGTCTAATGCTTGTGATGATCTGGATAGCATGTGCTGGGATGTTTTCTTATGTTTGTTGGCTTACAATGCCTGCTTCATTTAATCTGCCTAGGAGCGAAATTGGTTGGCATGATGGACGGGAGACCTTTGGATTCATTGCCTCTAATCTTGTATATTAGTTTTCACATCTGTTTGGGGATACTGCATTCGCTATTCTTTTTCTATTTAACGGTGGCTTTGGGTGTCTTTTGTTATCATGGCTTCTTAAGAAAAATAGAGCTAGCAGTTTGCATCAAGCTATGGTTTAGAATATTCTCACTTATGGTTAAACCTTGCTCTTTAAAAAATACCTTTTTCAGCACTTGCCATGTGTTGCACCACGAGAGAGGAACAGAGGCGAGAACAAAATCTAACCTTTTAATCCTAGTACCTCTGATCCAGCTGTAACGGCACAGTATTGACATCAGCAAGCATAGCTTTGATGTCAGGAAAATAGGAAGGAGTTTAATGTAAATGAAACGTGGGTATATATATGAAATAATAGAGAAGAGGGGCAAACTGAGAATAAAATTTAAGCTGGAAGAACGGTATTTTCTCGTATATAAGCCACACCATACACTGAAAAAAATTTCTTAAAAAGCAGGAGTATAGGCTTCAAGCTGAGGTTATATGCTTTCTTTTTTTTTGTCTTCTTGTAGAGTTAAACCCAGGGATGTGGGTTACATGCAAGGGTTGGTTATATGCAGGAAAGTACTGTGTAATTTTTATACCGCGAGAAGTAAGGACAAATGCTTGAGAATATGCAGAGAATGAATTCCAGATGTTGAAGGGGGGGCACGTTCGATTTTCAGGTGCTAAGCTTCAATCATTACAGTAGCAGTTACACGCATTTTGGGAGATTGCAGACTGATTGCATGGGAGGAGCTGCCGAAGTGCACCCTGAGTGTTCTAAGACATGTCGTCCATGGCATGTCGCTGATTGGCCTAGGTGATGTCCTTTGTTGTCCTGCTTTTCAGAGATTCCTTCTAAGCAGGAAATACAAGGAATCCCTAAAAGTGTCTTTCACATTGGATGCCTTGGGCAATAACCAGAGGCCCATATTCGCAGCCAAAGGCCATTATTAACGTAATGGCATTTGCAGCCGACGGAAATCACAGCTGAGCAATGCTCATCAGTGATATGCATACAGAGTAATGCAGGCAATACTCTGGCTCGATGTATTATCAACAAACATCATTTCAGCATAATAGTCCCACTTGAGTGCGACCATTGTCTTTGTGCATCTAAGAAAGCTTGGTGCTCAATTGTGCACGCATTTTTATGGAACGAAGGCATAAGCTGTGGTGAAAGACTTTTTCTGGAACAAATGCAACTTGCCGAGCCAATTATGCGGGTCGTCTTGGGTCTTGTGGCATTTAGGCTTGTGCTTTTATTTGTTTGTGCGTGTTTAATGTCTTATCTGTAGCATCATTCCTTCTCTCTCTTCTTTTTTTCTTTCTTTTGTCCTATCTTTCACCTCTCCCGTTCTTTGTCACTTTTTTTTAATACCCAACTTGCACTGCTTTCATCACTGCCCATTCAGTCTGTAGACAGGTACGTAGGTCTCCTAACCACTGCACTGGCATGTATGCATTGCTCAGCTGCCTTTGCCATGCTTACTAACAGTGGAAGCATATGCAGTGTACCATTGCTTCATGGCCTGCATGACCACAGTGTGTTCAGGAACATCTAAAGCATGGAAGAGTCTGGGTTGCGACGCTTCAGCGATGCTTTTGCTGCTTTCTTCTTTGCAAGCAGGAAAACTAACTACATTGTCCTGAAACTTTGTCGAAAGTTTGAGTGGTGTAATGCATCTTGTGTAAGTGTGAACAGGTTTTGCATGTGAAAAACTAAGCTATATTGATTTTTAGTACAGTGCATTGAGATCACAAATTGTATGGCTCTTTTCTGTATTCATAATGTTAAAGAAAAAACATAAGAAGCGCTTTGTTTGCATTTGGAGTGAAATGAAGTGCACCAGAAAAGAAAGCCATGACAACATGTATGAGAAGTATTGAATCAACCAAAATTTTATTGCTGAAAATGGCTGTTGGTTTTGACAAACATTAAAGCTTATTATTGGCTTTAATCACAGTTCAGTATATTGGATGCCAGAAGCGATTGGAGCCATTTCTAGCACTGCTAAATAGTAATGAGAGATAAAGAGAAAAGATTGCTCCTTGCTGCACAACATGAGAAAGAAAAGGCCATTCAGCTAAAAATACGAACTTGTTGAAAGACTCAATTTCTTCACTCTTATACTGTGTAGCTCCTTTTTCGTGTGCCTGTGTGTGTGTGTGCAACTGTAATGCCCACAAACAGTTATGCCTTAAGAAAAATTTTGAGAAAATGCTGACTGTTCTTACTGTTCTTGTTCAGTTTATTTTAAGAAAAGCATGAATGAAATTTAGTTTGAGGCATAACGTAATTATTACTAATTGAAAATAGTTAATTATGATCATGTAATATGTAATTCAGTGCACCTTCTTAATAACATGTCAAATCTGCAATAGCTGCTTAGCATGACACCGATAGTAGCTTTTAGTAGCGTTATTGAGGTGTAATATTCAATTTTTCAAATATGATACAGTGGGCGTTACATGGGTATAGCAGCACACCGCAACTTGCACCTCTGTGCACATGCAGAAAAAAGAGCTTATATAATATCTGTTTAGTTTATGAATTGGTGCTGAGAAGCTGTCCCTGCATGCTTGTTAAATGAGTGCTGTTTTTAATATGACACACTTCTAAATATGTAATATTTATCGAAAGCCAACTCTCTTTTCAGAAACAGCAGTAGCATGTTTTAATTCATGCTGCTAGCTGTGACCGTCTTCTTTTCACTCTGTCGTGTGTACACACGGTACATTTTTTTTTATAAAACCTGCGTTATTCCCTGGCTATTCTTTGTGCCTAACACTAGCACAATGTACACCTTGTGTAAGCACATTGTACTTTCCTGTACTCAAACTCGTACTAACCTCTTCAGGTGCATCAAGTAGTTGCCGAATTTGCTTAGCTTCAGTCTACCATTTTTTAATGAGCTGCCTGAAATGTACATTTTGAAATTCTCTTTAAAGAACGGAATTACAACAACACCTATCACCACAATAGCTGTGACATGTTTCTGTTAAATTTTTCATTAAAGAAGGGACTTGGGTACTGCATGTATCGATGTAGTCTAACAACAGAAAGTTCACATGTACTTTTAGTAAATTACCCAGATTTAAATAACAAAGTTAATAATGTTAAAAGGTTAGCTCACTAGCATAAACAAATATTATCAGCCATCCTAGTTTTTATTAATGCATAGAGTAATTTGCAGAGCTTAGGATAAAAAACTGTGCCATCTGATTTAACTCAGCAGTGGCTCTCCTAAACTTTTCTCATTTTAATGAATTTTATGTGAACAAAGCACTGTGTATCACATTTGCTACTAGTCTAAGCTATAAAACTGAAAAGAAACAAGTAATTGAATAGTATAATTCAAGATCAAAGTGACTGAAATACTTGGGCCTGCCAATTGCTGATAAAGAGTTAATTGTAAACACTGTAACACAAAAATACTAACTTTTCAAGTCATTTTATCGGTCTCTAGGTCAGGATTCGGCTTTGTGTCGTCTCATAGTTTCTAAACCACATGCATAAGCTTCATAGTGTTGGTCCTTTAAGTACGAGCATTTTTTTTTTCTATTGCACTGTACATGCAAGGAGTAGCCAGGATAATGTAAAAAAGTACATTTCATTTTGTGCATTTTGAGCCCTCCTTCATGCTGAAAAATTCGTATAGCTATAGCTTGTACTATTGTATGCAGGTGCTACATTTTTTGAAGTCACGAACAAAATAGTAGAAACAGCATAGCTCATACATATGTGCTGACAATATATACTTTAAAAAGCTGACTTTCTGACCTTAAAGAAAATTTCATCATGCATAACTAAAAGTTTGTGAGGTTCAAGAATAGTCATTATATTAATGAGAAATCTGTGAACTTTCTTAGTTGTATATCAAATGTGGCAGGTGATATGATTCATACAATATATGCACAAGCATACAAGATAATCCAACACACCCTCTTGCTTACAACAGAAGCAGTTGCTTGTTGCACCTGGACCCTGTCACAGCTAACCGGTGCTGTAACAGTGTCACTGCCTGATACACAAATTACTTTGGTGTCACTGCTAAAAGTGAGCTGCGTGCACCAATTCACACCCCGCCTCCCTCTGCTCCTTCGTGGCCTCTCTCACCACAATCTCTTCTTGTACTTCTCTTCCTACCCCTTCCTTTTTTTCTCCTTGATGGGGCACAGGAAAAAAAAACGTGGAAGTAAGAAAGATGCGCTCAACGAAGAGGAACGCAAGCGTCTCTCTACCATGGCTGAAGAGGACGATGAGGAGGACTGTGGCATCACCATCCGCATAGATGCCCCTACGCCCGTGCCCTCCAAGCACGCTTCGCCCCAAGAGGCCAAGAAGCCCTTTCCCAATGGCAGCGAGACGTCCGTTTGACGCCAGATGAGCCCCTAGGTTTATTTCCTTTATTTCCCGGACGTTCATTCCCCCTGAGGCCCTCCCCCCTTTTCAGGCGTTCCCCCAATGTGCCCCTCTCCCTCAACAGCACGACCCAGGTGCCCCCTTCTAGGTGCCGAGGGTCTGGGGTACATTCGAGAAACGAAGGGCTTGCTGGGCATAGAGCGGTGCACGAGAAGCAGACCACGCCGGCAGCCCTCTCTGTGGCGACCATCGCGAGTGCAGCGCTTCCCGAGAACACTATTTCTGATGGCCTGCATGCAGGGCTCCGTCCTGGTGGTGCAAGAGGGAAACCAGTCTGTAGCATAGCATCCCTCCAGTTGTGCTCAACATGTGCCTTGCAGATGCCACCATAGATGAAGGTCTGTGGAAATCGTTGTCGGCTTTGACCCAGTGCTCTCCCGTATGTTCGAAATGTCTGGTCCAAGCTCTCTCGCAGGTATTTATCTTGGTGGCAGCTGGACAGGCTCATGATAGGCAGAGCTCCAGAAGCTTTTCTTTTTTTTTTTCTTTTGTCACACTTGTTGTTGCCGTTGTCACGGATATGATGTGATCATAGAGGACCTGTACAGCTGGAAAATTTGAAGTAAACAAAGGTCACAGCCGTTGTTGTGCTTTTGGAAATGCCGATCGATGGAATCTGCTGGGCCACTTGGGACTACCTCATGAGACAGTCTTCACTCAGAGGAATGTGGTTATGATAATGTGAAGTGGCTTCCCTTAGCTGCATGCTCTTACTGAGAGACAGCTCAAGTGACAAGCACTGAGACACACAATCCTGTCCAATGTCCTGGATGAGCAATCGACAAGAGGATTTAAAACAAATAATAGTTGTTGTTAACTTTAATATGGGCAAGCAACTGCAGTTCCAGCAATCGACAGTGCATTTTTTTTTCTTCTGTACTCAATCTGCTTGCAGAGAGTGTAAAAGCTGGTGAAACTTTGCAAAGCATGGTAGTCCCCCTAGCATCTTTTCAAGTATCCTTGCTGTTATTTCATGCAGGTCGTAGCAGTAGCGTGTCGTGTCGAGCTTATAACTTGTTTCTGCCTGCACTGTGCCAGCTCATTAGATTTTACTGTTGCAGTACACAAGTGAGCGCTTGAAAGCTAGACTCTCTTCGAGTTGCGTATTTATTTGCTAGTCTGTAACAGAATCTTCTCCCTTTATTTTTCTTTTTGACATAGAGTGGCTCAGTTTTTTACGCTTATCATAGACAAGCACATGTTGGCTCTTGTGTTGAATATCCCTGTGAATGTTCTTTCTTTCAGAGCACAAGTTTATAGACTAGACAACTGCTTCTTCTCAGTTGAATGGCCCATACTTTTGTATGCTTGATAAGGAGCAGTTATGTTTCCATACTCAGTTATTGTTATCACTAGATTTTTTAAAAAATCTGTGCTAATGCATTGCAAGTGTATAGGCTATTATTTCTTCAAGAACATGCTTGAGACAAGTAATGGCATTTGTTTACTAGCTGCACAGAATATTTTTAGATACTGATGTGAAGTCATTTGTTAGGCTGTGTCAACAAGACATAGCAAGCAGACAACTCAACGTGTCCCACTTTGGAAGCTTAGCTTGTCCATTAGGGCAACTCGGGAAAGCAGCGCGTTGAAGATGTACTAGCTTAGGGCCATTCTAGCCTAGAGATGCTGCTTTCAAACTAAATTCAGCACGATTAGAAGTCTTGTTTGTGTACATACATTTTCCTCTTCCTAGTATGGCTTAAATAGGCTCTCAATTACATTTTACGAGGTAGGATGTGATGCATATTATTGTCCTAGTGCCATATTTCGTCCGGAAAGTTATGCTAGGGTTGAAAACAGATGTGCTCAACTGGTGATTTCTGTGTTGGCCCCACATTTCATGTTGTGTTCTTCCATGATTGAAAATCATCACATATTTAGTAGTCATTGTGTACTGGAAGGTACAGCGCATTTTTTTCTTTTCTTTTTGTAAGAAGTCATTTTACTGAATAAGATCTGCACCTACTATATTTTATGACATATTGCAGTCATGGGCCTTCATGTTTTGTTCACTGCTTACCGGGGGCTCGTTGGTGCGATGGGAAGCATTTATTAGTTTTTGCAGCAGCTGTGTGTGCTCCTTGAACTGTTTTGAATGAATGAAGGATGTCTAATGGTACGCACAGTGTTCGGATTGAGAGTGTGTGTGAGTGAAAATGTGCGCATGTGCACGAGTTGTGTATGAATGCATAAATTGTTGTTTTCTAAGTGTGTCTTCTTGCATACCTGCCTTATAGAAAAGTACAACGATAGAAAAGGGCATGAAAAAATTTAAAGCTACATATACTAACAAGCTGATCAAAAGCAAACACCCGATCATCGATGGGACATGTCAGCTCTTAAAATCAACTTGTGCCGTCAGCTTCAGACATCTAAACAATTCCCTTTCTTTTTGGGTTGAAACATCGTCCTGCCTAGACATGCTTTACCAGGCCATGTTACGTAATACAAGAGTTTAAGGACAGTGAGAATGTGTTCTTGACGTTCGTAGTCTTCGTTGCCAAAGCGAGAGAAGTGTTCTGTAGCATCGACGATTGATGTGCTTCACTCTGTAGGGCATCCATTTCCATTGCATAGCGAAGTGACTGAATGAGCTTCCGTTTTACTTAAAGCGACAACCGCCCATATGGGATCTGCTACAGTGGTTCTGTGACGAACAACTCTGTGCAGTGTGAAACAGCTAGCTTCAAACACATCATCCATTTTACTGCGACAGTTATTTTTCTCTGCATAGAGTGGTCCATTGCTTGTACAAAACAAGCATGCAAGCAGATGCAAGAGAACAAAAGCAGGGGCAGCCAAATCTTCACAACTATGTTGTCGGGGCTTCTCCGTGACCTGGAGAGTTTCTCAGATTCTTGTGCCATCTCGCAATTGTAGTGCAGTTTTCTTAGGGTGTGCAGTAGGTGCACCTTGTCTGCTGTAGCTGTATTGAATCGAACAGTACTGGTGACAAAAGAGCCAAGGTCATAGTTTAATGTAGATGCCCTACATGCACAAACACAAACACCATGATGCGTCATACGTGCTCCACTCCCTTGGAGGAGGGCAGAGAATGAGAGCCTTTTGTGCGAAAAAACAGTTCAGAAACACGAAAAAAAAAGTACTGCTATGTCTCTATGTGTGATAAATAAAGTGTGTTAGAATTACTTGCTCATTATATGGGCGGGCATTTCAGTCTCCTGTAGCTGGGGGACAGTAGTCGTGACGTTCGAGCCTTGGGATGTAGTCAACAGGTGACATAGCACTCACTTGCAGAGCAGCATACACAAGTTGACACATTGATTTACAATCAAATCTTGGTGGGTGTAGTCTGTTTTCATTGTCAAGAAGCCAAGGCATATACGAGAGCAGTGGCCTGAAAGAATGTACATTCTCTCCTTACAGGCTGTGCTTATGTGCCACTGGGTCGTTCCTTTGTTTGTCGCTTTTACTTTGTTTTTTTGGAGATGGGAATGGCTAGATGCATCAAAAGTGAAAACACATTAATGAACATATGAAGGATGGGTGGATGTATAGGAAAAAGAATTTGGTACTGTAGTGATGTACACCACCCAGCAAAGAGTGTAATTTTTTTTTCCAGTGTGGCAAAAAGTATGAGAATAAAGATGCTGCTTTTTTAAAACATCATTCTAGTTTCACTTGGTATCTGTTGAGTTATTTTGCCTTTCTGGAAATGGGAAAATAAATTGAAGTCTCTTGCATATTTTCTAGTAACATTACGTTTTTCGTGAATATGTGCAAAAATATTGACTACTGCACATGCTCACAACCAGGTCAACTGTAATGTCATTTCACTATGATAAGTTCATTATTAGTGCAGGGGTGAGAGAGCTATGCATCTTACACATTTTTTATACATATCCGTTTTTGTTCGCCAACCTGCTCCAAAAGCATAAAAATCACGAAAACTGCGCTGAACTGCTCCGAAACAAGCAAGAATTTTGATGCCAACCTCGGCTTCAGAAAAACGCCAGGCCTGCGCGGTAGGCACAGCACAGTCACCGCGAAAGCTAGACGAGCGGCCTTTCAGAGGCTTTTCAATACACTCATTCGGTAACTACCGCAAGCACACTTGCTTGGTACCTACTAGGGCATTAATAATAAACTTTGGGTAGTAGGCCGGCATTCGCTATGCTATTTTTCGTCATTCTTCTGAGGAGCGTGGTATCCGCTAAACACTTGCAAGGAATTTTGTGTCAATTGTCCATGCAGTGTCTGACGACGATGAGGAATTAAGGATTAAGTGGGTATGCATCACAGTTAGTAGGGAAACAAGAACAAGCTTTTGTAATGGGTTGTAGTATTGGATGGCCCACTCGTTACGCTAATCGCATTGTTTGACGAGTGGTTGTTCTTTCGCTGTTGTGAAACGCTTCATAAGTCGTATTAACGAGATAGCTTTCTTGACATCAAGCTTGCCTAAGGCATATTAGAGCAAATGAAGGGCGGCCTTCGAAAAGAACGGGGAGGGCGGACTGAGCTCGAGCAGCGGGTAAAGGAGCTAATGGCACTTTGCCCCGGCCACCAGTGGGGTGAGTGGGTAGCGGAGAAGGCAACAGGCGGGAAGGAACAGGCGAGAAGGGAGGTCAGGGGGCCGCAGTGTCTGGCCACAGCACGGAGGCTCCGAGAACATAGAGCTCTGTGGCGCCACAGTCTTCGAGCAGGGACACAGGACAGACGGCAGAGAGAGAAACAGGTGAAGCAAACAGGGGCGCCATCACAAACAGGAAGCCAGCGATTGGAGCGTAGAAGGGTACTAGTGGTGGGGGACTCTAACGGGGCCAGGGTTAGGGATGACGTCTTCATGACAGTGAAGGAAGATGGGAGAGTGGGGGTGGAGGCCCAGTCAGGGAAGAGCATGGCGAATGCACTGGCCAAGGCTCAGTTGTAGAGGGCAACATGGTGGGCGATAATCTCGTCATTATTCATGCTGGGCTCAATGATGTGTTGAAGGGCAAGAATTGAACTTTCAGAGGCAGAGGATGGGATGCCTAATCTCCGAGAAGCCTCTGGGAGTGTGCATGTGACCATATGCATAGTCCCAGAGGTCTGGGGGCAGTCTCGTGGGATGGACAGGAGGGTAGTGGAGGCCAAGTGTGTGATCAAGGATATGAGCCAACAACTCGGATACAGCGTAATGGAAGTGAATCAAGACGTGTACAAGCCCAACGCTCGCCCTTTTGCTCAGGATGGCATTCACTACAATGGTGCGACGGGCAGGAGGGTCGGTAATAGGATGGGCCGTCAAGCCACAGCTTCATTAGGGGGATCCAGAGCCCTGAGGCCAACAGTGTAGCCAAAGACGGTTCTAAAGGGGCACAAATATTCAAGCCACATGGAGCCCGTGGGAGAAGAAATCGACGTAAGCACAAGGGCCGAGCTAAGTCAGACATAGGCTCTATTAACATGCAGGGTGGCAGAAATAGGTTAAAGTGGAAAGAGATAGAAAAGCAGTTGAGGCAGGAGGAGTTGGTACATGGGGTTGTGGAGACACATCGCATGTTCGGGACATGGAGCAACCACCTTGCAATCCGGACTACGTATGGGAATATTGCAATAGTACAGAAGGCAGAACAAAGGGGGGGGGGGGGAATGGGTGCATTCATACATAAAAGTATGGGTTGGCAAAGAGTCAAGTAGGGATGCATGGAACATCTATGGTCAAGAGGGAAAGTAGCTGGACAGATGACACTCCTTGGTTTGATGCATTTGTGGACGGGAGCAAAGGCCAGAGAGGAAAACCGGGCAATGGCGGGGTGTATATAAAAGGACATTGAGGAATTATCAGGAGAGAGTGAGATAATTATACTAGGAGATATAAATGCGCACATAGAAGATATAGACGGTTATACTGACCCAACAGACAAAATGATCATTGCTGGGTTCCTAACAGATTAACTAAAACAAGATGAGACGTTTACCTGGGGTCCCTAGCAAGCAGCAGCATTCTCCGACCTCACCACATTGCTCACTTCCTCTCTTGTTCTGGCTCACTCGACCCTACGGCACCGACCAAAGTCCGCACCGATGCCAGTGGTTACAGAATAGCCGTTGTGTTGGCTCAGCGACAATGTGGCTAGTATTACGTGATAGCTTATGGCAGCAGGCTGCTGCCCCCCTCGAAGCGGAATCATTCTATCACAGAGCGCGAATGCCTAGCGCTGGTGTGAGCAGTCGCGAAATTTCGCCCTTACTTATACGGCCGACCATTTATAGTTCTCACCGACCACCACGCTCTTTGCTGGCTCGCCTCCCTCAAAGATCCCACAGGTCGTCTCGCCAGCTGGGCACTCCACCTCCAAGAGTATTTATTCTTACACCGTAGTGTATAAGTCGGGAAAACTGCACAAAGACGTGGATTAGTCTGTCACGCTACCCTGTAGCCGACTGCGACCCTACGAGCACCGATTCCGTGGGTTGCGTTCTTTCCATCTCCCAGCTGCTTCATCTCGGTGACGAGCAGCATCGTGATCCGGATATCAGCCGCCTAATACAACAGCTCGAATCTTCACCGTACGGCGCTTCTGTTGGCATGTTTACATTAAAGGACCACATCTTATATCGGCGTAATTTATCGCCCACCAGTCAAGACCTACTTCTGGTCCTACCAAATCACCTCCGCTCCACAGTCCTCCGCAAGCTCCATGACGCGCCAACGGCGGTTCACCTTGGTGTCTCTCGCACATATGACCATGTGCGCCGCCGCTTCTACTGGCCTGGCCTTTCACGCTTTGTATGTCGTTATGTCAACGCTTGTGAAATTTGCCAGTACCGCAAGAAGCCGTCGGGACTCCATGCCGGGTATCTTCAGCCCATCGGAGCCCTCAATTCTTTCGTGTTGGTTTGGACCTTCTTGGTCTCTTCCCAACATCTGCCTCCGGAAAGAAGCAGGCCGCGGTTGCTAGAGATTACGCGACCCTTTATGCACTTACGCGAGCCATGCCAACAAGCTGCACTACAGGCGTCGCTGATTTTCTACTACGCGATCTCATTTTAGTGCACGGAGCCCCTTGTCAACTGCTGACAGACCGAGGCCGTACGTTCCTTTCGAAAGTGGTTTACGATACCCTGCGTTCCTACTCTACCCAACATAAGCTCACGACATTGTACCACCCCCAGACAAACGGGCTTACAGAACGTTTAAACCGCACGCTGACGGACATGCTATCGAAATAGGTCTCGGCCGACCATCGTGATTGGGACCTTGCACTACCCTACATGACGTTCGCGTACAATTCCTCCCGGTATGGCACTGCTGGGTACTCGCCATTTTACCTTCTGTTTGGACGCGAACCAACATTGCCATTGGATACCTTTCTGCCAGCCGCTGCGCAGTCTACTTCTGAATATGCACGTGACACTATTACCCGAGCTGACCATGCTCGTCAGCTTGCCCGCAATAGATTAACAGCGTCCCAAGACTCGCAGAAGCATCGTTACGACGAGCGGCATCGCGACGAACACTTTCCTACAGGTTTTCTCGTTCTTCTTTAGTCCCCTACGCGACATGCAAGCCTTTCAGAGAAGCTCTTCTCTCGTTTCATGGGCCCGTACCGCGTGCTTAGACGAGTGACCGACACTACATATGAGATTGTTCCTGATGATCCATCAACCTCTTCTGTGCTGTGCTGTCCCGGGACATCGTCCACGTATCAAGGCTCAAGCGATACCACACTGCTCCTGCTGTGGCCCTTTAAGCTCGCAAGGTCGGTGCTCTTGCCGCCGGGAGTTGTTTTACGTGGTTTCGGCTGACTGTAACAGGGCATAATGGGATATACCCAAAAAGGGTGCCTCAGACTGAGAGTGAAGAAGCTGACGTTGTTGGTGAGCTGTGTTGTGGCTGCGGACTGTCTACTGTTATCTCCACGTAACAATATAATAAAACTTATAAATAAGAATGAGCTAAGGACCCTTTATACCAGATATGGTTCTAATGGGAATTCCTCCAATTGATTACAATTGAACTTCACCGATTGACAATTGGTACATGTCAGAAATTAGTAAAGCTGTAAGACAAGAAAACAGCTCATAGAAACATTTTTGCAATTACAATATTACTCCTTAAATAAAACATCTTTACGTTTTGATATGATGTACAAGGTGTGTCATTTATTTCATCTGTTCACCTTACAGTTGGCCACAAAAATTACACTATTGTTCATGGGGCCCGGCACAACTCACTAGGTTGAAATTACTGACATGTTGAGGGAGGTTATGTTTTGAGATGAACATGTCACATGTGGAGAAATTTTTCATTTTACGGTCATCATCATCATCAGCCTGACTACGTCCACTGCAGGACAAAGGCCTCTCCCATGTTCCGCCAGTTAACTCGGTCCTGTGCTTGCTGCTGCCAATTTATACCCGCAAACTTCTTAATCTCATCTGCCCACCTAACCTTCTGTCTCCCCCTAACCCGCTTCCCTTCTCTGGGAATCCAGTCAGTTACCCTTAATGACCAGCGGTTATCCTGTCTACGCGCTACATGCCCTGCCCATGTCCATTTCTTCTTCTTGATTTCAGCTATGATATCCTTAACCCCCGTTTGTTCCCTAATCCACTCTGCTCTCTTCTTGTCTCTTAAGGTTACACCTACCATTTTTCTTTCCATTGCTCGCTGCGTCGTCCTCAATTACGGTAGCCTTCACTAATGCTAAGTTCATGATATCTAAAATGGTTTCTTGTTTTTGATGCATCTCCAAAAGATCAGACACTTAATTCAGAGCTACATGGTATTACCGATGGGCAAGATTGGTCTGACCAATCAACCTAATTGGTCAAACCATTTGGATTAGGTTTTTTATGCTACGAATTGTTTGAGTTTAGACCCATCAACACAATTGATAAATCCTATAAGAATTCTGTGGATTGACCAATTAGACTAGCAGGGGAACCCAGTTCACTCGTTGGAAACAACATTTGGGTATTGATTGTGTTGCCAATTAGGTTTGAATGGCTCTGACCAACATAACTAACAGGTTGATCCACTGAACCCATTGAAATTTTTCAATTGGCGTCCCAAAACACAAATGGAAACTTTTAATTGGTTCAATTGGAAATGTCCAATCGTTTTCATTGGGATCCTATTGGAAGTTTTCAATTGGTCAGGGGAAATTTTTTGACTGGGATCCTTCAGTCTGTTTCTGCTAGACTTTCCAACTCGGCAGTGCGCATTGCATGCTTTGATCTTGCTTCGCCGTGGCGGTAAACATGCAAGAGCATCGATATGCCCTAACTGCTTGCCACGGTTGCTTGCCAAAATTTTGGCCGTGCATGTTTGGTGAGCAAGTGTAGAACTTAACATGCAGATGCGATCTCGCCATATTCAATTGACATGTCTGTCGTGATGAGGTCTGGTATCCAACAATGGTTCCTTGTAAAGCAGTAAAACATGGTTTGGGCTGGGTTTACCCGAAGACTCCGTTTTTGCGGGCATTGTTTGAAATGATTAAACTGAGCACCTTGGGATTGAGAGCAAATATGATGTTGGTTCAGATATTCGTAAGGATCTGGAGTTCGTAAGGATACAACGTTAATGGTGTTTACAGTAGTTAAGCAGTTAAGGAGCTGAAAGTAATGTTTAATAGGCTGAAATGCCCCACAATCCTTTGATGCCATTCTCCAAGGCCCCGGAAAAGCCCTTTCAAAGGTAAGTGTCGCTTCTCACGCTCACTGGATGTCACCAATCGGGGACACCGCCATCGGAAGGGCCGCTGCCCCCTCTAATATTACTGCATGCCTCCCCTTGCCCTCCCCCCCCCCCCCCCAAAAAAAAAAACATGCTCAAAACGCAGAATAAGTTCCACACCTACCAGTACTCCCCCCCCCCCCCCCCACCCAAATAGCTCGCTTGAAGTGAGTTCACAACGCATCCAATCAAAAAATATCCTTGTGTCGCCCCTGTAATTAACCGTGATTGTTCCTTCGCATAACATGACATGACAAAAATTTTATTGTAGTCCTGAGTAAGTGATATTTAGTGCAGCCGTACCCCTCACCCCCCTGAATCAAGTTGGCGACGTCGCCCTCGAGGAAATCGGAAGTCGAAGTTCCGTATCCTTGGGGCTAATTGATTTTAAACAAAAAACAAATGAAATAGTGGTTTACTTTCCCGTACATACGAGCTGTACTCTGGCACCTCACTGATCAGTGGGAGATCTTGCTTTGCAGCTGCGCCCTAAAAGACCAGCTGCATGCTGATCGTTACGAGGGGCTGCATGCGGCGAGAAACGCATTTGGATTCCGGTGAGCTATCAGGCGAACGCTTCCTTCTGGTACATTCGCCTCGTAGCTCATTAATAAAGTTTTTCACTCCTTCATTTAAATCTATAGCGGCGTTTTCAGGACATCACACGAGCTTGCTATAGACAACGTATAGACGTCACCATGTCAAAGACGCAGCGTAGCGTGAAGCGGAGGCCGATGGCCAGCGGAGACTCCGGAATGCAAGTTCACGAAGCCGAGGCAACACGGTAAGAAGGAGTTCATGGTACTACTGAGGGCACCAAGGGTCGCTGCAAGGAATGCCGCAAGGGGTCATCACGTATGGACAGCCTCTGTGTACGGCCATTTCCACGCTGTGAATGGGCCATAGACTTTCTCCCTCTGCACCTCTATCTTTCGAGTCATGAATAAAGGTACAGCATGGTTAAGCAATTTTAAACAGTTGCTGACACCACGGTGCATCCCGGCTGGTCCACTGACGTCACCCGTACAGTAACACAAAGACGCCGCAGGCAGTATTCATCATTATTATTTTTTCATTATTATTATTACCACCGGTACAGTGCAGTTACTTGGCTTACTGGCGTTTGCGCTCTGCATAGTTTAATGGCAATAAAGAAAAAAAAAGCTCTGCATAGCTTAACGCTTAAGACGCTTGACTCTTGAGCGGAGGAACCAGGTTCGACTCCCAACACGGTATGAGAGTTTATTTTTTATTAATCAATAAACATTGTTCCATATTTTTTGTTTATATCCATTCTAGGTGACATAAACACGGGCAGACACTCAATTTTAGTCGTTGATTGCGTTGGGTGCTTACGCTTTACACATCCTCACTGCAGAATAATAGACAATTCCACAAGGTTTTTAGCGTAGCGAAATAATGTGACAATGCGCCCAGTTCGTTTGATCTAGCAAACGGTCGACAATACCCCATTGCTTAGGGTCATCGGCGCAATGGTGTTTATAATGGGAGAAACCCGAGGCGAAGGTTCCCCTGATGTGCTGGCTTCCCTGCCATAGATGGTCGAAGCTAGTAAAAAAAAAGATGAGGTCCTTATCACCCCTGATAAGGCCTGCTTTTTGTCTGACGTCACAACTTCTCACGTGGGTGTACTGTACGTCTGTTCCGAGCTAAGAGTTCCCCTGAGAAGTTGGCATCTCCGCCATGCATGGTCAAAACTAGCGAAAGAAAGTTTAGGCCCTTATCACCCTTGATAAAGCTCAACTTTTTTCTGACATCACACCTTGCTGTGAAAGGCGCCCACGTGACAAGACGTGACGTCAGACGTAAGTGGAGCCTTACCAATGGTGATAAACACCTCAACTTTTTTTGCTGGTTTTGACCATGCATTGCTAGGAAGCCAACTTTTCAGGGGAGCCTTCAGCTTGAAACAAACGTATCGTATGCCCACGTGAGAAGGCGTGACGTCAGACAATAGTTTAGCCTTATCAGGGGTGATAAGGGCCTGAAATTTTTTCGCTGGTTTCGACCATGCATTGAATCGTGACCAACTCTTCAGGGGAATCTTTAGCTCGAAACAAACTTATAGTACGCCCACGTAACAAGGCGTGACGTCAGACAAAACTTGAGGCTTATTGGGGGCGATAAGGGCCTAAACTTTTTTCACTGGTTTTGACCATGCACTACGGGGAAGCCAACTTCTCACGGGACTTTTAAGCTCGGTGCAAACGTACAGTACGCCCACGTGACAAGGCTTGACGCCAGACAAAAGTTGAACCTTATCAGGGGTGATAAGGGCCACAACCTTGTCACTGGTTTTGACCACGCCTTGCGTGGAAGCCAACTTCTCAGGAGAACCTTTAGCTCGGAACAAACGTACAGTACGCCCACGTAAGACGTTGTGACGTCAGACAAAAGTTCAGCCTTATCAAAGGTGATAAGGGCCTCAACTTTATTCTCTGGTTTTGGTCATGCAGTGCGGGGAAGCCAGCTTCCTCTGGGAACCTGCAGCCCTAAACAAGTGTACAGTATGCCCACGTGATAAGGCGTGACTTCAGACAAACTTCCTACGTGGGCGTACTGTATGTTTGTCCCGAGCTAAAGGTGCTCCTGAGAAGTTGGCTTCCACGCAAGCCGTGGTCAAAACCAGTGAAAAGGTTGTGGCCCTTATCACCCCTGATAAGGTTCAACTTTTGTACGACGTCAAGCCTTGTCACGTGGGCGTACTGTACGTTTGTACCGAGCTTAAAAGTCCCGTGAGAAGTTGGCTTCCCCGTAGTGCATGGTCAAAGCCAGCAAAAAAAGTTGACGCCCTTATCAGCACTGATAAGGCTCACCATTTGTCTGACGTCAAGCCTTGTCACGTGGGCGTACTGTACGTTTGCACCGAGCTTAGAAGTCCCGTGAGAAGTTGGCTTCCCCGTAGCGCATGGTCAAAACCAGCGAAAAAAGTTTAGGCCCTTATCGCCCCCGATAAGCCACAAGTTTTGTCTGACGTCACGCCTTGTTACGTGGGCGTACTATAAGTTTGTTTCGAGCTAAAGATTCCCCTGAAGAGTTGGTCACCATGCAATGCATGGTCGAAACCAGCGAAAAAATTTCAGGCCCTTATCACTCCTGATAAGGCTAAACTATTGTCTGACGTCACGCCTTCTCACGTGGGCATACGATACGTTTGTTTCAAGCTGAAGGCCCCCCGAAAAGTTGGTTTCCTAGCAATGCATGGTCAAAACCAGCAAAAAAAGTTGAGGTGTTTATCACCATTGGTAAGGCTCCACTTACGTCTGACGTCACGTCTTGTCACGTGGGCGCCTTTCACAGCAAGGTGTGATGTCAGAAAAAGTTGAGCTTTATCAAGGGTACTAAGGGCCTAAACTTTTCTCGCTAGTTTTGACCATGCATGGCGGCGATGCCAACTTCTCAGAGGAACTCTTAGCTCGGAACAGACGTACAGTACACCCACGTGAGAAGTTGTGACGTCAGACAAAAATCAGGCCTTATCTGGGGTGATAAGGGCCTCATCTTTTTTTACTAGCTTCGACCATCTATGCGAGGGAAGCCAGCACATCAGGGCAACCTTCGCCCCGGGTTTCTCCCATTATAAACACCATTGCCCTGATGACCTTAAGCAATGGGGTGTGGTCGACCATTTGCATGATCAAATGAACTAAGCACATTGTCGCATTATTTCGCTACGCTGAAAACCTTGTGGAATGGTCTATTGTTCTGCAGCGATGATGTGTAAGAGCGTCAGCACCCAACGCAATCAACGACTAAAATTGAGTGTCTGTCCGTGTTTATGTCACCTAGAACGAATAAAAACAAAAAAATGAAACAATGTTTATTGTTTAATAAAAAATAAACTCTCATACCGTATTGGGATTTGAACCTGGCTCTTCCGCTCAAAAGGCAAGCGTCTTAAGCGTTAAGCTATGCAAAACGCAAACGCCGGTAAGCCATAACTGCACCGTGCCGGTTGTAATAATAATAAGAGAAAGAAAGAGAAAAACATTTATTGAAAGAAGCTTGTGAGTGAAGGTGGGAGGGTCCCTTATTCCAGGAACCCTCTGGCTTGGACAACCCGCCGAGCGACGAGTTGACGCTGCTCGACCATGCAGGTCCGGCTGGGAGATCGCAGCCTCCAACGCTTCACTGAGGAGGTCTTGGTCCGCATTTGGTGCTGCTGCTCGTAGTCTTGGGAGGCTTACTTTGCACTGCAGTAGGAGGTGCGCCAGAGTGTCTGCCACATTGCAGTGAGGGCAGATGTAGCTGTGCAACGTTGGCCTCATATGGTGCAATAGTACGCCGTGGGTGAACAAGTTATTTTAAAAACGCCCGTAGTCAGTCCCTTCGTCTCTTGTGAGTTTTGGATGTGGCGGAGGGTATAACTTGCGTTCAAGCCGATAATGTTGCAGTAATGCATGATAAGTTAGTGGTACAGCTTCTCTTGCCTCTGATTCTGTTGTTGAGTGGGAGGTGCCTAAAATCTAGTATGGGAATGCCCGGTTGACGCATTCGCGGGCTGCAGTGTGTGCCGCTTCATTTCCCTCCAGACCTTCATGACCCGAAATCCACACGATGCATGTGTAGGGAGGGGGATTGTCCATGCGCTTTAGTAGCCTAATCGCCACCGTGGAGACCCTGCCTTTCAGGTAGTTCCGTGCCGCTGTTTGTGAGTCAGTAAAGACCACGATGGGATCCTCACTCGTCTGGGTGGCGAGTGCTATAGCAGCCTATTCAGCTGTTTCCGCACGTTTAGCGAGGATAGTCGCCGATGCCAGCAGCGCGCCCTAGTAATCTGCGACGGTAATCGCGAAGGCATTACGTCCCGGATATTTGGCTGCGTCCACGTATCGCGCCTGCGGGTCATTGCCATGCTTTTCCGGATCATGTTAACCCTGGTGAGCCGCCTTTCTCGGTGATGTTGAGAATGTATGTTTCGAGTGATCTGCTGAATTTCAAGGCTTTCTCGCAGCTGTGACGGTACTTTGCCTTTGCGTTCTTCGTTGGGTTCTAGGGTGGTCTGGTATCCTGTGCGTCGAAGGACGGCTTGCCCTGCGAGTGACAGCTTGAGTCTTTCGACCTGGTTGATGAGGTGTGCATCGGTGAGTTCTTCCCACGTATTATGAACTCACATGCGAAGCAGTCGGTTAGTAGAGGCGGCTGGCGGCAGTCCTATAGGGCAAGCTTTGTAGCCTTTCGTATCAGCAGATTAAGTTTTTGTTTCTCCGCTGTCTTCAGGTTGAAGTAGGGAGTTCCGTACGTTATGCGGCTGTAAAGGAGAGCTTATAATAATAAGAATAAAAAAAATAATAATCAATACTTCCTGCGGCGTCCTTGTGTTACTGTACGGGTGACGTGAGTAGACCAGCCGGGATGCACCGTGGTGTGAGCAACTGTTTATAATTGCTTAACCGTGCTGTACCTTTATTCATGACTCGAAAGAGAGATGCAGAGGGAGAAAATCTATGGCCCATTCACAGCGTGGAAATGGCCGTACACAGAAGCTGTCCATACGTGACGATCCCCTTGCGGCATTCCTTGCAACGACCCTCGGTGCCCTTAGTAGTACCATGAACTCTTTCTTACCGTGTTACCTCGGCTTCGTGAACTTGCATTTCGGAGTCTCCGCTGGCCCTCGGCCTCTGCTTCACGCAACACTGCGTCTTTGACATGGTGAGGTCTATACGTTGTCTATAGTGAGCTCATGTGATGTCCTGAAAACGCCGCTATAGATTTAAATGAAGGAATGAAAAACTTTATTAATGAGCTATCAGGCGGATGCACCGGAAGGAAGCGTTCGCCTGATCCAAATGCGTTTCTCGCCACCCGGCCTTTCGTAACGAGCAGCAGCTGGTCGTATAGGGCAGGGCTTCAAAGCAAAGACTTCCATTGCTCTCTAAGGGGCGGGCAAGGGACGGGAAGCATACCAGAAGTGGGGTGAGAGAGTTGCGGCGGCGGGTGATTTTGGTTGAAGTTCACACTCCTATCATGTGCTCTAGTGTTCCTGGTTCTTGGCACACGGGCCATTCATGCTCGTTCTGGCTCAGCTGCAGCCCCGCCGCGGTGGTCTAGTGGCTAAGGTACTCGGCTGCTGACCCGCAGGTCGCGGGTTCGAATCCCGGCTGCGGCGGCTGCATTTCCGATGGAGGCGGAAATGTTGTAGGCCCGTGTACTCAGATTTGGGTGCACGTTAAAGATCCCCAGGTGGTCGAAATTTCCGGAGCCCTCCACTACGGCGTCTCTCATAATCATATGGTGGTTTTGGGACGTTAAACCCCACAAATCAATCAATGGCTCAGCTGCATTATTCAAAGTATTCGGGAGTGCAGAATGTCTGTTTCTATCTCTCTATTTATTGCTCCCTCGAAAACTATGGATCCGAAGTGCGCGCGCTAACAACCGGTCGGTCTATCAGTCTCAGCGATATATATATATATATATATATATATATATATATATATATATATATATATATATATATATATATATATATACATGCATACACTCAAGATTCACCTGTTTCTCCCAGGCAATGGAAGAGAATAACTGCCAATGTGCCAGACTGTACATTGCTAAGAAGCGGCGATACTTGAAAGTAGCATAAATGAATTTCAGTGCAAATACTTACACTTCACAAATTAGTGAGGTGCCAGAGTACAGCACATATGTACGACAAAGTGAACCACTATTTGATTTTTTTTTTACACTCAAATACCTGCAGACGGAACTTCGTTTTCCGGTTTCCTCGAGGGTGGCGTCACCGACTTGATTAACGGGAGGCTTCGGCTCTGCTAAATATCATTAGCTCAGGACTACACAAAAATTCTTGTCATGCATGTTACGTGAACGAACAAATACGGTTAGTTGTTTACAGGGGCGATGTTAAGCAGTTGGAAAGCATGTATTTAGAGGTGCAGGAGGTCATACAACCACATTGGGAAGGAAGGAGCTGTTTCGGTCCGCGAGGAGCAGCCGAGAGGCGCCGTGGTGTAGGATGACATTCTCTAGCAGGAAATAAGCTACAGAGCAGTTGCACAGCTCGTTGGATGGGCCCGTGTGATCGCGTATGGACGGGATTGTTAAAGTAGCGGAGGTGTTTTACAGAGATATGTACAGTATATCCGGGACAACCACGACTATAATAATGTAAGAACTAGCAGTCCTCCTGATGACATCCCACCAGTAATGACAGTAGTATGGAAAGCCTTGTTGCCCGCGGCTTCTATCTCACGTTAGCTACAAGCTTCCCGTTGGTGCTTGCATTATGTCACAAGGGCCTAACACGCAGTACGGCCATGTTTGGTATCATTACGACGTCTCTTTTTGAATATTTCTGAAGAAAACAGCAGCTGGAGCGGCCGGCTGGGCGGTCTAGACAAGTCTGATTTCATCTGTACGTGCATCGGCGTCCAAAAGGTGTTCTGGGGGGTCACTAGTCATATCCAAGTCACTTTACGGATATCGAACACCACGCATGCAGCAAGTTTTTGCGAGAGCGCTGACCCCTGGAATGGCAACTCCGATAGCGCTCCTCGCGGATGACCTCAAGCCTTATTATTCGGCGTAACAATACAGTTTGTTGGTGTCACTAGGAGCTTAAGCGAAACTAACGAATTGTAGCTTCTGGACCCGCCATCGCGTAACTCAACACAACGCTCATACGTGCCAAGTCTCCCGGATTGGCCGGGAGACTCCGGGATTTGGACCGTTTCTTCTGTTTGTACGGTTGTCATGAAAATCTCCCGGAAATCGATATTTTTGTGCGTGATCCAGCCGCCTTGACAAAAAAGCAGCTCAATCCGCTCCAGGCTTTTCGAACTTACGTACAGCGGAATCTCAGCGATGCGAAACCGCGGCAGATACGACTTCTTAAAATTCCTCCGCGAAATTCCATTATGTCTATTGGGCCTAAATTCGAATGTTCGGAACACATTTCCTAATCGCGGCGGGTGATACGAACTTTCGTACGGAAAATCGCCGAACGAGAGCAGCGTACTCGAAGCTTCGGAAGTACGCGTGCGACCGGCGCACGCACTGCCTTCTCTCTAGAGTGTGCGTGATTGTCGTTGCCACAACCGCTGTCGACGAAACCGTGGTGGCTTTTCACGCGATCACGTATAACTGACAGAGTCCCGAAAGTGTGCGTACGTACAACACTCAACCAGTCACAGCAACACTGCTTTCTGCAAACCCTGCGGACAAAACCGCAGCAGATGCGATCGTATACGGCATAAAACGACTTTGTTTCGAAGGCGCGTGCGCAGTCAAGGACACGGGGATTGAAAAGGGAACTATACTATTTGCCGCAACCGCCGCGCACAACATCGTGGTCGCGACGGCGCGATAGCCATCCACGAGCTCCGAGGGCACGCAGCGGTAGACTAAAGGCAGTAAATGCTTAAAAAAGTCACAGTTCCCCCATCCGCAGGGCAAAGTACGCTTAGAAGTGTGGCAGCTTGGGCTATTTGGTATGGCATGATAGTTATAGTGCGAGAACAAAACGACACAGAGACAAGGACACGAAAGACACTCGTGTCCTTCTTGTCTCTGTGTCGTCGTTTTGTTCTCGCGCTATAACTATCGTCAAACGAAGTACGCGTCAGAGATAAGCGCGCGTCGGCGCATTGCGACGAGCTGGGCACCGAGCGCGGGCGGCTTTTTTTTTTTTTATCCTTTCTAGAGTGTTAATACATATAGATAAGTACACATATACGGTTAATGACGGCGGTGACGGCAAAACACCAGCCTAGACTGTCAATAACAAAGGGGCCAGAGGCGTTTTGGCATTCTCGTCAAAAGAATCTAATAGAGAGCAAAGCTTTGACTCGCGCTTTTGCGGCAGCCAGCTGCGCCTTTCCGTCCGTTCACGTGTGTCCCAGTAAGACATACACGAGCTGTATCGAAGGAAATAAATTCTGCTGATTGTGTCGATCCTTTGAGACTCTCACCTTAGTGGGAAACCATACCTTCGTGTGTTCGGCCACTCCAAGCCGACCGCAACGCCGTTATTTGTGATTGAGACTCTCCACCGCCTCTTGTTTTTCGCGATGTTTGTTTCTCCTTGGGGTTTTTTTTTTTGGTACCGAAAAAACATATGAGCAAATAATTCAGCACCACTCCCCCCCCCTCCCCCTCCGCTGCGGAAATCTCCCAGATTCAGAATCCTTGAACTTGGCAGGTATGAACCCTGCTTAAGATAACATGGCCACTCCAGGTCCTGAAGCGGTTTTGGTGCTGTTAGTTATCTGAACGACAAGCTGAGGTTAGTAGCACAAAGCGTTTACGAGCAGTCTCATTATGCTTCTAGATAGTTACCTAAACGTGAAACAGAAATAGGTAGCACAAGGGGTTTACGAGCACTCTCATTATGCATTTAAACGCGAAGCAGAGATTAGTAGCACAAGGGTTTACGAGCAGTCTCATGCTTCTAGGCAGTTATCTAAACGTGAAGCAAAAGTTAGTAGCACAAAGTGTTTAAGAGCAGTCTCATTGTGCTTCTAGATAGGTACATAAACGCGAAGCAGAAATTTGTAGCGCAAGGGTTTGCGAGCAGTCTCATTATGCTTCTAGACAGTTATCTAAACGCGAAGCAGAGGTTAGTAACACAGAGTTTGAGCATTCTCATCATGCTTCTAGATAATTATCTAAGCACGAAGCAGAGGTTAGCAGCACAAAGAGTTTATGAGCATTCTCATTATGATTCTAGACAGTCATCTAAATGCAAAGCATAAATTAGTAGCCTAGAGAGTTTACGAGCAGTCTCATTATTCTCCTAGACAGTTATCTAAATGCAAAGCAGAGGTTAGTAACACAGAGTTTATGAGCATTCTCATTACGCTTCTAGATCTTTATCTAAGCGCGAAGCAGAGGTTAGTAGCACAAAGAGCTTACAAGCATTCTCATTATGCTTCTGGATGGCGCACGCCGGCGACTACACCCTTCAAGGGCCACAGTTTCATCACCCCCCCCCTCCCCCCCCAAAAACAAATAAATAAATACGATGCCATGATGCTTTTTTTTTTTTTTACCGCCAGCTTTTCACCCTGGAAAACGAGAGGCGGACGTGTAGCAAGGCGTAGCCGCTTCACAGTGGGCCTTCCATACTGAGAAAGAAGTGGCCTTCCGCAGGGGCGGCGCCAGGATGTTTTTACTGGGGGAGCAACCACGAAAAGTGAGTTCCTCCGGGGGGGCAAGCTAGCTCTGCTCCTACTAGGTTTTCAATATATGCTTCCGGGCACTTGGGTGGGCATAGGGGGGGCAGGCGAGAATTTTGGGGGGGCTCCAGCCCACCCTTGCCCCCTCTGGCGCCGCCCCTGGCCTTCCGACATCAGAGCCGCCAGCGATGAATTCACTACTGAAAGCTTCACGTATTAAAACTGAATTGCAGCTACTCCGACCGGGAGCCATGCCTTTAATAATGAGATGGCATTAAAAAAAAGCACAAGGAAATTTTGAATTCGGACTTCAGCAGTCTCAAGTTCGAAAGGGCAGGGTCTTTTACCGCAACATCAATTACAAACGCGAATGTCCTGGAAGAAGGAATTACGAAAAAGCACTTCTGAACAAAGATCCATGAATAAAGTATATAAAAGAAAAGGTGTCAACGCGTTCCCACTGTTCATGCGTTCTTCTGTGAACACGAAACATGGAAAATGAGATCACGATATCCAGTAGAAGTCGTGACAGACACTCTGGCGGCACGCGTGCAGGTATTAATGAAATTACCTTATTTAGGTGCCACACAACTCTTCAAACGAGCTGTCAGCAGCGTTCCTGGAACGGACAACGTCCGCCGATTAATCGCCGCCGCAGCTTCACGCTACCGATTGAACTACACACGTCACAAGCCCCTGCGGAGGGCGCGTTTTGCCATTAGGCGAACTGACAACAGAAGTTGCGTCGGCACCAAACATAGCATTGCACATTACTAATAGGACGCATGCGCGACCGCTGTTTATTTAGCTAATTAATTCTAGGTACACGTGATTGTGACCAAAGTTTGGTGACCCCAAAAACAAGGTGCACATGTTTTGACACGCCAGCGTGGCTATTGCCGATGATAGAGGCTCCCAAATTCGCCTTAGGCGCAGTTTGGCGCAATTTTCATTGATAATTTTAAGATGGCACAATAAATGTGATTTGGCGTATACTTTGGCACAGGAGTGGAATCACTGTGATGATCACAAAGTAATCGAATGTTTTTCACCTAGAGTTATTGCAGAACGGAAAGATTTTCACTGCCGGAATGGTGGCTATACAGACTTTGGCTCAGTGGTGCACATCTGCTTTGGATCACCGAGAGCAACATACATCAATTTACTTTCATACTTTGCGGGGGTGGATGTGCTTGTGCAGGGTCTTTTTGGAGGCACCACAGGTTAGCTTTATTCAGGCAAGTTATGTACACGAAATATTATCAGAAAGCTACAATGAAAAGGCATCTTTCCCGGGACTCGAAAAGAAAATTAGTGCAATCATTCGCCTACCATCCAGGCGCACAATATATGCTTTTATGCCTGCAATTACTCCAGCTCGAATTCTCAAAGTGCGACACCCAGTATTGAGACATGCAGTACAAATGTATCAGTCTTTCTTAATTTGAGCAAGCAACGCACTCAGCGAAACAAACTGATTAGCATAAATGCAGCGCATGCATATTCGATTATTGCACTAGAGATATGGAGTGATAATACACCTAAATGGAACATATGAAAACATAATTTTCGTCCTATTCCGAATTACAGGCTTACTCGAGCAAGTCCTGCATCAACAACTGCTAAATTAAATGATAGCTAATTGATGCACATGCACAGATTACATTGAAGCCCTTGTTCAGTCAGCTATGATATAAACATGCAAAGGATACTCCTTGCACTATATGACATTCATATGGTGTTTATTTAGTGATTATTTTTTTTCCTGGGACAGTTTCCAACGTGGCTCTGTGGTAGGACACCTGCTTGCCATGCAGACGGCCAAGGTTCAACTGTCACATGAACTGAGGTATTTATTATTTATTCTCCTTGCATTTCTCTTAATTTGTCTGTCATGGATGAGTTGATGATCTTTCACTCATAACCAGAGACACCAGCATCAGATTTTCTGCGAAACAAGCTATCGTGCTGGTAAACTGGGACAAAAAAAAAAAGGCCAGAAAAATAGAGGAGAGCAAAGAAAAGAGAAAAATAAACAGAAACAAAGAGGGCCATCGAACTCTGTACTTCTCTGAGACTTGGCATCACTAGTCCGATTTTTTTTTTTGGCTTCAGTTTAATACATGAAAACTCATTTATAAGGGACACTGATGCAGCAGACAACTGGGTATAATAGACACCAGTGTGCCCACATTAAAAAAGGGGTTGATAAGAAAATGCATAGATGTTACCCTGCTTTTAAGAGAGGTCTCATATAAAAGACAAAGCTGTTCATCGCATGTCTCTTATAAAGAGGTTCAACCGTATGACACACTGGTCTTTTGCCTGCAGCATTTGGACATGTACATACACATGTGAGCCACGTTTCATACCCCTGAATCTAGGGGTGTAGCCAGGGTGCAGCACATCGGTGTTTGTAAAACGTATGCAAAGAAAAAATTTACACAGCAAACTGATCACACCCATTGTGAAGATATATTGTGAAAGATGCAGCAGCCCTTGATGGTTGGAAACAAAATGTAAATAAATAAATGCTTATGTTCTGCAGATCTTCTCCAACGTGGGTCGAAGAAAAGATACTGTGTGCGGGGCTAGTATTCTTGCAGCGATCTTTTAGTCTCTGAAAAAAGGCAGAATTATTGAAAAACACCATGAATTAGGGCATTTAATGTTGCCGACACTTGTCCACAAAGCTCATAGGCCAATAGCTACATATAAAGTGAGTATTCTACACTATGCGCTACAGCTAACATACCTAATCTCTGCCTCACAACAGTATAAATAACGTTGATAGATGAAAAACTTGGCATCACACACCTTATTTTTGACATCCTGCATAATCTTTCCAAAGAAAACAAGTCTCCATTAACTTTATCAGACAATGTATATGAAAGACTAGAAATGACACATAGCAACTGCTAAGCTACATAAAGCGGTTAGCTAGGCTAGTTATGTACTTCCAGCATTTGACAGAAATAAAAAAAAGAGTGCAGAGAAAAGGAGACTAAAGAACGTTTATCTCCAGCTGATTTTATTAGACAGAAATATGTAGTTTTCATGCTTACCGATCACTCACCAACAGATGCCAGAACAACAACAGTTGTGTGGCACATGCATGTTGCCAGTTATAAGAAATTCAAAGGGAACATGTTTCCAAAAACATAAGCTGTTTCTTTTTGGTGACAATGTGATGCAGGCTGTGCTTGCACAATTTTCATTTTCTTTATTCGTGCAAACAATTTTTAACCTTATATCTGCACAGAACAAGTGTGCTGTAAAAAAATTAGTGCAACAGGATAATCTGAAATGGTTAGCTGAGTGCCCGGCACCTAACTAGGTCCAGACCTACAAGCGGAGCGCTGCTAAACTGTCTCTAATGCAAGTTCTGGTCTCGCTGATTTAGCATTTTTCCCAACAGAGCTAAGGGAATCTTGCGTTGTGCATGTTTGCATGGAGAAGCGTGCTTTGGGCTCACAGGTACTGAATAACCAGCATGCAAGAAAACAATTGTTCTTTAAAAAAAACTTATCACTTATCTCTGATGAAGGGCACCTTGCATGTACCACTATTCTCATTCCAGCACTTGTTGGCATAACATCAGTCAGTATAAAACCTCTTCCTTCTGTGTGATGAAATCAGTTGAAAGCCATCAATTCTCACCGGTTCTTAATCTCCATTCCTCTCTTTTTTTCCTCTTGTTTCTGTGAAGTGCTAATAGTGTACAGATGTTTATCTACATTTTAAGCTTCTCTACGCTGAAAAGGGTCCTGAAAAAGATAAAATTGGTTCCTGCACGAAGGTGGTGTGTATGCCTTTATGAAAACCTCATTATAAAAAGTCCTGCACTGCATACCTTGCAATATTTTAACAATGTACTTAAACAAATTAACTTATATTTTCTAAACATAATCAGCATTGTTGAGAGTGCAAACTTTACGGAAAGTAACCAACATTGAACACAAAATTCTTACTCTGTAGAGCTTCCTTGCTTTGCAAATATTGTTACCTTTCCTGTATCTATTCCACATTAAGAACTCAACGAAATAAACTTCAGCTTAATTATCTCTTTAGATATAGGAAGGTTTAAGATACAATACACTTTTCATAACTCAAATTTTTTCATTAGTTCAAACTTTTAATTTTTGCGTGAAGTGTTATGTTTTCAGCATATTTATAGCCATTTATCTCAAACTGCTCCTGTGCATGAATTCAGTAAAGCTGTAAATATCACTTTTCCATGCCAGACATCTGCTGCTGCTTGTGTCACTATTGCTGAACATTTGTGCTTTGATGTCCCCAACACTCGCAAATAAACCGACTGACTGCCCACAAAGTGGCCAAACTACCCAAAAGGCAGGCACCAACACTCGCATCAGGACTGAGAAAACAAAGAACAAGACAAGGTAGCCAGGCTATGGTTTATAAATGCCAAACGCTTCCTGGATCACTTTCACCACGGTACACTAGTAACTTGGAAATCTTGGGATGCGAGCTCGGTGTACGGATCTATAGATAGAAACACAGCGCTAATTTAAACACGGACAAAGAAACATCACACCGCCCATCCTTACGTAATGTTTCGTTGCCAGTGTTGGAGCACTGACACAAAAATTTGAAATCTCATTCCCCCCCACAAGCTGCAATAGGTAGCTTATGAACAACTTATCACAGCCGGAAACATCGTTTGCACGAGTGTACGAGGCTTATTTCTTTAAAGAAGTTTTTAGAGAACCAAGTCGCAGTTTCGGTTTCAAAGAGCACTGAGCTGGGCAGGGGCAGTTTTGTTGACTTGGTAAACACAGCTGGCCACGTGACCATGTGATGTGAACGGCACGTGAGAAAGCGAGCACCATACTGACCAGCTGACACTAATTTGTGGTGTAGCTTTGATTATGCTGACACTACACTGATGTCTGTGTCGTGAGGTGCTCTGCATTTCGCCATATGTTGCTACCTGTCCTAGGCTATACAGAGCCTAATGGTATTTCGTAGATGATCCAATATTTCGTATTATGTCTTCACAAAAATCTATCTCACTCATTATCTCCATCTCAAAATGGTGAGTGGTTCTTTAAAATATACACACACAAAAATTGTACCAAGGTTAAAAGGGTCTACCTGTCACAGGTAATAGAACATTTTGTCTTTTAATTGCACAAACATACACGTGCTGTATAATAAAGAGTAATAATATGATTGCAAACATCTAAAAACATTAGTGATAGCCATTCGGAGCACTCAATGTAATCCCTGCAACCTTGAGAATCAATAAACGGCAGAGCACGAGTTACCATGTCAGTCATTGCTCCAATCATATTTATGAGAAGTTCTCATAATTTAAACAAAAGCCAGAGGTTCCCTGGAGTTTGAATTATTTCGAGCCAACTGTATTGTTAAACAGAGCAGTTTTGTTTTACAAATTACCTTTCTGCTGCCTTGCAGGTGCATGCCGAAGCCAACTCTGGACGGCCTCTTGCACATCATGATCTGTTGCATTTTTAAACTTCCTATTCATTCGCACGGCACCTAAAAAAAAAGCCACAGTTGCAAATACGTACTTATTGTATACCATTAGGATAAACACACCACACTGCTAAATAGACTGGCACATGCCGAAATATTATTTCTAACCCTCAAACAATAAACTAGACCAAAAGATGCTTGTGTATACACATAGACAACTTTCTGTGACTATGAAGCCAATGTTACGAACAGGGAGTGCTAGTGCACATGCCCCAATATATATAGTTCAAAGTTTAACCCTTTGCAGACTCATTTATAGTTATGACGCAGTGTTATAAAAAACAGCTGTGGTATATCGATATAAACAGCAAAGATATAGCATAGAACAAACTTCATCAAAATCAAGCCAGTAGCTTACAGGAAAAGAAAAAAGTGGGACACATATGTCCCATTGACTTGTGAGAGTGTTTTTGAGAAAGAAAAACTGTCCCACTGCCTCATGAAGGCATCCTGTTGCGATTGCATCAACAGGTATTTGGTATGAAACGGCAGGTGTAAATGGCACAGAGTACCTTTTAAGTTGTGAAGAGGAAAGTTGTGCCTCTTGTGAACTTTCATAGCACTCTTCTATTCCTGTAAAGCTTGCTTTTCCACATGCACCAACTATTCTTTTAGGTGTGAAGCAGCTCTTTGACTAGCATGTATAACGCTGTCCATCCGTGTCTCCTGCCAACGTGCCCTACAGCGCTCCCCTCGACGCAGTTGGTGGGACGATGCCAAATAGGTCAAGTCGCAGCTGCGTATTGATGCCCCTCTTTCCCTCACTCGCAGCAGCTACTGGCTTCTTCCCCAGCTCGCAACACACTTCTCAGTCACTTCACCCTCTCCACCGCCCGCAACACTCAACCGCACAATTGAGGGAAAACACAAGACTGATTTAGTCATGCATCCGCAGCAGCTGTACGAATGATGCCCCTCTTTCCCTCACTCGCAGCAGCTACTGGCTCCTTCCCCAGCTCGCAACACACTTCTCAGTCACTTCACCCTCTCCACCGCCCGCAACACTCAACCGCACAATTGAGGGAAAACACAAGACTGATTTAGTCATGCATCCGCAGCAGCTGTACGAATGCGGTCTGCCATTGCAAATGGCTAGAAGGCTGTGTCTGTACGGCTGCTGCAGACGCGCGACTAAACCTGTCTACTCTGCACATCGAGTGAAAACACTCTTACAGCTCGTTTATCTGCGATGAATTTTACATGAAACCCAACCCACCTCCTGTGTTTTTGCGTCACAAACAAACGTTCACTTGAGTAAACGCTACACCGATTTTCACTTCAAACCTTTCTTCCAGCACCCGCGTCGATGCCCGTTTCAACTGCGTCAACGCCAAGCACACCACTGCTGCTTTGCATCTCATCAGGGTTCTCTTTGGGGAGATAGTTCAAAATTTGTTTGCTTAAATGGCTGTTTTGGCTGTCCTCCCCAATTACGTGCCTACTTTTCAAGCGGTATATCACATAAAGAAAGATATTTCCACACACTAATAGCCGAATTTGTAATGAGTGGGGCAATTTTGCAAGAGATAGTTTGAATGCATTTATCAGTCGAGTTACAATACAAATTAACAAAAACACGTGATGATTGGAAGCTAAAATGACCTCTCAAGAAAACAAAAAAAAAAAAAACAGGAAATTATCCAGCATTTTTATATATCTACCGATATGAAGAAAATTCAGAAGCTATCACAAAAAATTGACCCAACGTCAGTGCCATTGTGACAGTACTTTCGCCATTTGAAAGCATGGTAAAAAAAATGTTGAAAGCATGGTAAAAAAATTAAAGTATGGTAAAAAAAAAGGGCAAGATATGAGTGACTTGGCACTACGCTAAGTGCTATAAGTGATGTGATTCAAAGTTCTTTCTGCAGACGGCTGTATGTCCTACAGTCGCACTGAGGGCTACAATAATGTTCTGTGTTACAATAATTCGAAGTCTTAAACACTGTTCTTATATTTGGAATTTATGTAAATGACAAATTTCAATGCCAGCCTTCGGAAAGCAGAAAATTTGACTTTTTTAATTGGCAGTTTCTCAAAAATATTTCCTTAAATGTCACTGCAAATTTTTACGGAATCTTCGCAGCACAAAAGGTATCCATTTCCCATGGTGTGCAGTCTCCTTGCAGTGGCTCATACTTATGAATAAATAAAATGCACTAGCACGACAGGGCAAGAAAAGGCATGAGCATTTACTCACTCCTGAGGACTACAGTCGATCCCGGATATACCAAACACGAAGGTCATCCTAGATTAGTTCGATATATCGATAATTTGAAATACAAAAATGCATATTTAAGGCCTAAATTAAAGCCTTTAAGGCCTCGGAAATCATTAGACACGCTAACGTAACAATTCGCCCACAGTATAATGAAGAACATGGTAGCTGCAAATTACCGCACTTTATTTAACATGAAAATAGACCATAAACTTGTTTCGCTTCTTGCGTGTCAAGTTCAGGTCATTCTCCATATCACTGAAGCTTTTCAAGTAAGCGAATTCAGCTCCTTTAGTCTCAATAGCATTGATTGACGCAGAACGTTGATGCAAGCTTAGTAGCGCGGCAAAAGGATGGTTTGCGGCGACAGCGATGGCATATTCATAACCGCACGGGTACAGTTCCGCAGCTGTGACAACAGCAGCCACAATCTCAGCATCGATGCAGTCAGAAACAGCTACGTTGCCATCTGCAAAGTCGCTGACTGTCCGAGGTGGTGTCTGGGAATGCTGATTAATCACAGAATTCACCGAGGCACGGAATGCCAGTGGTCATGACGCATCCGAAGTTGTTATCAGGGCCACAAGGAAAGTTTACCACGGTGCACGACTGCCAGTGGCTTCCAGGCCAGTGTGGCATTGACGGCAATGAACATGCCGATAATTCTGCCACGAATGCTCATGAAAGTGGCATGCAGGAGTTCATTCCACTATCAAGAAGCGATGCAGCATTCAAGATCTGCTTGCTAGCACGTGATATACCACACTTATTGTGGAGCACGACCTGTTCTCTGCATACCCGTCTACGCCTTTTAGATCACTTCAACTTCGAATGCCATCCGGACTATCCCGATCCAAAACAGCCGTCCTCTGCAGCTTGTGGCTTGAAGTGGCATTCACAAAAAGTTTTGCTTAGCGGATCGGGATGACTGACAGTGTTACGTGTGATCACTGCGGCATTGAGGAAACCATTGCCCACGTGCTTTGTGGCTGCCCTCAATATAGCTCCCAAAGACAGCAGCTTTTGGCAACGTTAGCATGGCTCGACGACTGGTCACTTTCGGAGCAGTCAGTTTTGGAGTACCGGAACAATCGACCATCCAGCCAGAAAGCGACGAAGACGCTCCTGAAGTTTTTTTGCGGTCAACCGGACTCGCTAAATGACTGTGACATTCCCGTGCTTGAGTGTGTGCGCATCTTATATTTTTTTTTCTTTAACCATTCCTTCCCTTCCTTTTTTTTCACCTTACCTTTTCATGCCCATTTTCCTTTTCCCAGTACAGGGTAGCAAACCGGAAATTTCTTTCTGGTTAACCTCCCTGCATTTCACTCAACCTTACTCTCTCTCTCTCTACCACGGTGCTTTACATGACGTCGCTCTAAGCACCAGGGATAATTTTAATCGCTACGTGCGGGTCAAGGCTCAGTTCAACTCCCGAATGAGGATTAATAAGGAACGAGGCAAGAAAGCGCAAAATACATTGAGTTTCTACAGTCGTCATGCTGGCGATATCAATGTCACTTGTGCCTTTGTAGCTGGCTGCCACTGCTTTCAGCTGCTTTGATGCGAAAAGCTAGAAAGAACGTGGCCTCCGAGATGTGCCCTTTAAAACCGACAACACCAAAAATACGTCACAAGTTTGCACATCCCGAAGGCCATGCTTTTCAGGCTCGTGTGCCATTGTGCACTAACAAACAAGGAAGGGAATGCGAACATTGCAATGAGATTGCCGAGTCACTTCGCATTCTCATTATGGTGTCCTCAGCAATCAATCTGTTTTGAAAAAACACTATGCCCGCGCGTTGAAACCTGCAGATCGCGCATCAGACATACTGATGCACTCACAAACGGGGCACAACGCACCAAATCAGCGTTATAGAATAATACCGCATTTTCGTTACCTGCGCACGCAAGGGGCCCAGAACTTGTTAGAATGCAGCAGAAAACCGATCAATATTTGCTAAGAAAAATGCACTTTTTGAGCTTAGACACGGCACAGCGTTTGATATAGCGAATGTCCCGCTGCGCAAGAGCTCGAAATATGGGCGCACAGATCCCATACTTTTACATGGAAAATTCAAGGGGATTTCCTAATTGCTCTTTAGAGACAATAATTCTATATAAGCAAGTTTGGTATATCTGGGATTGACTGTATTGCACCATAAGAAAACATGTACTCAAACCAAGTCTTCGCGTATTAACTGCACATGCGCATCATTAGTCAGACCTTACATAAAAAGACAGAGGCATGGGTCACCCTCCAACTATCTCCTTTCTAGAGCAGTGTCACTTTTTTTGGCAGATATGACCAAGTATTGGTGAGAGATGTAAAAGAGTGCCCTAGTGTTAACAAGGAAAGCTCATGTGTCATATCGTGATGTGTGAACAAAATGTTTGTCACAGCAAACCACCTTTTGCATCAGCACTCGGCACAGTGCATGGCTAAGTGTGTTAGTAGTCTTCCCTGCAAAGACCGGTGCTCCCTCAGGCACATCTTGACACATCGATCTGTCTGGCCACAGGACAGAGGCATCCCGTACATGGCACAATCCAAATTTGTGTTCCACTAAGGTTGCACGGCAGGCTTGTTGGTTATCCATAGCACGAGATTTAGCGCATCCAGGAAGGGACGGAGAAGAGACTTAACACATACACAGCAGTATATCCCAGTTACTGAATTCGGGAAGTTTGCTTCTAAACATAGAACCTAGTCTACTTAGCTTATTTAGCTTACTACTAGCAAAAAAAAAAAAAAAAAAACACCTTCAGCACAATTGTTGAGCCGTTTTCTCCAGCCAATGCGGCAGCATCTGCAGATATGGCATAACTGCCACTCTTGGTTTTAATCGAGACTCTGGCTGCAAACATCAAGGCCTTTTACTAGCTTAAAAAAGACGCATGGTCAGACAGCTTGAACACCAAAACAGAAAAGCCAAACAGGAAAGTTTATAATAATCTACTTGCTCATTATATCTGCATCGAGTGAAACGTTGGTAAGACCTATTGATGACCGATTTCAGACATGGCAAAGCTATTCCATTCTTTACTATATAGCTTTAAGTGCAAGGAATGGTAGCTGAACAGTGGCTTGGTAGACCAAGGTGTGTACATACATCTAGCAGACACGCTGGAAGGAGAAATACAGCGATAGGTTGAGAAATCTTAAGGTGTTTTCAACAAGCATTTTATAGGTGAAAATCAAACCACCATTTTTTGCAGTAAACAATTCGATTTGTATGTTGCTCACCAGCACTAAAAAATAATCTACATACCAAAACATTCTTATGGCTATGTCTTGCAAATTGATTAACAAGACATGGCCATATTCGTACCAAGACAAAGCAAGGTCCACGTTGACCTTGCTAAAAAAAAATAATGCTCAGTACAGGGGCAACTGTCGACCTTAAGCACACTCACGACCTTTGTACGAAGATTTCTTTGAATTCGGCTAAGGTGTTGCTCAGGTGGAAGCTCGACAGTTAAGCTGCGGAAAGCAAAAAGACCTCTACTGTGGTTTCACAGGCATTCATAAACGCCCGCTGATCGCTATCGCGGCAAACAGTACTTACATTTTTGGAAGTACTGCTCGTGCGCGTGCCTTCACAACTGCGCCATTGCTATCTATTGATCGCATTGACGCAGTTTTGTCATTTTGTCCGCAGCATTAGTTCGAGTCGATGCGCGGTCGATGGGCGTGTACTTTTGTAGTCACCCATTATTATGTCGACACTACCGCATTTGTGTTCGCAGCGGTTGTGGCAGAATGTAGTTACGCTTCGTCTCGGTGTGCACTGGCCGCTTGTGCGCCTTTATGACACCGTGGTTGTCATTCAAGATCGCAGGGCTAGTGAGGAAGAGTGGTAGTCTTGTTTTGAGTGCTGTGTTGAAAACATGGCAGGAGTTCTTGAATGATTCAACTGCGGCACGCACGTGAACCAAACCCACTGGCAGCATCATGGTGGATGGGCAATCTGTCACCGAGCATCTGACAAAATATAGGGATGTGCGTGTGGAGGCAGAAAACGTGTTTCCGATGAAGACACTGGTCTTGCGATGCGACTGCACCACTCGGGAAGGCACGAGCCAACAAGAAACAGCCAAGTTCGTAGCAGAATTTCGTGGCAAGCCTAGGCAACTACCTTTTCCTTACTTGGTAGTACTCATGAAAACTATGTTGAAGTGAAAGTATCTAGGAAAAGTATTCGTTGTAGCGGGACATTTTACACATTGCTTTCTAGAGGCAGCTGATGAGGAATTGAAAATTATTCGTTGTGGTGAAAACTTCGTTGTAGCGGGGGGTGCTTCTCCATGTCACAAAAATTATGATGAACCATAATGTAGTGGGTACCTTGTAGTGTACTTGTAATAGTTGCTCCATGAATGAGTTTACCACTGGCTCTAGAAAGGCTGCTCTTCAAGCTTTTGTGTGCCTGTGCCGAGTCTTCCATGCATGCCTGACATTTTTCTTGATGCAACAAAGCTTTCAGTTGCGAGTAAGTACACGTGTAGTGCCGCTTCTTGTCCCTGACGCGCTAGTGCTTTTAATACTCAAGTATGAACCAGTAGCGACTGTGTCACCTTTAGTTTTGTTTCAATGGCTCCTCAAATTTGTCCTTTCTTCCAACCAAGGAGAACTTGAATAGATCTCACCAATAAGTTGTCCAAGCAAGAAATACAAATGTTGTGAATTATCTACGTTGATGTCAAAAGCAACAATGAGAAATTTTCTGTCCTTTAACAGGTTATTCACTCTTAGTATGAACACTGCAGCATGACTCCACCCTGGAAAGCACCAGCATATATATGTTGCAACACACATCTATGTTGCAACAAAAACATATATGTTGTAACAAAAATTATCCTCCTAGCATCATTAGTTTGCGAGTTACAGCAAGTTTTCTATACCTTATGGTCCTATAGCAAAACCGAAACCACATTTTCAACTGTGGTTTCGGTTTCGAAAAATTGCTTTCAAAGGCAAGTGTTGTTTCGTCTATAATAATGCTACATGCATTTTATTAAGACTGTTATATAAGATGATGTCATTAAATACAACTTTGTGTTTAAAAGTCTTCGTTAATCTCTAACAACAGCCACAAGGGGGACGCACAATGCTAATTGGAATTTTTGTTGTTTGCCTTGGTCAGGCTACGTCAGGCTTCATTCTGCATTTTTTCCACGTGTCAACACTACTAGGGCTGTATCCTTAGGCCACCTGGACCATATTAGGACCAGCATGGGCAAGTGCAAAACACAGAAGACGAGGAAGCGCAAGTTTGCTGGAAATCGCTACACCACGACGAGGCTGCTTACTGACACAGACGCCGGTATTTCGGTGACCGCGAAGAAGCTTGGGGACATAAACAAGGCGTACCAGGCTCCACTAGAGAATTCTGCGCTCCAAGAGAACAGGATAATGGACATTGGTATTCTTTCTTCCGTGTTTTCATCGCTGGCATGTTTCGAATGCATGAACACAACACTGAAGCTCGAGGAACGCTCTCACCAAGGGATATGCTCGGCTTGTGCGATCGGGTGTACCGACTGTGGGTTCAAGTGCCCATTTCATACGTCGAGAAAGGTGGGTCGTCCCAATGAGAACGATTTACGTTTGGTTTGCAGCGATGCGCCAGTTAGGGAAAGGGCAGGCTGGTGCGAAAACTCTTTCCAAAGTGATGAACATGCCTGCTCCTCCACGTCACTCTGCCTACGACAAATTGTCATCTTGGCTTTCTGCAGCGGCAGGAGAAGTGGCGTCGAAGTCGATGACTGATGCTGCTGTGGAAGTTCATCGTGTTGCGGGGAGTGCCGAGTGTGGCGTTTCAAGTGATGGCACGTAGCAGAAGCGTGGCCATTCATCTTTGAACGGTTGTGTATCTGTGATTTCTGTTGACACGGAAAAGGTTATTGATGTTGAGGCCCTTTTTAGTTTGTGTAAGTTTTGTAAAACCAAAAGCAAGTTGAGGCAAGATAGTGCTTCGTACCAGGAATGGAAGGCAAACCACACTTCCTGTCAAGCAAACCATGAAGGAAGTGCTGGCAGTATGGAGACGGTTGATCTATACCGAATATTTGAAAGGTCGAAAGGCAAAAGAGATTTGAAGTACCTGCAGTACTACGGCAATGGTGATTCCAAGAGCTATGCCACTGTCAAAGACATGTATGGAAAGGACAGTGTGCAAAAGCTGGAATGTATTGGGCATGTCCAGAAGCGTGTTGGCTGCCGCCTCAGAAAACTGAAGAATACAGTGCGTGGACTCGGTGGTAAGGCAAAGCTCACTGATGTCCTCATCGACCGCCTGCAAAACTACTATGGCATTGCTATAAGGGCTAATGTGGGGAACCTTTCTGCAATGAAAAAAGCTACCCTTGCCAGCCTTTTTCATTGAAGCTCTACCGACAAGCAGCCGAAACATGGCCTGTGTCCACTTAGACCGAAAAGCTGGTGCGGATACCAAAGGGTCGAAGCACTCGGCCAAGGGAAATATGTACACAAAGGAGAACTTCCAAATGATGTGCTCAACAAAGTTAAAACTGTCTACAGTGATCTGTGCTCTGATGAACTTCTAATAAAGTGCCTTCATGGAAAGACTCAAAATTCTAATGAGTGTTTCAATGGTCTAATATCGCAGCGGGCACCCAAAGAGGTCTACGTAAGCTTGCCTACAGCAATGTTTGCCTTGCATGATGCTGTGGCAAACTTTAATAATGACAGTGTAAGCACCCTAGATATCCTGAGGCAAGCTGGCATAGAACCAGGGTACCACACGACTAAAGCTTGCATCGCCAGGGATCACCTGCGCATGCAGAATGCTAAACGCAAGTCAGTGGATCGGACAAAACAGGCCAGGAAGAAAAGACGAGCAGCCACCCGAACAAAAGGAGACAATAATGCTTCGGCAGAAGGGCCCAGCTATGAATCGGGTGCATTTTAGGCCTGCGTGAAAAGATTGCGACCCTTTTTACAAGCTCGGAAATCTTTGTTTACGTTTTTCTGAAAATAACAATTTGCGCCAAATGTTGTGACGCAAACTTTAATAACGTATTTCCTTGCGTATACTTTGAACTGAAATTTTGTACAATGATCTACAACATATGTATCTGTGCAGTGAACTAGAATAAAAGAAATCCATCAAACGTTTTTCAGTTCACAGCTGAATTCTCCAACAGGTTCAGTCTCAATTGGCTCTTCTTCCCCGTTTTTTTGTTTTGTTTTTTTAGAAATTACTTCCTTGATATTCACTGCATAATATTTATTCTAGTTCACTGCATAGCTCCAGCCATTAGTTACACAAATGTCAAAGCTTTACTGAATAAAGCCACCCATTAGGCACTTATCACAGCTGGCGTGGCTAGCACTTTTAATGCAAGTTTTGACAAAGATTACCTCCCAATAAATAAATATTCAATATTTTGCACTCTAAATAGCTGGGTAAATTAAATAAGACATGCTGGTTTTGAGAAAAAAGTTATTTCAACGCTGCCTGCCCTTAAAAAAATTTTTGTTTTTGAGTGGCCTACCACCTTAGTTACAAACGTAGGGCTATTGTGTGAAACTGTTTTGTAATAAAAGCACAATGCTCAGACAAAGCAAAAAATAATTGTAGAAGAAAACAGTACATTTTTAGGTATTTTTTACATATTTTTACACCATTTTGTAAAAATCGAACGGCCCTCACACACGAGAAAAATTTTTTTTGCTGCTTAAATTATTTTGGAAAAATACTGTAAACGATTGTTCGAATGTGTGTAATCTTTTAGTTTCTTAGAAAAAAGACGATGTAGGTTGAGTGCCACAATTGGGACAGTTGCTGTGGAATGACCCAAAGACCTACGCACAGGACGGCAGTTCCTCCAAGTGAACTGAAACGATGTTGAGCGAATGCGAACTACTCGCACACAGATACAAGAGCAACAGCTCCACCCCCATGGGCCATACGTTCCTATCATAGCCACGGAAAGTTGTCTGCGAGTATAGTAGATTTGGCTAAAGGTGCTATGTAGCACTCAGAATATGTCTTTACATATTGGCAGGAAAGAGAAGATTATGGTAATAAAGAGAAATAAACGTATGAGCACAGGACATTGCTTACTCGTAATGATGCCAGCCAGCTTCAGCTGACAAAATGGTGCTTTCCCCTTCTTCCCAAACCAGCTGAACTTTGCAGCGAGACTGTCGTGAATCAATTGCTTTAATATCCTGCGGACTATTGATGGCAAGTTGTGGCCACCATATTGGCCAAGCTGCAAGATCTACAAAGGAAAAAAAATGCAGTAACAGAAATGTCATTGTGTACTTTCATACAAAAATTATGACATTCGTTTCGAATGCAATTCAAGAACAGCAAGACACAATGAATCATGCAAGCACGACATTTCACATGCAAGTTGAAAAAACACATATTTTGAACTGGTTAGTAGGCACTAACCAAAAACATGAAAACATGACGGCAAAGAAAGCCAGGGAGGTACGTATATAGAGAAGTGTCCCTGCTGGTTTATTTGTGAGGATATGCATTCTTTATGCCGTGTTCTTTATTACACGCTAGAGATAATTCTTGTGAAATTCTTGTTCTTTGCGGGTGCGTTCTCTGGCAGTATCCAAATTGTGTAAACAGCGGAATCAAGGTCAATACGTATAGTCAATACAAATTTTAGTTGCTGGCATAATGTACCACATTAGCTGTCTGTATTAGGCATATTAAAGCATTGTGTGTAATTAAAATTTCGTTGACAAAAATAGAGTCTATGATTTGGTCTAGAACTGATCCACTTGGTGCTTTCCAGAATGGTAGGTCCACCAAGTTACTGTAAAGACATGCAGTCAATTTTGTGAATATTTTAACCATTATACATAAAAGAAATCCTACAAGACAAAACATCACTGAAAGCTCAAAGATTTATTACACTCTGTTTCAACATGATCAGAACCACAAAAAATTTTGTTCAGCTTGCAGCAAGTCGTGCAAAGCCAGCAAAGTTAGTGGGCACCTGGCTCGTCCTGATTTGCTTAGGCTTTAAACTCTTACCTGTCTCTTTCCCAGCCTTTGATATACCACACTGCACAACGCTACGCTTGCTCTCTACAGGGGTGGAAGCGGGCTTCAGTTTTTTAGAGCAGCTTTGGGAGCAGGAATAATGCGGTTTTGGAGCCGGTCTGGAGCATCCAAATTTAGTTTTGGAGCAGAAATTGGGCTAATATCGCAACTTGCCGCACTGGCCCACTAAATATTGATAAGAAAACATAAGGGTGGCTAACACTGATTAGAGGCTGCACGCCTCAGCTTCTCTTGTTAAATATCTTTGCAGAGAGCTTGGGCGACGATTGAGTGTGTGCCAGTTCATAATGGCGATCACTTTCTATCTAAGATTCATGGCAGACCTAGACTATGACGGCTCTGCTATTAACATTCAACTCACCAACACTCCCACACGCCATTACATTATGGAATAAGCTGCCAGACAACATAGCTTCATTGTCCAACCCTGACACATTCCACCACCAACTAATTGCTCATTTCCACTAAAGTCGTTCACAGTCCATTGATAAAAAGCACCACTTTTGTGTACATGTATACATGCACGCACACACGCACACACGCGCGCACACACACACACACACACACACACACACACACACACACACGTGTCAGCTGCCAGCTCGAAAAAGATCTGCTTTAAGCCAAGCATCTGCGATAGTGTTTGAAAGTGCACCCATTGAGGCTACATGATTTAACAAAGTGAGCGATGGAAGTGACTTTTTACTTATTTATACTTTGGAGCGGGAAAAGTACTGTTTTGGAGCAGAAAATATGTTAGTTTGGCGCAACTATTGGTGTAATCAGAAATCAGAGCCAATAATGCTGCAGCATTATTGGCTGTGATCTCAATTATGCGACAAGAACTGGCATACTTATCATATAGCTAATTTGGCTTTTTTCTTTTTTTTTTTAGCTAGACACTCACGCTAACGTGGTGAAATGTGAAATTGAGCAAGAATGCTTTTCTCTCGCACCGATTATCTACTGCTTGTTTGGCAATAGTTATGTGGGACTGCGGTGCTCAGTTTTGCTGGTTTGATTTTGTTTCTGCCACAATTACTAGTATTTTAAATATATAGCTCATTTCACGGCCCATTTTCGATAACAAGTCATATTTTTAATTGTTTGCTTTTTGAAATATACATTTACTGCTGTCTGTGAAATTTATTACACATTAAATATTAATATTTATTAGATGCTTCCATGATGCTTCGAACTCTGTGTGTTTAGCACATCGCATAGATGGTAGGACCGGCCGGTATGGTATGTAAGGCCAGGATGTTAACAGCCGGGTTGTTTTAATGTTCAGTACACGTTATTTTTGCACTGCTCCCTAGAGAGAACTAGGGAATTTCCTAGCCATATACAAATTTACTGTAAAAGGAAAATGAACTTTGCAGTGATAAAAGTAGTACTCCAAACAGTAATTCTTGTTAGTAATTGCTCCAATCCTGCTCCGGAATGGCACTGAGAGAATGAGAATGACGGACTTTTGCTGTTTGACCAGCTCATAAGTTTTAAAGAAGCTGAAAAGAATCTGTGTACTAGCATCCCAGTATGCTACTAGTGTGTAGCTTCACAGGGTTGTTCAGCTTACAAAGTAGAGTGGCTCCTCGTTTCTTAACAGGGAAGCTGTTTAAGCTATAGGTAACTTGTACTCTGTTGTGCTAAACTCATCAAATGGGTACGCCCCAAAGGAATTGGGCAAGCCTCACTACCGAGTAGAGCAGGTTACGAACGTGAAACGAAAACTACACTCAGTAAACTGGAGCACGTGAAACACACAAAAGAGAAAAAAAAAACAAAGAGAGAAAAACAGAGAGAAAGTGAGAGAACGGAAAGAAAAGGAAATTACAGATAAAAGACTTGAAAGATAAAAATACAGAAAATGAGAAATAAAGAAAACAAAAGATAACGAGAAGATAGAAAGAGGAAGCAAGGCTGTGCTTGATTTTTGACTGGCAAAACTGTCTAGGGGACACAATTTCTTTTTTGAGTCAGCGTTATCATCATCACCATTAAGATGCCACTAGGTCTTTATTTTTTCTTTACCAGTTGTTTTTTCAATGATGGCAGTGGTGTGTCGAGTGTTTTTGAGCCGTTGCTGTTCTGCGTTGTTGTTCTGTGCTGTTGCAGCTGCTCACAGTAGCACTTGACTGTTACGGTGTGCTCAGCTACTGACCCGAGACACACGGGTTCGAACACGGTAAGTGTTCGATGGAGGTGCAACGCTGGAGGATCGCATTCCGCAGGATGTCAGTGCACGCGAAAGAAGGCCGTGTCGTTAAATCCCACCAAAGAGACGAGACATTGCATGCGCCTTTTTGCGACTGGCATCGAGTTTTGTTTGACTAGTGCCATGGAGATAAGCTTCCCTCTAACTGTGTCGCATGCAACTGTTGGCGGCAGTGATTGCCAACGCGCTGATGATGTCATCGTGGCGCAAAAATACAAGCAAATCTTCTTGCTCCAAAGCACACCATGAAGCAGTGCATTATTAGATAATTTTTCAGGCTGCTCTTCATTTTCAAACAAACTTTATTTTCATATCTTCATTTTTTCTGATTGTTACATTTTTACAACTATTACTCCGTGCCCGCGAAGTCCGGAAAATCGATCAGCGGCTGTACTCGCGTATTGACGCAACGTCGCCTTCGGTGCATTATTGAGAAGCAATGCCATGAAGCCAACTTGCGCACTGAAATTCGTGTACAATCTCTACTTCGAGTTGAGCTCCAAATTTTCATTATATTTTGTGGAGAAAATACATTCACTCTGTGTGCAACCAATTACATCCGAGTTAGTGAAATTTCAACGCAAAAGATAATGCATGCGCTTGCCAGCACCAAAGGACGAGTAATAGTCATCAGATCTTCGAAACTTTTGTGGTCTATGCAACAAAATTCTGCAACAATGACTACGTGTGCTTGTTGTAGCAGAATCTGACTGTAGTCTGCTATAATAAAAAAGCTGTGCCCAGCTTTATATCCTTTTCCCCTTTATACTAACATGCTTTCCCGAATGTGTAATTTACCAGATTCCCGTTACCTGAGCTTGACCCTTGCACACAATCGAATACCGAAATTAAAGTTGTCTAAAAAGGGCGATCAGGTATATAATAATTCTTTTGTATGTTTTTTTTCTTTCTGAAAAGTCACCCTTCGCGTTACAATCATATTTGCATTACATTTGAGCAAATGAGATACAAACACATTAATACAAAAAGTAAATTTACTAAGCTGCAAAATTACCAGTTGGTCTTTCCTGCTGTGAGAAAGGTTTTCCTCAAAAATGTCCAGTTCCTCTTCCGTTTCAAGGGGTTTCAACAGCACAAGAGGATCTTCTTGCACAGTGTGCCCTAGTTTCTCCAGCAGGACTTTGAGCTGCTGTCCCTGCTGCTCAAGCTTGCTATGCACAATGCGCAAAAGATGCAGCACCTGTCTTTGAAAATCTGGGAGAAAACAAAACAATAACAAAAAAAACATTATTGCTAAATTTTTCAGCAAAAGATTCACAGAGTGCTGCCCATGCGTAATATAATTAGGACAAGAGCTGGGCGAAGATACTTCGAAATTGTGTCGCGATACGATACAAGATACTTGGGCAAAAAGCATTGGAAATACAGATACAAGATACTACCGCAAAAATTGTATGTGATATGGTACTTGCCAAATGTATCTAGAGATAATATGATACATTTGCAAATTTGTTGTTATAGACCCCTGTAATGTTGTAGTGAACGCTTATTTACAATAAAGTCTGCTTGAATGTTTTTAAATGTGGAAACTTTCATTTTATTGAAATGTTTGTTCGTATCTCAAAAGCTTTGTCCTTCTCGGTCAAAGTAAATTAGTTTACTTCCAAAGAACTTATTAGTGTCCAATAAAACATGCAGAAGCTGCCAGATGCATGAAAGGTGAACAATGTGAACGCCACAATTGAGTAAACACAGTGCAGCCGGGTGTGCATTCCTCTACAAAAAGTAAGTGCACTTGCTAGCCCTTTCCAACAACATAACTAATTTATATCTGAGTAAAGTACATAGTAGCCATCCACAGTGACGTACAAATCAGCAACGCTTCATTCTCATTATCAACAAGTGAGTTGAAGTGACCGACAACCAATCTTCAAGGTACCTGTTTAGCGCAATGTTTAGCGTATTGAGCAGGGTGTCTAATCACATAATGGTACGTAATTAAAAAAAACTCCATACGGCATTTATGATCAATATGTTGAGTCTGCAGCAATTATGAAGTTGTACATGCAAAACAAACCCTACAAATAGAATGAGGTTAGTGACAGCGGTTTGCGTTTCCGCGAGACAGTTTGTTGCTTATGTGTTGCAGCTTGGCATGTTCCACTAGTTGCCACAAGGGCTGCGCAGCTTCTCTGAGAGCCACTGTTTTTACCCCGCAAGCATCCCTGAATTGACTTGGGATGATTAATAATATACATACTCTAATTTTGAGCACTAAGTGTGGTACACATGAAAGCATCAAGTTGCTTAAACCGTAGTTACCAAAATAAAAGACTCCATAATCCCGCTCCCAAGGCTGTTCCGCTAGGCAGCGTGACAGAACGATTTCTTGAGAAAGGCACGAAGAGAAAGATGGAAGCTTGCAATGAGAAATTCGTAAACAGGCTGTGTGTACTGGAGCCAATGTTTCGACAAGTTGACTTGTTTTTTTTTTTTTTAAGAAAATCAGTTGCAGCCTTAAAAAAACAAAACAAGCTTACTTGTCTAAACATTGACTTCGGCACACACCCCTGTTTATGAATTTCTAATCATTTGCTAGTGACTTCAAAAAATGCAATTAAAAATATAAATCCTACTTGGATCGCAAAAAGTCTGCTTGAATCTGTCAGTAATCTTTTCATTTTCAACAGGATATAATAAGAAATTCCGGCTAGTTGCTGGTACCTTACATTCTTGTGAATGCCCTGCGGCCACGTACCCTGCGTTTAGAGCACCTATTTTTGTATACCTGTGCTATTGTTTGTTTTATGAGTTTATATCAGTGTATTCCCAGAAAAGATATTTAAAATATGCTTGCAATTGAATATGTTGCGTACATGTGCTTCTTTGTTACCCTCTTACCCAGTAATATGCACACCAATGGTACTTAAAGTGCATTTGTACAGGATAGTAATACAAATTTATTGTGATCCCCATGCGGGCCATTCCACTACGGATGACATATGATAGCATAGAAGGAACGAAAGCATTAAAAAACTGGGAAGAATTTAGGTAGCTCTGCAGGCCTCAAAACAAATAAAATGTTACAAAATAATACTGAGATAAAGCCATCCAAAACTTCCCAGCTTCAAACATACCATATTTGTTCAAATCTAGGCAGATAGTTTTATTCAAACTTCTTTGCATCAAACTCCAAGGCCAGCTTAGATTCGAGGAGTTTGAAAAACGCGCTATTTTTCATTGAGAAAAGTGGTGCACAACTAGTGCCACCTAGACAGCATTATAGTCGATAGTAGCCAAGCGAACACCTGGCTTGTGCACACACAGAGGAAGAAAAAGAAAAGAGGGAGCATTACGTCACACAGTCAGCCTAGGCAAGCCAACCCGTTTCGAAGCCAGGCGAGTCGGCCCAACACTTGACGTTTCGCGGCGAGATCCCGCAAGCAATGAGAAATCGGGGATGGCTCCCGGTAGATTTTAATCTAAACACGTTTGTTCAGCCCAGACTGGCCGGCTCACCCAGGAAGTTCAAAAACAGAACAGCACGGAAAGTGCTAAAACCTGCCGCAGGCTATAACGTTTTGATCACGTGTTACGCCGACATGGTGGGCTTCCCTTGGCCTCACTCGTGTGACCTAATGCTCCCTCCTTTCTCTTTCTTACTTCACGAGTACACACACGAGGCCGCCATTTTGATCTTTGTGGCAAGTGTTGAGGCGAACCGTTTGTCATTTCGAGTCGCGCTTCGAGTGATCTGCGTGTGGCGTAGCTCAGTGGCGTCATACAGGTGGTGTCATTATAGTGTCTCACATAAAAGAAAAGTTGTCCTAGCCGCAGAGTAGTAGTCCAACGTTCAAACCGGGCGGGACTTCGGAGTGGACGAAAAAAATGAGCATTGCTGAAGGGGCTGCAGCGTGAGACAACTCAGGAACTTTGATTGTGCGCTCCTTTAAGGCATATCCAATGTGCTCGATGGCACCGAGCATTGCACACTGTTTGAAGAAAGCGTGGGAAAAAAAAAAAAAAACGACAAAGAAACGTGCACAACAAGACCAGCGGCTGTATGTTTCTGGAATTATTTGCATCAAGAATTAACTGCTTCGTTTCATCTTCGTGTTCAATAAATGTTTTCTTTTTGAGAACGCTGTCTTCGCTCTTTCACTAGGCCTACATTCAAGATAAATTTTTTCCCCGGGCTTTGAACTTTTGGGGGACGGCTAAGATATCGAGTAAATATGGTATAATGCTCTTTTACTGAAGCAGAGAGTAAGGTACACTGGTTACAAATGTTGCAGATAATAAAGAACAAGTAGCACTACTGAAGACATTCAAGTGAACTCACCTGACAATGAATTGCAAACTAATGTTTTCCCGTTATGTGTTTCACAGTCATCTTCACTTGGCATGCCTGCAGTAAAGTGATGCTGTTAAACATGGATATAACGAATTTAACCAATTCTCACAAAAATTTGTTATAAAGACAATTTTGTTATATAAAAGTTCGGAACAAAAATTATGAAAATAAATGCACAAATTAAACAAAAGGGGCACTAAAGGAGGAGCTAACTCAAAACACTTATTTAGCGGTAAATAAACTACATTACAGTAAACCCTCGTAAACTTGAACTTGCATATCTAGAAGTCTCGGTTAAGCGGAAACTTTTTTTTCGCCATACATTAACTCCCCATAGGCACCATGTATTTGCCTCCTCTTATCTCGAAACGTTTTTCGAAGGGGACAGTGTTTATATCTCGAAATCTTGACCGGGAGGGAAGAAGGCAAAGTCCACTCCCAACAGCAAATGAGGGCGTTGTGCAATCGTTTAGCTCTTACTACACGTGCCGAAAACGATCGTGAAGGGTGAATTTGAAATTCCCACTTCGCAGCCATTTGCTATTCCCCTTGTCAAGCAACTATGGGAGTGATTATGCTGTGGTGTGCAGCGGGCGGCACGCCATCAGCACCGGGAGAGTCTATTTGCACCTCAACAGCTCGGGGCCACGTGACCCAAAGTGAAACGTCACATATGACATCATTGGAACGAGGAAAAAAAGAAGAAGAAAGAAAGAAATGGGGTTGGGAGATTATCCAACATTTACATGAGAGAGACCAAAGCATGCGGGGAAGGCGTGTTTTGTTGTGCGCTTCAGATGCTGCGCCGTGCTTCCTAACGGGCTGCAGAAATTAGGCATCTCATTCTTCCTCGAACCACCACCAACAAAATTAGGCTTCCACGCTGCGTGCCCTATCGGATCCAAGAACTCGGCAAAGGAAGCCCACCTAACCGAAGTCCCTCCTCTGTGGCGCTCATGGACATGTCATATCTCGTTGTGTAAGTATGTATGAAAGTAATGAGTGTTGTCGAGGGTACTAGTGCCAAATGTGTTGTGTATCAGTGTATGGGGAGTCTACATGAACAACTGGTCATGTAGGCACCCTGTTGTGTGGCAGCAAACATACTTAGAAACATGTTTGCCGGCATTTGCTAATACGGCTGTTAGCGTCATACACTTTACATCAAAGGAATCTACTGAAGCCTACAGGTGTACAGTGCGGAGTCTTCCCGATGGCCATTCAGTAGCCTTGCGGCGTTACACAGTAGACGCTTCTAATTTTTTAAATAACCACGTCGACAACTAGAGAGGTCAAGAAACTAGTCCATAATGACGTAAGGCACGCTACAGCACTCTCTGGCACCATACTGATATCTAGTTGTTGACAGCCTTGGCAGCTTTGCATATGCGAGAATTCTGGTTGTCTCAAAATAGTGGCAATCAGAAAACGTCGACAGTGCATCCGAAACATGCCTTTTCGGTGTTTTATACAAATATGCTGACCAGTGACCTGTACTGTACTACGTTACACACGGCAACACATGACTCACTCTGGTCCCTTACTTAACCGTAGCTGTGGCATTGCACGTACGCGTCCGCTTCAGCTACGGGAGGTGCGGGGTTCGATCCCCGGTGCCGGCCGGCCACCCACCGGTAGCTAAACAGGGTACAGGCGGGCTTCGAGGGGCTGTGACGCGTCGCTCCAGTGGTGAAGCTTACTCTGCCTGGATACTGCCAACACGCTGCGTGGGGACCCCGGCTGGTCCCTTACTTAGGTGATCCGAAGGTCGCGCCGTGGCGGAAACCGTGGCGGTAGCATTTTCGATGGAGGCAAATATGATTGAGACCCATGTGCTAAGACTCAGGTGCACAGTAAAGAATATGATGTAGCAGTCCTCCACTACGGCGTCCCTAATAATCTGATCTGCTTTTGGGATTTTAAACTCAGACAAATATGTTGTTACTCTTCGGCCTAGATGCGACAGAGAAGAAAACGGGGTACCGCGGCACAATGGAGCTGCCAAGTTAACGAACTATGCAGCGTGGATGACGACCAGGAAAATCTAAGATAACTTGAAATAGTGCAAGCCAAACCATAACATAAAAAAACGAGTCTTTTTTTTTTTTTTTTAACGTGACCTCAATCCCTCTTGACAAGACGTAGCCAGTTGCAGTGCCATTTGAAGCCAATCGCTTTACCAATGACGTCATATGTGACGTTTACCTAGGGTTACGTGACCCCGAGCTGTTGAGGTGCAGACTCCCCCGTCAGCACCGTGATTACATAAGCTAGCCCTTGCTTGTGCGAGGTGGCTGTCTGCGTTCTCAGCGATCTGTGCGCGACAAATCTTCAGTATGCGGTCTGCAACGGATGCTTCCGATATCGACGAAGATGCCCTGCCCAAAGCAGTGCGAATCCCTTACGTTAGAGAGAAAAGTCGCTTTCATCATGGAAGAGGAAAAAGCATGTCGAAGCAAGTCGTGCATCGCCAAAGAATTCGGCATCTCTTAGTTAACCCTCTCGGCAGTGCTTAAGAACAAGCAAACGGTTTTGGGAGGTTTCGAGCAAAGCTTCTCGAGCAAGCAGAAGCAGGTTCGAGCTTCCGAACTGCCGGACACCATAGCAGCACTTCTGTTGTGGCTCCAGTGACAACCCAAGTGATAATGGAAAAAGCAGATGCTTTGGCACTGCAGATGGGTCACGTGGAATTCAGTTGCAGCGATGGCTGGTTCGAGAGGGTCAAGAAGAGAAACAACGCGCCATCGAAGCCTATTCACGGCGAAAGCGGCATTGCGGACAAACAGGCTGCAGATGCATGGCGCAACATACGCCTCGCCGCGCTGCGAATCCAGCACCCGGACAAAGACATTTTTAACCTCGAAGAAGCTGCTCTCGTTTATAAGATGTTACCTAACGGCACTTACACACCATAAGGCGAAGCTTGCTCAGGCGCAAAGCAACACAAAGACAGATTTACCATTCTTTTTGGTGCCAACGCTACTGGCGATGAAAAGCTGCCCTTCCTCATCATTGGCAAGTTACCGAATCCCTGGTGTTTTCTAAATGCACGGCTCCCAAGGAATGTGATCTACCACGCAAATAAAACGGCTGGGATGACGGCGGCGCTTTTCGAAGAGTATGTCCGTGCACTTGACTGGAAGATGGCCAAGGACGGTCGGAAAGAGCTGTTTGTCATTGATAGCTGCCCCGGTCACGGAAAAATTGACAACTTGGCGGCTGTTACGCTGCAGTTCCTGCTGCCAAATACGACTTCCGTTCTCCAATCTATTGAACAGGGAGTCATTGAGATGGCCTGAAAATGTTATAGGAAAAGCCTGCTGTACCTTATTATGCTGTTATACGACAATAGGAAGTACGAGATCGATCTGCTGGGTGCCGTCAATATGATGGACGAAGCCTGGCACCAACTACGCCCGCCGGTGATTGCCAACTGCTTTGCTCATGCAGCCTTTTTCGCACCCCGGCATCGATCGAAAGAGACATTGGCGTGGAATTCAGCGGCTGTGATGAGCTGTGCAGTGCAGTGCGCAAGGCAACCGGCTGCGTGAGCGATTCTGAAGACGGAGAAATCGCCTTTGAGGAGTACGCGCTCTATGAGGGGGACGTCTCCGTTACCGGTATGCTGTCAGACGCGGATATCGTTGAGATGGCCGTGAACAACGCAGATGACGACGCAGAAGAGGAAGAGCCTCAAGAAGTGCCTACGACAACAGAAACGCTTAACATGCTGCGCTTGCTCCGCAACAAGGTCGAATGCAGCGATGGCGACCAACAGCTCATGCGATGTGTTGAGCAACTGGAAAACGCCTTTCTCGGACCGAACGTGATTGTGAAACAGGAGAGGATCACGCAGTTTTTTTTATCGTCTCTAATAAATTTCTTTTCCCTGCGAATCCTTGTGCATTTACCACAGTAGCTCTCTCGTGCAGTGGTGCTTTTCCCTACAACACTGGCTTCTCTTTTGCCGTGACCTGGGCAAACATTTTTGATGTTTTGCTTAACTCGAAATACCGCTCATGTCGAAATTTCCCCCGGATTTGATGGCACTGAGTTGAAGAGGGATTACTTATTGCGATAATGATTATGTGGACACCCCTGGCTGGTTTTGCCGTTGCTGCCATGTTCTGTAACAAGTCCAAATTGAGAATATGCTCCTGCGCATCATAACCTTTACGACCTGAAGTAAATGCACGAGAGCGCTGCTGAAGCAGAGATAAAATGAGCCGGCCCATCTCTATCACCAGGAATGCGCGTACGATTTATCCTCCCAGGCTTTAGGACTCTCATCAAATGCTCAAACAGAAAGAAAAATCACCCATCTTGAACAAGCATGAAAAACGTGGGGGTCGGTTGAGTAATGTGGGGGTGCTGATACATCCTGTAAAGTCGTTTGTGCCGCGTGGCGCACGTGTCTCGCCCAAAAGCCGCATTTCGAGTTACAGCCACCGGCGATAGAGGGCGTTGTGTTCGCGTTGAGCACTACTATCAACATCATGGTGTAGCCCCAGCAGTGACCCCTGGCGGAAAGCAAGCCTCGGTGGCGGGCGAGAGTTGAGCGAATCTCTTCTGCGCGTGGCGGTTGTCGCGAACAGGTGTCTCTAGCGTGGGTCCTCAGCGCGTGGCATGGCGGGCCGTGCATCAGGGTCCTCGTGGCAAGTCAAGCGTTGGCGCCGCCGCCTTGGGTGTGTTATTGTGTCTGTCATGTTATTGTGTGTTGTCGTGTTATTGTGTGTCATGTCTTGGAGGGTATGGTTAATGTTGTGTACGGATGCCCTAGCGTGTTGATAACGATTGATGTATCGATTTGGGGGACGATATCGTCGTTTTAAATTAGTTCATAAATACGTGTGTTGCTGTTTGGTTTGTACTGACTGCGTCTGCTGTGTCCTTTCACTCCAAGAGCATGGTGTGGCGCTCGCTCGCCAAATCGAGACCGCACACTGGTGCCCAACGTGGGGCTCTTGGAGTATCGAACGACAATTTTTGCGGTTCAGTGCAGCTTTGTTAGAGCCGGGGTAGAGTATGCCTAGGGGACTTCTCATTTCAGGCGTTGGCGGTGTGCTTCGTTGAGAAGCTAGGAGATTGGATTTGTGATGTGTTTGAGCTTGTCGGCACTCGGGTTTTTTTTTTTTTCGCTTGCAAGCGTTCTTTTTCTTACAAAGTTGTGGGTGGTTTTCAAGAACGTTCAGTTGGTTCGAGAGCCATGTGGTCTGCATCCTGGGATGACCAAGGTCTAGAGCACGTGGTTTGTAGGCCAAGCCCGAAGTGAGTGAGTACGGAAGGTTCGTGGGTGGTCCGATTTTCTGTAAATAGCTTCTTCTATCTCTTTCGGGCTCAGGGAGCCGGGCGTCGTTGCTGTCTTGTATTGCAGCTCGTTGCCGGGGCGTCGTGACACCGCCCGGGGAGGTGGACGCTGATCGCTCGGTAAGCTGCTGTGTGCGGCGAGCGATAGGGCCACCTCACGGAGTGGATGTCTCTTCACGGCTGCCTCTTCTACCCCTAGGCTAGGTGCTGGGTGAATGTTGGTCGTTGCCAAGCGACTTATTAGGCCTAAGGCTCTGTGCAGGTACCTGTTGCACATGGCACAACCAGAAAGGTCGTGGCGTTGAGGTGTGCACTCTGCTTCCCTCACTTTTTTTTTATCTTGCGATGCACGAATTAGGAAAAAGCGATTATTTTTGAGCTGGCCGTCTCGGCCCCCGCTGATGTATTAGTTAGCGGTACTGGGCATCATACCACGTGGGCAAAAAGCCCTAAGCTCCCTTCCCTAGGCCCTGCTGCCTTGTTTCTTTCGAGTGTTTGGAATGTAAGCAGTGGGAGAGATGTAATCTACGGCTGGCCGTCTCCTGCACATCGTCAGCGCCGCTGGCCAGGAACACGGTCGAAAGGTCGGGCGATGGGCATGCCTGGGACCTGGGCAACTGCCTGCAGTCCGGTGCCCTCGTGAGTGCTGGTCGCAAACGAAAGACGTGTTGGTGCTAGTGACGGTTCGTCGCGCCGACGGCAACGTTGCTATTGCGGGACCGGTACTGAGGTGAAGTCGAGCCGGAAAGTGCAGCAGTGTCGACCGGCGGCAGTGTCGTGGTGCACGGACATTATGGACATATGTTGCGATTTTTTTTTGTTAGACCTTGTGTAACTGATCTCTTTGTTTTTGGGATATGGTTTGAATTAAGGTTGGAGAAATGTGGGGGTGCTGATACCTTCTGTAAAGTTGTTTGCGCCGCGTGGCGCACATGTCTCGCCCAAAAGCCGCAATTCGAGTTACAACCACCGGGCGATAGAGGGTGTTGTGTTCGCGTTGAGCACTACTATCATCATCACGGAATAGCGCCGGCGGTGACCCCTGGCGGAAAGCAAGCCTCGGTGGCGGGCGAGAGTTGAGCGAGTCTCTCCTGCGCATGGCGGTTGTCTCTAGCGTGGGTCCTCGGCGCGTCGCACCGCGGGCCGCGCATCGGGGCCCCTCGTGGTAAGTCAAGCGTTGGCGACGCCGCCTTGGGTGTGTTATTGTGTCTGTCATGTTATTGTGTGTTTGTCGTGTTATTGTGTTTGTCATGTTATTGTGTGTTTGTCGTGTTATTGTGTCATGTCTTGGAGGGCATGTTTAATGTTGTGTACGGATGCCCTAGCGTGTTGATAACGATTGATGTATCAATTCGATGGACGATATAGTCGTTTTAAATTATTTAATAAATACGTGTGTTGTATGGTTTGTAACCACCGCGTCTGCTGTGTCCTTTCACTCCAAGAGCGTGGCGTGGCGCTCGCTCGCCAAATCGAGACCCCACAGTAGCAATGGACAACTTCAATGGAGCAATGCAGCGGTCGTGCTTGCTTACACTAGCGTTTTGTAGGAGTTCTGCAATATTCGATCCTAAAGAGTTGGCCGCTAGCCTTACTTCGTATAACATAACAATTCATTGCTATCACATTCGTTGTATTGCATTGAATGTATCGTTATGCTGCTGCTAGTGTTAATAGGCTAATCGGGAAGGCTACGGTGTAAGATGGCAAAGCGCATGACAACTAGACCTCTGAAGATCCGTTATTGTCACCGTAGTATTTGAGTTTTCATCAGCGTCTAATATGACATCCCCTCAGCGGTGATGACATAGTTGATTGATTGATATGTGGGGTTTAATGTCCCAAAACCACCATATGATTATGAGAGACGCCGTAGTGGAGGGCTCCGGAAATTTCGACCACCTGGGGTTGTTTCACATGCACCCAAATCTGAGCACACGGGCCTGCAACATTTCTACCTCCATCCGAAATGCAGCCGCCGCAGCCGTGATTCAACCCGCGAGATGACATAATTGTTCGCATAAAAAAAAAGCAAGGTAAGCAATGCTGAACGTCATTGGGGGCCACTGCATGCATGCGTAGTGAAACCATGCACGCACGCACGGCGTCGAAAACGAAGAGCAAATGACACGGATATTGCGTAATGCTGTTCGGTGAAGCTACTCCATATGCAGCACTAACCCACATTTGTCACACTAATTAAAAGCGTGGCACTGCCAACTTTTTAGTTTGGAGAGAAAGGGAGGGCACATTTGCACATGCGCCCGTGGCGGCAATGCTGGCTCGTGGGCACAGACTCGCCTGCCCGCCTTGCGCACACCTGCACGCAATAATGAGCACTCGCTGTCGCCTCGGAGTCTACCAGTGCGGCGCTGCAGCTGCTTTGTGCCTTGGCGGCGGCGGGACAGCCACAGGAGATGCATGCTCATGCCAAAATGACAGAATCCATGGCGAAATTCATGAATTGTCCGTGGCGAAAATTTGTTGTCTCCCGCCGTTACTTTTTACATAGAGGTCACAAATACACGTGCTTCAATAGAGTAACGGTGGGGAATAGAGAAACTTCGCTATATTGAAAAATTCATTATATGAAGGTTCGTTATAAGCAGGACTAACTGTAACACAATTATTGAGGACGAGCACACATTTACACACTAATTTCAGCTCACTAAAATGTGTTTTAAAGTCAGCGCTATTTGTGTGTAGCCTCTTACAAACTTTCACAGCAGTGACGCTAATAGCAATGACATTGCAACAACAGAAGTTTTGTCTTTTTGTGACCAAAAGACCATGCATTGTCACTGTCGTGAATACTGGCTGATGTCAAAGTCATAGCAATACCTGAAACTGATGCCAAAGCTGGTGAGCATGGTACGGTGATGACATCAGCAATAGAACATCTTGAAGAATCTGAAATAGTATCACCAATATAATATAAATGTATTTGCCCAAACTGTGCTAATAGCAACACTTTGGGTACGAATCGAATTCAAACATTAAAATTTCAGTGCAAATACAACATTTTTCCGCTACTGTAGTACACCCCAATAACAAAAACATCGCCTCACCTCTACAAAAAAAATCTGGCCACCCCAACGAAAGAACGTCCACAGAGCTCAATGCAATTTCCCTTTCTTGAAAACAAAGATATTTTAAAAAGCTCATCTGCAATAAGAAGATTCGCAACATTTTTTTTTAACCCTTGAGCTAACTGGGAAGCCAGAAGTTCGAAAATTGCAGCACCACTCATTTGGTAAGTCAGGTATATATGTTTTTAACAACAAGCATCAATCTGACCGCTGTTAACATTTACTTGGATGATGATGATAGCAACAAGACTTCTTTCTTTCGCAAAGAACAGTTTTTTCAAACCCCTGCGTTAGCAACTACGTTAGCACAGGACATTTCAAGTGACGATGCCCACGAAAGTAACAGTATGTCAACAAACATTCTCTAGACTGTCTAACTATTTGTTGCAGTGCATCTGTTTGTGTGCATGCCTACATATCCGAATCTCTGTTTTCGTGCAGTCTTTGGCCTTTCAGAATGAGGCCACCTCCTATTAAATGCTTCAGGAGAAGTAGATGATCACTGCTAGAAAACCAAAAGGCAAAAAAAAAAAAAAGTAGATATTGCAGAGGACTGTGCCATCCCGTGCAGCTCTCAGTCTAGAAGTGTCAAATCGAAACTCAGCATAAGATCAGAGAAACAAGGAAAGGAGTGTGAACATTGCAACGAGATCGCTGAGCCATTTCATATTCTCATTTTCGTATCCTCTGCAAGGGTCTTTTTGAAGAACACTATGCCCATGCGTTATGACCTGCAGATCGCGGATCAAACATACCAGTGCACTTGCAAGTGCCGCGCAATGAACTCGATTAGTGCGATGGAATAACACCGCCAGACAACGCCAGTCAACTGCGCGCAAAATGGAATCGGAACTTGTCAGAACGCGGCTGAAAATTGATCAATATTTGCTAGAAAAGGTGTAATTTCTAGGCTTTGATACGTTGCAGTGTTCGATATAGAGGACATCTCTCTATGCGGGAGTTCGATATACGAGTGCACCAGTCATACTTTTGCAAGAAAAATTCAAGAATATTTCTCAGCTGTTTGATTATAGCCAATATTTCCAAATATGCGAGTTTTATATTTCCGGAATCGAGTGCTCCTCCTTAGTGTGCAAGAAGAAATAACAGGAAATGCATGTACCTGCGAGCAGACAAACGGGTGTTGTAGATAATGAGCAGACGACATGTTGACGTCACGGCGAGCATTGAGGGGATGAGGAATGCCGAAAAGCACGGAGAGCAAAAGAAATTGTTTCTTGGATATTGCGGGGTGTTACGCGGCTTGCAGTCACGTTTGTCATCGTGATTGCATTCTTAACTCTACGAGCACTTTTATTTGAAATGTTAAAACATTATCGCAGGTGGCTTAGGGGCTTAACTGAGTACTGACACGAAATTTAAATATTTTGGGATTGCTGCTTTCAATAAGAACACGAATGTCGAGAACCCTAAAAAGAGTACTGTGGAGCTAGGAAATGCCTCGCATATATTCTACAGCAAAAGCTGTTACGAGATCACAACTCGGGTCACGCGCAGTTGCATGTTGTCCGCTGCCGCCGCCCTTGGTGTCCGTCACCACATCGTGCGAAATTAAAAGGAAAAAAAAAAAAAAAAAACTTGCACCAATGACACAGTGAGGCTTGAGCCCGGGTCCGCTGGGTGCCAACCCAACATTCTACCACTGAGTTACGCCAGTGCTTGTAACTTGTCAAACATGCCTAAGGCAGGCATGACCTACCACCAATGGCACAGTGGGGCTCGAACGCGGGTCTGCTGGGTGCCAGCCCAGTATTCTACCACTGAGCTACTGCGGTGCTATTCTACCACTGAGCTACTCCGGTGCTCGTGGCTTGTTGTCAAACTTGCCTTAGGCAGGCTTGATGTTGGGAAAACAATCTCGTTAATACGACTTATAAAGCGTTTTAAAACGGCGAAAAAAAAACAAGTCATCGCACAATGCGATTAGCGTGACGAGTGGGGTGTCTAATGCTCCAACCCATTACAAAAGCTTGTTCTTGTTCCCCTATCAACTGTGGCGCATTCCCACTTCAGCCATAATTCCTCATCTACAGCCACTGCATGGACAATCGGCGTAAAATTCCTAGCAAATGTTAAGCTGATGCCACGATTCTTAGAAGAATGATGAAAAATAGCAAAGCGAATGCTGGCCTACTACCCAAAAGTTTATTACTAATGCCCTAGTGGGTACCAAGCAAGTGTGCTCGCAGTAGTTACCAAATGAGTGTTTTGAAAAGGCTCTGAAAGGCTGCTCTTCCAGCTTTCTCAGTGACTGTGCTGCCCCTACCGCGCAGGCCTGGTGTTTTTTAATAGCACTACCTCAAAAGGACACTTTCGGTTTCGGTATCAAGGGGGCGATTTTTCGTGACGTGTCATGTCAACGTGACGTCATGGGAAGACAGCCATTTGCGCCACACTAACGGCAGATCTGCAGTCTGCTCGTTGTACACGTAAACAATGATTTCTGTAACTTACGCTGCTTACAGGATGCAGAGTTTGCCAACTTATCTGGATTAATTTGATTTAAGCTACATGTTACTAGTTCTTTTTTTAATCTATTATTCATCATGTGATCTGTATACTGCTTATTTGACATTCAATTTGATATGAATTTGTGTGCTAAATTCTGTATTATCATTTGTACCGCTGATGTTGAGTGCCAACAGGAGCGGGGGCCCTTTGTCAGGCCTTTGTCACTGATAAATTTCCACTTTTAAATTTTGCTGAGAAATCTCCGCGTGCGATGTTACGAATTTTCAAGTGTATTTGTTATATTTTGCCGAAATTGGCACAATGAAATTTTCTGAAACTTGGTATGATAAGTATTTGGCCCTATCAGCAGATATTGCACTTCGTTTTCACCTATTAGAAGCTGTGTAGGCCTTGTAAACATTAAAACTTCATGACATCACAGCATTTGATGCAGGAATTTCAAGGCAGTGTCGCCTCCCGCATTTTATTTTTTCCACAATTTTTTTTGCTTAACTTGAGTCTTGTCACGGCGAGAGCATTGATTTTGGAATTGTGAAGAGGTAATTTACTAATAAAAACTTTTTTCTTTTTTAGTGTACTTTTAATGCGTGCGACCAACAAATATCACTCGTACTAGACAGATTCTGAAATTTTGAGCAACAATCAATTTGTGAGGTGACAAACTTCTATACTGAGGTCGTCCAATAATTACTTACGAAAGTGGTCCACGGTCCTTTAAACTGACAAAAATAGCACGGTTAAGCAAGTTGAACTAAGCTTCTAAACAGGAGTAAATAGAGCAATTTGTAACTGCAGGTTGGAATGCAGCAGCGACTGCAGTATTCAGAGCAGTACTTTGAATTGCGAACAAGCGGTAGCACTTTTTTACAGCAAAAATGAAAGTACATAGAGAGAGCACATTAGAACGGGTTCCAATATATCACCGAAAGCCCGGCTGTTTTAATTTCCTGATTTAATACTAGTACATAGACGATACTTTCTGTTCAGGGACAGTAGAGTTTCAAGAAAAAGCAGATTCACACAGTGATCATAGCGTCGAGAGTCCCACAACAGTTTGGATTTATGCACTTAGGTCATTCAATGATTAACATAAAAAACTTGACGCTTAACCATAGACCGATTTCATCATCAGTGCTGACTTAAAAATATTTTATATTTTGAATATGTCCAAGTCAATTCAATATTCAAAATTTTATGAATATTCACACGCCCCTATCAGTTTCTAGCCAACATCAAGTGTAATTACTAAATGGTGTGTAAAAGCTGCACGTAAAATCACACCTTCTTGAGTTACCTTTCGTTTTACTAGCACCGATTGACATGTATGAAAAAGATCACAATGGCGACAATAATAACTGTACGAGGTCTGTTGCAAAAGTATCCAACCTTATTTCTTTTTTTTTTGCGAGTCACTGATGGATTTGAAACAAGCGCGCTTGCATCAGTTGACCTTGAACCTTCGTGAGCATCCTTGAAACTTTTCCCCTCCTGCCAACGGGGTCAGTCGCTGAGACGCGGCGTTTAAGTGAGGTAATGCGCAGTGCTCTCGTTTTTCATTGCAAAGAAAATGAAAGAGCAACTGGAGCAGCGCTACTGCATCAAAATTTGCCAGAAACTAGGCGACAGCCAAGTGGAAACCATTCCGAATATCAAAACAGCTTTCGCTGATGAGGCTATGAGCCGCACATAGATTAAGGAGTAATACAACCGATTTCAAGATGGGCGCACAACGGCGGAGAGCGAGCCACGCTTCGCTCGTTGATCAATATGCCAGAATGACCAGGTTATTGCCGAAGTAAACGCTGTGCTGACGTGGGACCATTGCGTGACTATCCATAAAATTGTGGAATAGGTGGGCATCAGCACTTTTTCTGCACATTCCATTATGACCAAATATTTGGCCATGAAGAGAGTTGCGGCGAAATTCGTGCCGAAACTGCTCACTGTGAGGCAAAAGCGACTTCGTGTTGAAGTCTCGCAGGACACGCTGGATTTCACAAGTAGTGATCCTAATTTCATGAACACTATTATCACTGGTTATGAGTCTCGGGTGTACAGTTACGACCAGGAAACCAAATACCAGTCGTTAGAGTCACGAAAGAAGGCCCGCCAAGTGCGCAGCAAAGCCAAAATAACGTTGAGTGTTTTCTTTGACTTCCGCGGTGTGGTATACCACGAATATGCACCACAGGGTCAAACAATGACCAAAGAGTACTACAGGGATGTTCTTGGACCGTTGCCTACGTGATGCTGTGCGGCGCAAGAGTCCGAGCTGTGGTCAACAAAAAACTGGCGTATCCATCACGACAATGCTCCTGCACATTCCTCACAGTTGGTTCAGACTTTTTTTGGTGAAAAGTCATAGCCCTGTAGTTCCTAACTCAGTCAGGCTCCTTACTCTCCTGATATGGCCCCCTGCGACGTTTGACTGTTTCCCAAACTCAAGAGGAGATTGAAAGGAGAGCGATTTTAGACAAGGGAGGACATCATGGCTGCAACGACAGCTGAGCTTACTCCCTTCTGAAAGAGGCCTTCTCAGAATGCTTCCAACAATGGCAGCATCGCTGGGAGAAGTTTGCGTAGTCCCAAGGGGACTACTTTGAAGGGGATTAGGTTTCCAATGCTCAAATTATCCCAGTTTTTTTTTTTCCACCAAATGTTGGATACATTTCTAACATACATCATACACTGACAGTCAAATCTTTCACTTGAGTTTTTTCAAAAAACAAAAACAGCACTGCACTCAGGATAATAATTCACTCGCAAAGAAAATATCAGACATAAGAAAGAAGCTACCATAACTTTCAGTAGAACCTAAAGAATTAAGAACATTAACTTAGGTGTTTACCTTCTACGACAATGTGAAATTCATCTTGAAATGATTGCTCGTGTCCTGCAGGGCCGTCTTCATAATCATGCTGTCGGTGAAGTACAGGCTGCATCTGTGCAGGCAGCTTGGAAGACTCTGCAGCATTAAATACTGCCAGTTTAACAAGCTGAAATTGGGTGACGCTCCCCATGAAATCTCCAAAGGGGAGAATATAACCCTTTTTTTTAAAGAAGTTCAACACATAGCCAAAGCATAACAAGTTGGCTGTCATTGGTGTGAAATTGCCAAATTGATTATGTTCAAATGTACCAGGAAATAGTTTATATAATTGTAGCACTTCATTTGCCTTTACAAATGCGCGATTTTGAATCAATTCGCATATTATACCGACAGGAAGCTAGAGGGGCCCCTCACCAGGTCACCACATTTCATGTGAGAGCCAACAGGTCAGACGAACAATTGCCCAACAGAACATGCACTGTTTGCAACGACATTCCTGACCATTACGCAGCAGTGGTTAATCAGCCGCCATAGAGCATGTATTGCCACCGCCGTAAATGCGAACAAATAAAGAGGGGAAAAATATTTGGAGCTTGTGGGACTGTGATGTGGTCCCTCAGCTCTGATACATAGGACAAAGCAGGATGGAACACCACTTGCACGCAATTAGCTCAGGCAGGGAATAACTGTTTGCAAGAGAAATTATGCTACACTTCTGGCAGTTAGTGTGAAATAATTCAATTCAGATTACTACAATTATGAACATATTTAAACATTTCTTACAGTGAAGAACTACCTAGACACAATGACGCCTGCTAAAAGGTCTTTTGAGACAGCTATGTGCGGTTACGAAGTACTTTTAGTCAAAAAGCCCATTGAAACAAGCCTTATCACAGCATCTAATCAGTGATAAAAGGTTCACACAGTTATGTAGTGGTTAAATAATCTTTTATGGACAAACATTGAGCATGAAATAGAGAAAGCAAAATACTTTCTCTAGCGTCCTCAATTTTTTGGCCAGGAGAGTTGTAGCATACCTTGGTTGCTTAACAGACTGCACTGCAAGTTTGGCGCATTGTTTAAAATACAAACGTCTTTAGGATAACTTCTTCTTGGGTGAGTTGTTTACTTAACATAGTAGCGCTCTCTCCCTATTATCTTCTATTTCTTTTCTTTTCCGAACCTAAAACTACTACAATATGTTTTGAAAGCATTTTGTTGCTACATCATGCGGGCATGTCATCAACCGACAACAGAAAACGCATCTCGTGACGCCAACTTGAGGGATAGCATACTGCTTAATGCCATGACGTAACCCCAGTAGCACATAAAAACGAGGCATGCAAAATAAAAAATTATTTTTCTTGCTTGGTTGCTTACTGCGCATAAGAGACGTGCCGTTAAATAATCTCAAGAGCAAGGTCAGTTTCACAGTAGCTCTTGATTTGTACTGTTAAAGAAAGAGAAAACATACCTCTAGCAGAAAAACAAGAGTGGTTGCCTTCGATGTGTAGGACTGCAGAGCCTCCTCGTGAGTGATCTGAAAAGCACGTGTAATATTGAAAGGCATGCCATACTTTGAAGTCAGTAGAGGTGATATATGACTATCAAGGACATTAATAATCAAAAGAGCCATGCTGGTTGATAAGCAGATAGCTGGACTGCTAAAAAGTGCTAACTTATTTTAAGAGTGCTAGAAAAAGTACAAAGAACATGACGTTGTTTGACATATGAATCAGCTGGCAAATGTCCTCAATATTGTTTCATGCCTTTGCTGGACAAACATGTTACAAGTATTTTATCATCAAAACACCTCCACTCTGTACCTGAGGGCTCCTCTTTCACAAGTGGTGAGGGCTTCTCATAAACTATGGCAGTCTTCTTAGCAGCACCTAGGATATAAAAAAAATGTACTTTAACAGTTATCCAAAAGCATGAAATGAAAAAGAGCTCAGCAAATAAAGCTTGTAAACATTAATTACAACTCTCTGAAGTGATGCTTCTTGACGGCACTGATGGAGAATTGCAGTCACCATCACTGTCTGATAAATATACGGTTTTCTGGAAAGTTCTCTGGCATTTTCGTTTGGCAGGAGGTGCTTCAGTTTCATTGCTTGGACTTTGGCACAGCAAGTCATTCAGCTTTCCTTTTGCTTTCTCATAGGAAGCTGAAAAATAAAATTAAAATGCATAAAGAAAAACAAAGGCACATGGTTACCTTCTTGAGTTGTTCACGTACAGTATAAGCCTATAAAAGTGACGTCATATCTCTTCCAGTGTGGTTCCAGATCAACACTCTTCCTGGCCAGTCGAGCAGCGACGTCAGCATTCGTTGGAGGCCATGCACATGCTTGTCCTCTGATCCATTTGCATGGTACCACGGTGACCGTGTTAAATTCTTGAATATGAACTACTGCAAACGACATCTGGAAAAGATAAATACCTCTCAATACAGCTGTAGCATGTGCATTACCACAGCTAAAGCGCTATTAGTCCTTATGCTTCGACTTCTTCACAGTTTTTCCGATTTGTACAATACTTTCCGTCCATTGTGCTAAGACCTAACACAGCATAAAGTGCGATTTTGAAAGTGTCCGCTACAGGTGCACTTGTAATTTTATGAATACTATAACGAGCCCTGAAGGAACCGCATAACTACTTATTACACTGAATTGAATCAAACAAAAACATGGACAGGTAACAAGCACTGAAGTTTGATATTTAAAGAACAATAAAGCATTAAATTGATTAGTACAGTACACATGAACATCCCACACACGCAAAAAAGTGACAATGGCTGCATTAAGTAATGTAATTTTATTAAAGCAAACTCATGTGCGTATAGAAAATACAGCATGATCAAAGCGGTGAATCGGGCTAGTGGCACATAATTCTGGCACACTACGGCATAAAAAGCACACAACGGAATGAAGGAATACAAACGACACAAAAACAAGCATTCGTTGTCATTTGTGTGCCTCCCATACATTTTTTTTGTGCTTTAATGAGCCAGAAACCCGGCAATTATGCAATAAGATTAAATACAGGTACTGTTTGCTCGCTAGACAATATTGTTGTTTTGGGACGTTAAACCCCACAAATCAATCAATTAGACCATATTGTTGATCCAAATTCTCCCTACAACGGGGGTCTTTCTGTACAGCACGTCCACTAATCCTCATAAATACAAGGCAAACCCTATATTTGCGCGAGCACAATATAAATCCACAAAGCAATTTTTTTCTGGGACGCGTTTTTTTTTCAAGCTTAAGTACGTCATGAGCAATCACGCACATTCTATAAGAAGAATAACCGTAAAAACGAGCACCAGGCATTGTTTGTCGCTCGCTTGTTCGCGCTTAAATACTAGAATTTACCATTTACAAAACCCAAGCGATCGGCGACGGCGGCTATGCCGAGAAAGAACGCACATGGTAACCAACATTGAGTCAAAATGTAGCAGTTGTACGCGCACAATCGTTCAAACGCTGCACCGCATGGCAGAGCACGCGGTCTAAAGCCTTGGTACTGGAATAACTTCATCATCGTCATCATCATCAGCCTGACCATAGAGAAAGAAGAAGGCCTGACTACGTCCACTGCAGGACAAAGGCCTTTCCCATGTTCCGCCAGTTAACCCGGTCCTGTGCTTGCTGCTGCCAATTTATACCCGCAAACTTCTTAATCTCATCTGCCCACCTAACCTTCTGTCTTCCCCTAACCCGCTTCCCTTCTCTGGGAATCCAGTTAGTTACCCTTAATGACCAGCGGTTATCCTGTCTACGCGCTACATGCCCGGCCCATGTCCATTTCCTCTTCTTTATTTCAATTATGATATCCTTAACCCCCGTTTGTCCCCTAATCCACTCTGCTCTCTTCTTGTCTCTTAAGGTTACACCTACCATTTTTCTTTCCATTGTTCGCTGCGTCGTCCTCAATTTAAGCTGAACCCTCTTTGTAAGTCTCCAGGTTTCTGCACCGTAGCTAAGTACCGGCAAGATACAGCTGTTATATACCTTCCTCTTGAGGGATAGTGGCAATCTACCTGTCATAATTTGAGAGTGCTTGTCGAATGTGCTTCACCCCATTCTTATTCTTCTAGTTACTTCAATCTCGTGGTTAGGCTCTGCGGTTATTACCTGCCCTAAGTAGACATAGTCTTTTACAACTTCATCTGGAATAGCTTACCCCGGCCCAAACAAAAGTCAACGGACCTTCCGATTGCTGCGAGCGCATCATGTCCACTCGACGTTAAGTGCTCAGCATACAATGAGAAAAAGGAATGACAAAGCGTACCAACTTGCGTATGCAATGAAATGTTTCTACCGTGTGGAGAGCATTGTCGAAACTCGAGTCTGCACTGTCAGTCACGCTCAAACATTCAAGATAGGCATAGTTACCTTTTCATTAGCGTTGACAACAAAATCCTGCGATGCGCTGCCGAAAGAACCCACACAACATGCAAACCAGACCGACGCCTACCAACTTACAGGGCCCGAAAAATCCCGCGAAAACTTAGCAAATCACTGTGATGATGATGTGCAAAAATTCGCAACAATGTACTTTATCAAAACAATAAGAGTGTTACGCGACTAATATATTTTGAAAACAACTATCTTAAGTTATTTATTTACAATTTCTTGGTTTCTGTATATTAGTTGTGCAAGAAAAAACTATAAAATGGTTTTAATTGAGCCAATCCGATCCATATCCAGACACTTCTGTAAATTTTGGTTTCTAAACAACCGTTCGGGGGATCAGTATGCTTTCTGCTCGGTTCTTTCTCACTAGGTTCTCTCATTTATGGCTGAGCAACTGTGTGAAAAGGTAGGAACGCGCACATTGGTGTTCCTCGATGTATCAATGAATATATGAAGTTTGCTCACGCTCCAAAAATGACCAATGTTGTGGTTGCAGTTTCTGAAGGTTATTCAGTTTTCCGTGATCACGTTGTCGTTTTATAACCAAGTTCTCGTTGTAGAGAGCAAAAAAAAAAAAAAAAAAAAAAGATCTGTCGATTTATTGACTATCAGAGGCGCTTCAGTTTTAAGAAGCTGTCCCTTTTTTCTTGGCCCTGAATAGCTTGCCCCGGTCTCTTGGTTCCCGGCTGGCGTCGTCCGATTCAACCCATGTCACGGACTACGTACCAGAGGATGCTGACGTTGTTCTGAAGGATCCTGCTGAAATTGAAAAAAAGAAACAGCTTGCTGAAACCATCACTATTGACACGCCAGTAAGCTGCGCTTAACAAACGTCGTTTCAAGATAAGGGCGCCCGGTTGACTTACTGGGCTGTCAAGTTCAACCGAATTTTCTGGAACACGTACAGCTGCCCATGTTTTTTTTTCTTTGAACCTGAACGCGCGAGCATCAACCGCCGAGTCTAAATGCCCGTTCCGGGTGCCCGGTTCCCGGAACAGCCTAGCAGGAGACAGCTGCACAGGAATGTTCATCGCAAACATGCTCCTTGATTTCGCCGCTGTGATCGACAGAATGGTCGACGCTCGCACGTTCAGGTAAAAAAAAAGCAACAAAAAAACAAAAACAAATGGGTAGCTGTACATAGAGGTTTTTAAGGGACGGTACGGTCGATAGTGCGGCGTAAATATGTGGTCCGTTATTTTCGTTATGTGCTGCATCTTGCACTACTTGAGCGTCAACTGGAGTTCGCTCTGCCGTGTTTATCGAGCACTGCCAGATCAATTTGCTCATTTCGTCGAAGTGACCATTGAGGAACAGTATCTGCAGCCACTTCTTATTTAGTAAAATTGTTTAGCTTGGGTGCCTTATTTGAACAGTTTTTGACTGATCATCAATAAGACTCAACTAGCTGCTTGACACATCCAAAATTTTGAGTGCCAGCACCATTGTAAATCTTATTTAGGTTTAGTTATGAATAGGTGCAGTACTGTGCATATTTCTGCCAATTCACATCTATGTTGGAGCAGTTGTAAGTTTTTTTCAGTTAATTTGGTTTCAGTAAGATTGAGCTGCATACCAAAATTCTCACCATTAGCAACAATACATTTGACTTAAGAAAGAGGAGAAATGCACTTTTCGCGTTTAGTGCCGCATGCAAAAATACAAACTAGGACAAGATAAAGTGGTGGTACATAGAGTCAAATCATGCACCACTGAAGTACATAAAAGGTGCAACATTAGGCATGCACTTCAACATTTTTAGGAAGACCCATAAATAAATTCATATCCCAGCAATGTTGACCTTGCAGGCCAGATATATGTGGGACGAACAGTGCAAGTCTATTTGCTGAACTGGCCTGCTGGGTAATGTCAAAACTTTCATCGGTGGGTTGATGTAGATAATATATGTGCAGTAAAAGCAAAGGTAACCTGTGGGTTCATCAAAAGAAAGTCAGAAAAAAAAAGTGAGTGGATGGGTTCATGATAAAGGAAAATCTTAGTGGATGGACTTTGCGAACTCTGATAACACCGCAGTTTCACAAATGTTAACAGTTCAGCTGGTAATGATTGATTTCAGCGACTAGTATGATATTGATGAGTATGTATTCCTAAAAGGACATTTTCTGTCCATCACACATTCTAGAAGGGCATACCACCATGCAGTTACGGTCCCATGTATATATATATACATCTGTCTTCATGCTAGTTGTAGCATCATGAGCAGATAAGTTCACCAAAAAAATACAGAATACAGTGTGTATAAAGCTGTATGTATCACTTAAAATGGTCTAATCTGAGACATGCGACTCTGGTTCGAGCCAACACTGCAGGCACACATTTGTGAAAGCTTTAGAGGGACACCAAAGAAAAAAGAACTTTCTCTTGTATCACTTAATTACTCTTGCGTATTACCTATAGTATTTTTGTTTGTGTGTGAGAGGATGCTTGGTAAGCGAGAAAATGCACAGGAAATGACAGGTGGTGCTGCAAGCTTCAGTTTCCCTGACGAGCCCATTGTGGTGCCATAATTTTAAACGCGCTGTCAGGGATTATGTAATTCCTTAATATTAAAGATGATTGCATTGCATTTGACAGGAAACAGACACTTTAATAGTTTTTTAAAGTCTTATCGAGCAAATGTGGTCAGCGTATATAAAAAAAATATTGGAATTTCTGATGCCTCATCAACATTCAAGTGTCAAGATTTCGACATGAAGTTCGAACTAATCCCGACCCTAGTTTTCTTTTACAATGAACGCTTGAATAGCACTATGGCAATTCAAAGAGCAGTTTATCAGCACAAGCCAATTTTGTCTTTCAGTTTAGTGTCTCTTCAATTTCTGTTTGTTTGGCGTAATGACTTACATGGTGCTTTCAGTGCACTGTCACTGCAGCTGCTCTTTTTCTTTTTACATTGTAACTCAAACTTTAAGCACAGGTTTATTTCATTGTGTTCCATATTAAAAGGAACTTGGTGTGGTTGTGCAAAAAAAGATTCGTCCCTTGTGTTTGTAGATGGACATCTCGTGCCTCAGTGGTGTACCCGAGGAGCACATAAAGACACGACGTGTGCGCATCTTCATCCCTGCCCGTAACGCCATGCAGTCTGGAACCCACAACACTCATAAATGGAAAATGGAATTTGACAACCGGGAACGCTGGGAGAATCCGCTCATGGGCTGGTGCTCTACGTGAGTCACGGTTCCAGTGTTCTCTTGCTTAGCTACTGTATCTTCCTTGACTGAATGCTCATCAGTGCTCTCTCGTGTTTTTTGATATTCAGACAACTTTATTTAGAGCTTTGTAGAAATACTCTACTGTTCTTAGATGTTTTAAACATGCAAATCGATGTCGCATAACAAAAAAAAAAGACGGATATATATTGTGTGTATTTTGTGTACTACTACAGGTGAACCTCTTTATAACAGACATGCCCTGGGGAGCAATAGTCCCTTATATGAGGTGCTTCTTGTAAACAGCAAACCACGTATGTCTTCTTTTCAACACTTGTTATGCAGGCACATTGGTGTCTTGTACACCCATTTGTCTCTTACATCACTGTCCTCTATAAAGGGTTTGACTACATGTTTTGAGTCAAGGATCTAAATAAGCTGCTAATATAGTAGTTCTTAGTGGTGTTCAACACTTTTCAAACAGGTCAGAACAGCTTATCGAAAGGGCATGTTCCTTGGCTGTACCATTTTTCATCTGAAGTTTTAGCGTGCTGATTATTATCATTATTTTGGAAATCTTTCACTGCAGAGGTGATCCTTTGTCCAACATGAACCTTGATTTTGCAAACAAGGAAGCTGCTATGGCATTCTGTGAGAAAAATGGTAACTCCCTTTTATTGTTTTCAGTGTTGCAGTGTACTGTCGTATTAATTTAAAAACACTGACTACAATTAATCGAGCTTTTCTTCACCCCTAGGATGGGACTACTACATCGATGAACCCGCACCAAAGAGACCGCCTCGAAAGAACTACGGTGATAACTTCTCCTGGAACAAGAGAACAAGGGTGTCCACAAAATAATGCGATGTAGCTTGTTTCGGAAAATGTGATTAGCCAGATAGACGAATAAACTGCCCCAACTCCATTCGTCAACTTTCAACACGTTCATTTTGTCACATTAGTGGGGAATTCTGAACTGCAATAATAAGTCACGCTTATGCAATAGCAACATTATTCGTAATGCAAAGGGATGCTTCAAAAGGCTGTCATGAGATGCCGTTTTGTGTGCAGCAATGCCACTGTGTAGTTTCTTTACTAGCTCTCCATTGCTGAATGCACATTACAGTGCCTGTTTTTGTCTTGATTATTTTTTGTAACATGAAAAGAGTAGAGTTGCATCTTAGAAAATCCAGAGACTCAGTGTTGCAAACTGCCCATGGCGGCCTAGTGGTTACAGTGCTTGGCAGCCGACTAAATGATGCGAGTGTGCTCCCAGCCTCTGCAATCACATTTCAGTGGAGGCAAACTGTTAGAAGCCTGTGTACTGTGCAGTTTCAGTGCACGTTAAAGAACTCCAGGTGGTCGAAACTATTCGGAGGCCTCCACTACGGTGAATGTCGTAGTCTGAGTCTCTTTGAGTTGCTAAACTATGTAAACATAACCGTCAATGTCACAGGCTTCAAAAACATGCATCTCACAGCTGCAGTCTCACAACTTGTAGGTGAATATAAATTTTCACGTGGGCTATATTGATATTTGTTTGGACTACAAATGTTAACATGGTTCACTTTTTCCATTTTGCCACTTGGCAACTATTTATCCCTTGCCATATGAAAAGCAACTGTCTGCTAAGGTCCCCTAACCCATTACTCAAATCAGAGAGAAGGGAGTGAGTACTGAAAAGAGGTGGTATGACATGTTTAGTTTCGTTGCAGTACATTCTGTTCTCGATTTCAAGATGACACTAAAACTATGGTGTAGCCTAACAATCAGCAGCAGTGGAGATGTGGAGTTGCCAAGGATGCAATAACAGTGCTCACAGATTGAAACACTGCAGCAGAGCTTTTTAACTACCATGCACAAGTGCTTGTAATAACCTATCGTAACCTACTGAGCAAGCACACCCTTCCCCTTTTAGGGAGAATTTAGAACATGCGCCAATGGCCGAGCAAGCCCTCTCCCACTGCCATGTTTTTTTTTTTAGGGGTGAACCACCTTATGGTCCCGGCTTCGTAGTGCATCATGTCGTCGTCATGGTCCATCATAGACGGGTATGCGCCACAAAAATTGGGTAAATTCCAGTACCCGCCACTGGCTTGTACATTGTATATTATGAGTGAAAGGTTCGTCGTCACTGCCTAAAACATCCATGTTTGCTTTAGGAGCAGTGTAAAAATCGCCAACGAAATTCACCAAGGCGCTCAAGTTTCTTACCTAAAACCAGAGAGGCAAACACAGATTTCTACGGTAAAGTTATCTGTTTGAAACGCCACTTTTTGAAACACATCTGAAATGTGATGGTGCTATACTCGCCTCCATTCCAATAAAAATGAAAGCAACAGTTTGCCCAACAAAATAATCGATGATGCTGGTGAGGCTGAAACACCCTTCCCGACATGCTCAGTTTTGGCCTTGGCCCCGCTAGTATGCTATGGTACGAAGAACTTTATTAAGGTCCTGAGGATCGGTCCAGGACTGATGCTGGCTGCTCTCACGTCGGGACCGAGAGTCCAGGCCCCTCTGCCGCCGCACGGGCCCTCTGGAGAGCCCTGAGTTGGTCCGCCAACGCGTCACTGTGCAGCATTCGCTGCCACCACTGTTCACCGTGAAAAGCCGCACCGGCCAATTCTGAGCAGTGCCAGAGCATGTGTTCAAAATCGAGCAACCGCTAGTGCCTCATCAAGAAAGTCTCTCTTAAAGCAATGTGGTTTATTTCCTCAGTCAGGCCATCCTTCTGTCTCACATTGCTCATTATCAGTAATTTCGTTGTGGAGAACATTGGCACATACTGTATGCTTCTATGGTTTCACGTTAGTGGAGCTAGAAAGCCTTTCTCTAGAAGCCTCACCCCTCCACAGCTTTCAATCACCAATCTTGCTGTCGTGAGCTCAATTTTTTTCTTATCCCGGGCTGCAATTTTTTCATCCTTTTCGTCATCTTCTTACAAACATTTCTAGTTAGATTTTTTTTCAGTCCAGCTGTTGGTACCGCTTGCACTGGTCCTGTTGTGCCATTTTTTGAACCTGTTTTCCACTCCAGAGTCCTGCAGCAGTGGTTTTTTGGAACCAATGTTCCGAGTCTGTAGATATACAATTTCTGAGAACTATTACAGTGCGGTGCCTCATGGTCGCATTTGGAGTTGTCAAAAATTGTTGAAACATATGAAAAACATGTTCCTTCCCAATTCATAACACACAATATTTCAAGCAAGGATTCCATCCACTTCAGTAAAAACAAGAAATGCACTATATTCAAAGCATTTTTTCAAAAGCACAGGTGTGCATTCTTCTTAGAGGCTATTCCACCACTGTACTGAACTTTGATCTGCGACTGAGCAAAGGCCAACCCTCCAAATCTTGTCCGATTATTTTTCAGTGTAGGAGGAAGCTTGCTTGGGGAATTAAAGCAGTCGTATCTTTGCAAATCTGGCCACAAAAGGGAAAGCCTGTGATGCAAGTGTTTGAGTTGAAATTATGTTGATAAAACATGAACTGAAATAAGTAGAGACAAAGCATGTGCATTAAATGGTCCTAAATTGCCGCATTTCGACCTGTGAGCAATGTACAGTACTCAGAAGATAAGAATGGAGTGAAGCTCCACACTTGGGAAAAGGTTAAGAAGAGCAAGATAAAGTAATCATTCAGGCTATCTACACTTAATTTTTTAGAGTTCAAAACAAGAATTTGTGCACGTGTGTGGTTAGAATAGTAGATAAACTTTGCTTTCCTGGATTTTTAAAGTGTAGCTTTGCTTTACTTTAATAGGAGGGTCACTAGCTGTGTGAATGAATAAAATACTAAAACGCTCACCATTTCCAACTCGTGCTTTATAATTGTTGGGAGTTCAATGTACAAAATGCATGATATGCCTATGAGGGACGCTTTAGTAGAGGACTCCAAAAATTTTGGCCAAGTTAGGTTTTTTAATACGCATGTATGTGGGTTCTTTAATGTATAGCTATGCACACGAGCTCCAGCATTTTACCACTCTCGAAATATGATAGTGACAGCCAGGATTTGCACCTGTGACCTTTGGGTCAGCAGTCAAGCGTCATAACTACTAGACCACTGTGGCAGCATCTAACATAGCCACATTTCGTCCTATGACAGTAACATTTCTTTCTTTGAACATATAAAACTATCACGGAATCTCAAAAAATGTGTGTTAGCCCTGAAGTGAATCAGTTTAATGTCAAAAAAGCCATTGAGGCCCCGAATTATCGTGCAAAATCGAAAATGGGGTTATTCAGTCCTTTCATACTTGAAGTTGTATCGCAGAGACCCGCAATGGTTACCTGGTCGGTGTATTGTTATTACCTCTCACCTGCGCGCTTAGAAAGTGCATAGGTGAGTTAATGCGAGCTCTCACCATCTGCACCTCAGTAGCACACCTTCACCATATGGTGGAACTGACCCAATTCCTTGAACAGAGATATACAGATACTACTCAGTGCAGTTTCAGCTACAGTTTTGTAAGAACTAAAACAAGAATGCCTCTACTACGTCGATTGTACCACTCCTATGCTGGCAGCGCATTGCTAGGCTTTCGAGATGGCACAAGTTTGAAAAACGTCATTTTATATGCACCTTTTTTTCTGGAATGCTTCATTAAATCGGTTTTAGCGGAGCAGTTTGTTTGGCTATTTCAAGTTTTTAAAAGCAGTAAGCCTATAGGAAACTGAGGGGGAATCCGAATTTGTTCATCATATCAGGACATTTGTAAAATCGTGTTTCATGAAATTGAATTTCAACTGTATTTGTAATCATAGTTAAAAGATCAGCCTTTAAAGATCACAAGAAGACAACACATTTAAGAACCTAAGATTACCTGCTAGCATAATGCATTTGGCACTGCTCTCTTGAAAGCTGAGTGGTGATTAAAAGCTCCTTACCTTCTTCTGCATTGCATATCCTAATGAACCTGCTGGAATAAAATGTTGTGTATGCAGTGAATCAGATGTTATGTATGAAGCACAGTACCAGTTTTGGTTGCTAGCTTTCACAAATCATGTTGAAGAAACAATGTGCTTAGAAAGCCCGCAAGCTTTACCTAGTAATGTAGTGCATTAGAGACTTCCCTGCTGAAATTTGTTCATGCAACACAAAATAAGAAGGGGGTTAGCACCATTTGAGATGTGGGTACACCCACAACTCGAGTGGAAGTGAAATTGAAATTAAATTTCACACTACTTCTACATGTTCATTATTTACACATGGTAAATTTCAGCGGCGTGCATGTCTAGAACACAATGCAGGCAGATATTAAGACTGCCTAAGCGTTGTTGTCAAGGAAATGAGGGTGAAGAAAAAGTTAGAGTAAATGGCACCTCTGTACACAACGCTTTTGTGAATCTTCACTTGATTTTTATGGTTTTAAGACAAGCAATTTATTTTCACTGCAGCTTTGACATGCTATAATATAAAATAGATGCGATGAAATCACAAAAAAAAAGGTAATTAGCAATGTCTACAATGCTAGTCTTCAATATGACATAATTATATGATTGTGGTATGAACAAAGCTGACTTATGTACATATTTTTGATCCATGTATAGATACCAAATGTGCACAATGAGTTCCCGGCACAAGGTTTGTCACAGTTCATCTATAGATGACGCTCTTTGTGACATTTTCGTCCCATCATGGGACACTGACGAAGTGAGTGTGGTACGTGCCTCAGCAGCGTCTTGGACCATGTAGGTTCCCGAGCGACGATTCATCTGCAAATGAAACACACTTTCTCCCACCTTCCTACGAGCTATAGCTCGCTTTCTGAGTCTTCTGCGGACAAACAAAGCGATGGCAAGGATAGCTATTACAGCCAAAGCAGCAACCATGACAAGCAGAGCCACAGGTACACGAGTCAGTCTTTGGCGCCCAGTAGCAGCGACCCCAACTGCAACATCGCTGTTGTAGGCAAGCTTTGCCGGCACGATATCATGACAGTCTCCAGGAATGTGCAGAACCGTCTGGCTGAAGCACACATCATAATCACTGTCTTCACTGATGTGAGCCACCAGGACTTGACCGGAAGTGTAACAAGGTGCCTCTGTCTGTGTCAGTAGATCCTTGTTACTGAGCACCGTCACATTAAAACGACAATCTGACTGGTTTGGAAAAGGAGGTACAAAATGCCATCGAAGAATGAGCCGATGTCCAGCCAAAAGGCCACTGTGAAACCTTAGATGATGCAGGAACTCGCCCTCTTCTGTCTTCAGCACTGGCATCTGAATTTCCTTCTCTGTTGTAACCGCTGATGTGTCAATATGAGTGACAGCCACAGTGCTGTCATCAGGCCCTGTTGTATTCACTCGAACCGTTGTAGGTACTGTCACTGGTGGTGTTGACTTGATATCAGTTGTGTTAACAATGCTGCAACTACGAGCCACTTCTGTTTCATTTCTGAATGCTACTAAGCATACCTCATACTTAACTCCCGGCTTTGTCTTAAAGATGTGGAACGTTCTGTTTTGTGAACTCGGAGGACAAGAACCAGGCAAGTCGGTGCGCACCTTTGCCCCAATAATGACGACAGTCAGTAGGCATCTCAGTTTATCAAGACGATCGCTAACGCTATGTGCATTCCATGTGACCGAGAGTTTGTCGTCATATTGTTCTACGTTTACTAGCGTGAGATGCCCATTAAATGGCACCATTGTCGTAGGTTGTGTGACGTTTGGCTCCGAGGTTGTTGGTGATGTGACTTTGGGTACGTTAGTTGTTGAAAACAAGGTTTCAGTTATTGGCACGGTCTCTGTAGAGCACTGAAGTGAATCAAAATCAAAGTCTATAATGCGTGTGCTATCGTCGCATACGGCCGAAGACAGAGTTTCTTCTGAAAAGTTTCTGTATTTCAGGAGCATGCCAAAGCCTTGGACTTGACAGACACAGTCAAGAAAATTTCCTGCAAGAGTTGAAAACCAAATAAGTGACATGTCCACTTGTACCACTGATTGCTAAGTATTGAATGGAACCACAAATCCGCCATGTGTAAGAAGTAAATAAGCATTATGGCAACAGGTCATTCGCCGATAAACAAGTTTACTTATATGCATTAGTATTAATAATTGTATTAATCTTCTTTAGAAATATGGTACACTAGATTGCTGACAAAGATAAACAGAAAGGCTAAGGCCTGTGCTCTACAATATCCAGTATCCATCCATACAAGGCTGGGCAGTAATAAAACACACATATAAACACATGCACACACACGCAAGCACTCTGTGCACTTGATACCCAGCAAATGCACGTCTCTTGCAAGCTGCAACACAACTGCATATAGCAGTGGGGAAGGAAAAACTGCCAGGACCCACACATGGTTCAAATCACAATTAACACAAAAACAGGCAAAGGAATATTGCATTGTCTGAGCATAAGTTTGTGATCTACACTCTCTGCAGTCGACCTTCTTAGTGTTGTTATATACTTTGTTGTTTTACGAATATACAAGGTGTGATGTTGCTCTCGGGCTATGCTTTATAGTGTGCAAAACGCCTAAGGCACTGCGATGTGAAATATTGTTTACTGTGACCTTATAGTTACACTGGATGGCCTGTCACTGTAATTTAGATTGAACAAAGTACATATGATACTAAGCAAACTGGCATGCAGCTGCCAATGTTAGTGGCACAAAAGATTAGACATAGAGAGCCCTAACTGCCTTCTTTTTGCTAGTAGAATTTTTCTTGCACTAAAATTTGTACTGCATATAGAGAGCCAGTTTTATTTATTACCGTAAAAGTGGGTAACACATGTTGATACATTTATTTTACCCTCAGGTTATTTCTTTTACCCTTGGGCTACACTGCATATTTCAGAAGGGGAAGGGCAATGCACAACAATAAAAAACAAGGAACACAAAGCACATGTCATACAAATATAGCAACTGATTGGTGCAAAAATATAAATACTGCTAACAAATTCATAAAAAAATGTAAATGAGCAATAATCTTATTTTTATTAGATCGTAAAGGCAATATGCTAAATAAAGTAATTATTGAACAAAACATAAAGAAGTAATTATGTAATCACTGTTTTAAGAATATTCTCAAACTGAATTGTGCCAGTGATACATGTTAACGATGCTAGCAGGTAGTTTCATTTACCGCAAAATCTTGGGAGATGACTGGGCATATGTTACTGTATTGCAATGGGGAACTAACTTTTTTTTGGTCTTTACGGCAGAGAGAAATAAAGGGTGTAAGTTGGATTAATCGACGCAAACTATCAGTTTATGATAAAAAAATTATAAAACAAGCAAATGCGAGTGAGCTTTTAGCCAGTGGCTAGCATGATGATGTTTAGAGATGCCTCATATTGGGTGACAAGTTTAATTTTCCCCCATGCTGAAAATGATGCATAGAACAAGCGAATGCTGTAATGTATGAAAAAATAATAAACAAGAGGGTACAGTTTTAAAAGAAAAGAGTGACATCTGCCCGTTAGCAGCACAATGCTCCAAAGATTTCCTTGCAGCCTTGTGCTACAAATGGACAGATGCCGATTATCACTTTCATAACCGTTCTCCCACTTTGCACGAAATCTGCAGAACTGATTTAGCATAGCAGATAGAGTTCTTATAGGTAGTACCCAAGACAAAAACTTATATTATGGCACACCAAACTGACAATATAACTCAATAAAATGAGAAAAGTGACCCATTTGTGGCAAGAATTGAACTCGTGGTTTAATCTACAACAACTGCTGTCAACACCTACTTAATCAACAAGGGCAATGAGCAGAACAACACAGTTGGTGTTGTATGTAGTAAACTTAATACTTGTAAGTCAATCTAAAATTATCTAGTTGAAAACAACCAGTCCACACACAATCTCAAGTGGTTGCTATTAGCAGCCTATTAAGAAATGTTAACTTTATCTTTGTAGCTCTGATACCTATGACAGTAGCTTGGCAGTAATAATTCTGCCAGATAGTTGGAAATGCTACAGGTTACAAGGCATTACCTTTTTCTCTCTTAAGCTCTCTTGAATAGACCTTTTAAAACAATGTAATCCAAATAAGAAGGAAATATAAAAACTGGCTTACCATTCAGCTTAATGATTCTTAGATGGGGACTACGGGTGAAGGCTCCGGCAAAAATGTATTCTATGCTGTTTTGTGACAGGTCAATGTACTCCAGCTCGTTCAGGTCTGCAGTGTGGTTCTGATTGATATAAGTCAGATTATTGTTTGACAAGTCGAGGGTGGCAAGCGAGTGCAGTCCCAAAAATGCTGTAGAGTCGACAGTAGAAATTTCATTGTTGCTAAGGTTAAGCAGCTTTAGGCTTCCGATCCCTGACAGAGATTGGCTGTTAATTCTTTTGAGCTTGCACCAACTTGCGTCCAGAGTTTCAAGCTTCAGTAGAGGCTCCAGCCAAGTTTTTGAGATCATTGTCATTGGGTTGTGAGATATTGATAAGATTTCCAACGAAGCCAGCGAAAAAAATTTTGGCTGGTCCAAGGCATTGTAGCTTACATTCAGTGTGATAAGGCTTGGTAGATCAAGTTTCGTTGTTGCACTCGTGAGACTGTTGTGGGTGAGGTCAAGATGCTTGAGGGATGCGAGAGAATTTTCTAATGAAACTGATACGAGATGGTTTGAGCTCAGTCTTAAGGTTTCCAGTGTTGTTTTGCCAAATGCTTTTGAATCGATTGCCGACAGCTTGTTATGCGACAAGTTGAGGTCTTCCAAATGTTCCATGTGGTAGAAAGTGCCAACAGCGATCGAAGACACTCGGTTTTTCTCAAGGGATAAGATCCTGAGACTGTCAAGGTTCACAAAAGCGTCTGTGCTGAGCTCCGTGATAAGGTTGTTTGACAGATTTAGTGATGTCAGACTGGAGAGGTCTTGCAAAGCACTGCTAGGAACTGATGCCAGCTTGTTCTCAGACAGGTCAAGAGCATGAAGACCTTTTGCTTTCACGAATGCTCCTGGCAGCACAGTAGAAATGTCACTTCTGACAACTTGCAGTTTCTCTATATTTTCCAAAAGCATAGAGCCATTTTCAAGGGAGCCAAGTGACTTGATAGCCAAGAAAAGTACTGTAACGGGGCTGCCACTTTGGGCTACCTTCAAAAGCTTCTCGGACACAGGTGGTAACAATGGGACGTGCGCCTGCTCACCACGGCAGTCCAGCAGAGGAGAGACGAAAGTACAGTTGAGATTGACTTCCTTGTGGGATACAGGAGTAGATGCTGGTCCATCTGTAGGGTCTGTAGCAGACAAAGTTGAAGTAGTTTGTGCATCTGCAAGATTCAACAGGAGGATTACGAACCATGCAGCGCTACTTGCCATAGTGAATTTGAAAAGATGGGGTTTTCTTGGAGGCTGACGGCTTTAACAGCAAGACCCAGTCATAGAACAGGAAAAAGGAATGGCCCGCCAGGCCCCTTCGCAGGATGTGACTTCCTGCCTCTCCTCCTCAGATGTCGACCTTTTGAACACTGTGCCGCTTTTTATCAATACACGTCGGGACGCTCCGGATGAGTCTTTTCCTGAGGATTTCCATATCACTTGTGTAACCTTGTTATACTTTTTATTGACTTTCTCTTCTCTTTTTGTTTTGTGTTACAGCTACAGCAGGATGCAGCAGCGTACTGCCATGTCCGCTCCTTTAATTGGATCTAGCATTCTAATGACCCATTTTTCCAACTAGAGTGATGGCTTTTGGCATCAACTATAAATGACCACATAGGTACATGGTTTGATCAGTGCCTAACCATAGCCTAGTGATACTGCACACTAGGTACAAGTTCGGAAATACAAGTGCTCTTTGCATCAACAGACAAATAAATCAAATTTCTGGGTGTTTCTATTCTGATGCAGCATTGTTTTACAAGCTATGTTCCGTGGATTAAAAGACCAATATTCTAGCTCATTGTGTCAGCAAAACACTGCCATTACCAAAACTAATGAGCATGTTGGTATGCTAGGCACTTTTTTTAACTAATGTCTAATTATTTGTATTTCATTCCAGCACAAATTCATTACAAAAATCAAAAGATAATACTAGCAAAATGAAGGATCTCTGCTATAACATTTGAGCAGGCGACACTACATTACAGGCCGTTTATGTGTAGGGCCAACCTTTCAAGAAGTGTTTTACAGAAGTATACAATATCAGATACTATTATTAGTAAATCTATATACTGACAGCTTATTAACAAATGTGTTATCAGAGGTGTGCCAATGCATGCAGACTTACTGCACATATGCACTCTTTTTACTATAGATTTCGTGTTGCAGCAGTCAATGAACACACCTATTCCTTGTATGTACGTTTGTGGGATGTGTTGGATTGTCCGTCACAGCTCTCCAGAAAAAGTGGGTAACAAATGGTTCTGCAAGTGCAGCTAGTGAGATCTTATGCAATGTTGCAAAAGTGAGGCACTCAAGTTTTTCCAGTTATAGAGTGGAGCTATAAACGCAGCACTTTTTGTGTTTTAACAATCTATACAGAAAATGTACTGACCACAAGCTGGTCAAGGCAGGAACGTTGACAACAAATTACAGGGCTTCATGAAAAATGTAATCTGAAAAATAACAATCTGAAAACTTCGGGCCAAAATTTTTGGTCTCCCTTTAAGTTTGTACTGAAACATTTAAATATACTGGGGAACCCACACAAAGTATGTGAGGCAATATGTGGAGTAGATTTTATTGTAGCTAAAAAAAAAAAGAACCCAAGCATACTAAATGCATGTGCTTTTGCACGAGCAAAGTGATGATACACATGACATCTGCAAGTGTGCGTTTTTTTTTTAAGCTGCTGGTGAAAACTTGTGTTGGCACTTGGAACCTACTACGTGCATGTCATGGAGGCACTCTTAACGGGAAGACTTTTATAAAAGCCCTCCTGTCCTACCATATAAGCATAATAACCCGCACGGAATTCCAAGCGACAGAGTGCCCTTTTGCACTTCCAGGGAAGTCGAAAATCACGGCGTCGCCTCTGAACAACATACATTACGATGTTTATTTGTTTATGTACACTGACAATGCCACAACCGGGATATGTAGCCTTAAGTGACAACACGAAAGGCAGCACTACGGCGAAAATTTGTGTTTAATATCAGATACCTATTTGTTTTTTGAGCGAACTAAGTACGTCAGATACGTTTACTTGTGCTGTGATCAAGACAACTTTGTCTTTGGAACGGGAGCCCTGTGCAGAGAAAAGAAAAAAAGGAAAAAAAAAGCAGCATAAGCGACAGCTGACACACCTCCAATAAAGAGACTAACCTTTTCAAGCGACAAGTCACTTTTACGAAGATTCAGGAGTTTCGAGAGAAAGCGGATTAGTTCCGTGTTTGCTTCTCCATCAACGGGCGGTGCAGCAATCTGGACGCCCACAGAGTCGTCGCTGACATCTGCGACAATGTCAGCGCTGAATTTGGCAAAACACAGAGACAGTGTTGAGGACTCACCAGTGATTCTACTTTCACTAGCTCCCGGCTTTGCGCGTACTCGAATTGCAACTGTTCCAGTGTTCGTACTGTAAACAGCGCCGGTTGTCTGCTCGGCTCCTTTGGTATCCTAAAATAAACGGCAATAAACTAGTTGAGCGCAGAGAATTTTGCGAAGTATGCAAGTCACCTCAGCGGATTTGCCGTGTTTACTTGCTGGTTTCGCGCTGCTTTTATTTTTCGGCATAGCTTGGGAAGTGCCTAAACGCCGAATAATTGCGACAAGTGCTCTTCCCTGCATGGCTCTTGCTGTGTGCTTGGCTTGTCTTTCGCGAAAAAATGTCGTTACAATGAATGATAAAAAACACACTAAAGTTTGATGACTAATTTTGACGTCGTTTACGTAAAAATAATTAAATTTACATTTAATAATTAAATACAAAATATTTAATACATTAAATACAGAATGTTTTACAAAGAGACATTTTTATTGTTTTGTACACAGACGCAAACGTCATAACTCCTTTCCTTAAAAAAAAAAAAATGTAACTTTTTTCAGTCAATCCAATCCACAGCTGCTTCTGTAAAGCGAGCTGCAGACGACGAGATCATGTTGTCGAGGCACGCGTCCTTAGGTGGCTCAAAAGTTTTATGATTAAACTAGACAGAAGCCAGACGCAAAATGATTAAGATAAGGTTACCCCGTGGAATATCTAAATTCCAAGTTGCAGTCGCGATCATTCTCGGCGTGGGCTGCACTGTGTACACCTGGTATCCAATGGTTCGGCACCAGCGCGCAAAGGCGATCGCCGAAAAGCAGGATGCTTCATCACAGCATGAATCGCCGCTTGGCAGCACGTAAGTCATGCGCAGTGTACGAGTGCAGAAGAGGCACACCAACCTTTGGTGTCTCGGATAAAAATAGGTATACATATATATTTTAAAATTGCAGGTGACTTCGCCAGGACGAAAAGCTGCCCGACCGGACCGTCATTTCTTTTTCGTAGACGTCGAGTGCCTGAAGCCCAATAAAACAGGCCTGGCAGGCAACTTCTGTTCACTCCCGTATCTTTTATTCACGCTTTACGCAATCAGAAAGAAACGGATGACGACATGGATCTGCGCGTATAGCTATGTGCCTTCTCTGTGGGGAAATTCCGGTGGTTTTAGTTGCTTAAACCGAGATATTGAGAGGCACGCAGTAGTGATGCGGTACTTCAAATTGATTTGAACCTTCTGGAGCTCATTACCGCGCGTGAATATTTTCATATGGGTGCTATTTGCATATATGCGTCCAAGAGTTTAGCCAAACGACATGCTACGTCCAACTGCGGTGCGTTTCCGCAGACATCAGCCAGGCCACAACGCAGTTTCCGCAAACTACTAGCAACTTCCCTTGGTCCATTCATCCCGTACCTACAGCACCCTTGCAGACATAACGGTTTACAGCAGCCGGTATGCATATATCTACCGCTCAACTGATACGAAATTTGCCGAAGAACATTGAATCTATATACACAATATTAGGCCAATGAACAGTTAGTCCCTTTATAAGTTATAGTGAACATGGATGTTACAAACTGAACATTTTCGTGTTTTTCAGTGGTGCACAGCATCTTTGGCTTAGTCGGTAAAGGTGTCTTCAGTAAAGTATGTGGCTGCAACAACTGACACCAAATAATTCTCACTTTGTCATAAAAAAAGCACACAATAAACTTTTAGTTCGTTTGTATTTTGTCAATTTTATTAAGTTGCTCCTATGCTTTGGAAATGAATTATATCTTTATGGCTTCTCTTCAACCTGCAAAAAAGAGAATATTGCAAAATTTTACAATCAAAATGCACTTCCAACAATATGCAGTCATGAATTCATGTTTAATATAAAAAATACCTCAGAATGGCAATTGTTGAGTATAGAGCCAAATGCCAAATTGAAGTGTCTTTCACCTACTGCAGCGATACTTCAGCTTTGGGAGACAAGTGACTCATTGATTACCATGCTAAACAATTTTTGAGTTAATATTTTTTTTTAACTGGTAGAAATTGAAGGGCATAAGCTCTCATTTTACCAGAGAATATGTGTTATTTCTTACTAAGTGTTCAGAAAGCAAGCAGTACCAATCTTCGTGACGCACCAAAGCAGGTTATTGATAAAAAGAGAAGAGACTTAAAAAGAAATGCTGCAAACAAACTATGTAACATGGCAAAGCTTTCTCTTTAGAGCATTTACTCTACACCATATCAAACTATAAAAATAACGTGAAGCTCCACTTGTAATACTGGTGGCAGTTGCCTCAAATATGAGCAATTATGTAACTAGATTGCTCAAACAGAGGTTAAAAAGTCCTTCAAAAATTAGAGAAGTGCACTTTATGGTCCTGGCTCAAGACAAAAAGCAAAACACAAATTCATTGCTGCTTGGATGATTTTGCACCTGTGATGCTTTATGTGCATGTCATCAGTAGTCACAGCCAACATTAAACCTGGTACAACTTGGAGTTCACTGTTGGTCAGGTAGCTCGAAGTTTATTCAATGCAACCAAACCGTGCTATCCTCTATACATCTTGGCAATTAGTAGATAAAGTGAGTGGGTTTTAAAGAAATCACGGTCCTGCTGTCTTATCAAGATGTTTGTTCAAGTCCTGCATTTCAATGGTTTCACATTATAATCATCCAGCATTTATAATGAGCAAAGTGAATTTTAATGAAGGCCTCATCACTGAAATTGAACAGTGCTGTTTTTTCTACATGTCCAGAGGTGTGACCAAGGTGTGCGAATGAATGCCTGTGCGTGTTTTGTTCGTGCTGTATCATATTTGAATTTGCAAGTGCGCTATCGCATAGGCAGTGGCACAGGCAGTTGCCAGACATTGTCTTCTGGCAAACATCCTGTGCTTCCAGCACGCGGCTATTGTTAAAATGTGCTTAAGTTTGACCACACAAAAGAGAATGATAAATGTAAATGAACAGAAAGGCTAGCCAAAGTATATTTTACGAGGTCAGTATAGTAAGGACATTTATAAACAGACTTGTACAGAGATCCACAATGCCTTTTGCAGCAGAAAAAAGGAGATAGGTATGTACTCACAAAATACACTATTCGTAGAAAAAAAAAAAACAAACAAACTTGCAAACAAATGTCTGCGGCTGTGATCAGGTGCCTGTCCACAACATGTATAAGCAATGCATAAAAATATACAACTTTTTATTGAAAGTTTGTGCCCTCATTTTTCATTGCAGCATGCAGCTGGACATGTCTAGTAAGCTGAATTACCAAGTAATTTCGTGCACTTGATCTCTCATCTGTGAGTGCCTTTCCACGTTAAAGAGACACTTAAGAGGAAAACGATTTTTCTTTTATTGGTAAATTATCCTTTCACAATTTCGAAATCACCATGCTCACCACAAAAAGAAGCTTGGAAAGTGAGAAAATGCGGGTGGCGACGCCACCTCAAAATGCCTGCACCAGATGCAGTGACATCATAAGTTATGACTGTTTACTACATAGCTCAGAATAGGCAAAAATGAAGCACAATATCTGCTGATGGTGTCAGAGATTTAACATCCCAAGTTTCCAGAAATTTCGTTGCTCTAGTGTCGGCAAAATACAACGAATACACTTTGAAATTTGTGATGTCACGTACAAAAGTTGCAGCACAAAATTTAAAAAGAGTACTTAGACCTTGATTTTCTTTTCTAATAATAAAATAATGAGGGTAAGATTAATTACATTAGAGAGCTCTGAGAACACTTTATCAAGCTAAACCAATTCATTCTTTCACTTTACTGTCTTTTGAACCGTCAATAAATGCTTAATAGCAGCACATATTAGGCACCTTGTGTAATTCAAGGGCATTCTGGCGAGTTGTAGGGAGCAAAAATTATATAAGGCAATGTATTGATCTATAAGGTTACACCGTTTTGTCTTAAACACCGACGATAAAAACACATGTACAAGATACAGTCTTTGCAATGTTAAATGATGCCCATTCTTTAATTGTATGCAGTAAATGATGGCTCCCATGTCGGCAACGCTTGCGAAAAGAGGACAGCTTCTGCAACAACAGATTTGCTAGTTGCATGAAACGCAAGACATCTTGGTCAAGTGCAATCAAAGAAAAACTCCCTCACTGATGGCTTTATGTCACTTTCTGCCTGTTAGGGGCAGGCTACGACCGTCTGTGCAGAAAAACAAGCCGCAGTACCTAAAGAAAACTCTGCAGCAAGCAACATGAACTGAAAGAGTTATACATATATATGGTTATACTGTGACACGTAAAATGTAAGCTTCACGGCGACAAATCAACTTCCTTGTAATGGGAAAACTGTAAAGTATATCAAATATACTACGCATGAGGTGAACAGATTCAAAGGTAGCTTGACAATAGTGCAGAACATGAGCCATTATAAAAACAGTCGCCAACATGCGCGTCATAAGGGATGCAGCACTGAATAACAAGAAATGTCAAGAAATGCGAGATTTTGCGTTTGTAATGTAGTTTGATACTAGTTGTACAGCAAAGGAGGAACACTCAATCTTTAAAGGAAAAAAAATATATATGTGCCGCCATAGAAGTGCGGTAAATCGAGAGCAGCGCCAGGACAATCAGCTTCGTACTTGAGGCATGGTTGCCGGCAGGAGTCTGTCTTGCATTCTTGGAGGTTGCAAAGTAGCGTTGCGTCGCGTCCAGGGGAGCGATGTTGTAGCTCGGGGGTGATTGATATGTGGGGTTTAACGTCCCAAAAACACCATATGATTACGAGAGACGCCTTATAGGAGAACTCCAGAAATTTTGACCACCTGGGGTTCTTTAACGTGCGCCCAAGTCGGAGCACACGGGCCTACAACCGAAAATGCAGCCGCCGCAGCCGGGATTCGATCCCGCGACCTGCGGGTCAGCAGCCGAGTACCTTGGCCACTAGACCGCCGCGGCGGGGCTAGCTCAGGGGTGCAAGTTCGTTTTTTTTTTTTTTTGCTCAGTTTTAGCCGACCAAAGACGAATGGTTTAAGCGTGGGTTAAGGGTTCAAGAATAAATGAAAATTTTCGTGCTCAATATTGTTCGACCTAAGGCTGAAGGAGCCAGCTGTTTACTGACAGAAGTGAGCAGCAAGCATGGTAATAATCTGCCAAGGACAATGAATCACTTATTATACGTACCAATGAGTCCGTTACTCTTCCTTGTATTTTCCATTATAAAATGGAACATACTGGAGTACTGCTTTCCAATCGGTGAAGTACGCAACCCCAATGGCACCGGTTGCTCCATACAAGGCCACCGGCCGAGCCCTGCACAGGCGAGGTAAGTCTCAGCAAAATTACGGGGGCTGCAGCATTTCAGGTTTGTAATGAAGAATGGCAGACAGCCAACCGGGCATACCGGGTACTCTCAATGACTAGCTCGGAGCATGACTCCATATAAAAAAAAAATAATGGCGAACCAACATACCAGATTTTGCAGAGCTGGATCAGCCTGGGGCCGATTGGGTAAAGAGGAGGATGTACCATATTTTGCTTTCCCAAAGCACGCAGACTAACCAACCCTCTTGCGAACCAACGTCCAACGTCTCTCTTTTCACCTTCACCACCTCCACAGGACAGCTAAAATATCGGATTGGCTAGGCCGAAATCGTGCTTAGAAGACACAACATGAAATAAAAAACAGATACCATAAATACACTAAAACAATAATTTAAACCTAGAGTATACAAACTTAACAATTATAAAACATTTTGAAGTTTTGTAATATCAAGGCAGAGTTATCGCACATTGCCTGCGAAACCCTGGGCTGAAACCTTATTCCTTGACCGAATTCGCAAGGTTTTGCAAAATGCCGCGCCATCTGGGGGCACTAACACAAAACGCCACACTGCCGCCACGGCTGCCCGGATCCAGGAGGCCGTGTTGCCGCATGGCATTGCCATGTCTTTATGCTATCTATACTTCTCTCTATAGCATTACCGCCGCTGGGTCGTTTTGCAGCGCTCTCATAGAGAAAGAAGAAGATATTTCTCTATGGCGCTCTAGAGTTCAAGATGGCATAACATAGTGACGCCACTATTAACGCCGCCCCTGCGTGCGCATAAAGCGTGCGTTCCATGGGCAATATGCGCTCCTCGCAATCTGCAATTCGGCAGGCAGAAATTAGGTGCATTTTTTTTTATTTTCCTGAAGAACCACTTACTCTACGCTTGAGTGTGAACTATCCACGTCGCACGCAGCAGCCTGCATTAGCGCTGTTGCGAGCGTAGGTACGCAAAAGTTGTGGTGCTGACCCATTTTATTGGGCTGTAGTTTTCTTCAAATGGTGCTATTTTATTTCGGTTTGCGGGAAAAAATTAGAACAGCTGTTTATTATTTTTTTCAGGCATTGAACATTAAACAATTCTAAATAAAAAGGGAAGAGGCCATACGATTTTTATCCTTCCTGGATGTTTTGCCGAAAACTGCATTCAAATCGGTTACTTTTGGAGCAAAACTGCAACCCAGTGAGATAGGTCAGTTCTAAAAGAATCAGCGAACGAGAGTACCAGTGCGAACGCACACCCATAAGAAAGACGACCCGCATACACTTGTGGCGGCGTGTTTACGCTGTTGCTCTTTCTCTGTACAACGAACCAAATTGTCCACAAAATCTTCATGAAAAGAATCACCATTTACGTACTGTCTGATCACTTTAGCTGTTATGAAGCAGCGTAGCCGGAAATGTTTTTTAAGGGGGGGGGGGGGGGTCAAACCTTGTGTGTGTTCGTGCGCGCCTTTGTATGTGTGCGCGTATACATACGCAAGCGAAATTGAAAATTTTTAGCTACAGCCAGAACGACACCTGCTTGCAAATGCTGCCTATAAGAGACGGTTAACAACGAAGGACTTACTTCTCGGATATTTCGTTTTGTATGTATTTATGATAACATATATCTTTTACGAAAAAAATAATAAAAACAAAGCGAAACAGGGTTAATCACGTGGGTCATCCATTCCACATCAAGCTGCTATAACTCGCCCTATGTATGTTAGAGGAGATTTGCGTGCCGGGCCAGGCCGTTCAGGCGCAAGCGAGAAATCTTTTACTAAAATAATAATAATAATAATAATAATAATAATAATACGCTGAAATAATGACAATGTTAAACTGAGATGTTTTACGTCCGGAAATTTCGACCATCTGATGTCCTTTGCGGCTGCCGCAGATGGTATTCGACTCCGCGCCGGTGGAGGAGTGGTAGGCGGGTGAAATCCCATCGGGAGAAGTGTGGACTAGCGAGTTCCTTCCAGGGAGGGGGAAGGGGCTGCTGCTTTTGGGGCTGTTGTACGAAGACCCATCGATTAACACTTCAGTCCTATGCTTGAAGAAAATTATTCGTACGAGGTATGGTACATACTCCAAATAAAAAGAGCACTCGCCTGTGAGGTCGAAAGACATATAGCTTATTAAAGAAATGAAAAGAAAAAAAAAGGACGAAGAAAAATGTGACAGACAAAGACCGAGGAGAAGATCAGAAAGAAAAGTAGGATATCGAACTCAGTAGAGGATGAAACGGCGCTCTGAAATGAGGATGGATGAACGGTTCAGCGCCGACGACTTTTCAGCGTATAGGCGAGAGCAGCAGCATGACGAAACCGCTGTCGGCTGCGTATGCCGCTCCTTGCGCAAGGATGGACGCGCGTGCGCCGCCGAAGCATGTTTTGAGTGAACTGGCTTTAAATTAAAGAGAACTAAGAGGCTCGGCGTGCGGGGATGTTAACTGACCACGTGGGGGTGAGCAGGTGTGCACGTCTTATCGCTGCCTCCAAAGGGCAAGAAATGGTGAAAGGTAACGGGACCCGATGTGTAGCCTCATCTTGTTTGCGAGATGCAGGCCGCCTCGCAAGTTTGTTCCATGTGCTGCTCCCCCGTCGCCGACGGGTAACACGACCTCCGTCTCAGCGGTTTTCTGTGTTCTTCTACAGACGATAGTCTTTCTTGGTGTACTTCAAAGCAAGAACGTCTGTCTGTCTGTCTGTCTGTCTGTCTGTCTGTCTGTCTGCCTGCCTGCCTGCCTGCCTGCCTGTCTGTCTGTCTGTCTGTCTGTCTGTCTGTCTGTCTGTCTGTCTGTCTGTCTGTCTGTCTGTCTGTCTGTCTGTCTGTCTGTCTGTCTGTCTGTCTGTAACACGACCTCCGTCTCAGCGGTTTTTTGTGTTCTTCTACAGACGATAGTCTTTCTTGGTGTACTTCAAAGCAAGAACGTCTCTGTCTGTCTGTCTGTCTGTCTGTCAGTCCATCCGTCTGTCCGAGTGTCTGTCCGCCGAAACGATACCCAAAATAGCCAAAATCCAACCCGATCCGCAGCACCCTCTAATACCTCAAGTTTCACCGTCCTTACTTGCGCGATCGTCAATTAAAAAGCAATTATTGCGCGTATGTGATGCACAAGAACAACACGTAAATATTTTGTGGTGTGTCTTTTTACACTAGAGAAAGCATTAGTAATTCTAATGACCGTAGCATCTATCACGCTGCGCTGACAATGTAACGCTATGCACAAGAAGGCAAGTGCCTCCAACGCTTTGCTAAGACGGCACGTTTGTGGCACCTACCCATCGCTTCGCGGACTACACCTTATCGCCTCCGAGACTGGCTCGCACGCCATTCTCCGTTTTCGAAGATAACTGCCGGGTAGCGCTCGTGTTTCACGTGCCTCGATTGGCTCGTTCGTCTCCGCTGCAAGGATCTAGGCGCCCTAACGCAGCACTTTCACTGCAGAATACAATTCACCATTTTTCTCACGCACAACATGAAATAAACGTTTTGTTCACTCTCTCCACACGCAAGAGTATATATAGTCTTTCGACATTTGCAGTGAAACATGCAGATACGGAGCCGATTTTTTTAAAACTAGAAGATGCCTCAGGTACGTGGGTGCTGACTGAGGCTTCAGAGAACGGAGGGATAGCCGCCGTGGCAGTTCAATTGGTAGAACATCGAACGCGTTATTCGAAGGTCGCAGGTTCGGTTCCTGCCCAAGGCAAGTTATCTTTCCGTCCACTTTTCTTTCTTCAAACTTACATTACACTTACTTCTATTAAAATCCCTTATACTTTCACTGACATTATTGTCTTTTAATTCTCATTAATCAGGTACGCGTAATCAATTCTTAGGTTGGTCCGTACTCCTAACGCGTATATATATTCCACACGGGAATCGGCTGTCGCTTATTGATGGAAATCCACTAGATGTAGATTGCATGCATGTACGTGGACAAAGCAATTGGATCCATCGGTTGTCATCGCGCCTCTGTCCTATTCTCGTTTGTTAGTATGCACAGCGCGAAAAGGAACCATGAACAGATCACCAACTGGACCAACTCATCGCTGTTTTGAGCAATTTTCCCCTCATGACAGGAAACCTACAGTGACGGATGACAACCACTCGAAACGTGCTCCATTTCACGTCCCGTCTTGCAGTTGGCGACTAACGCCAATTATACGAACCCGTACAATTAGAGCAATGTTCGGCGACGGCATCATAATGCATCAAGAACGTGGTTAATCTGTAATATTGGGAGATCTAAAAAAAAAAAAAGAGGGAGCATAAATACAGTTTCAAACCCATCTTAACAGGATTAAGAGCTCGCGCTATACAGTTTTAGGGCAGAACTGAGAGTCAGCGCTCCTTCTGCCGAGAACGCACTCTTTACTCAGCAAATGTGTTGACAAGCCTGTCTGTTGCTCTATAGCGAGCCACCGTGAAACACGAACAGGATAACGTAGGGATCGATGTTCCTTGGACATCATTACTCCGCTGCAACGCGCAAATAAGCACACGAACGACTCATCTCCGCACTCTTTGCTCAAGACGCTGACGAGACGGTAACTCAACACTGCGCCGACAGGTAAGGAAAGGTAAGCTCTCACTCGGATTGGAGCCCCGGCAACAGTGGAGAACCGAGCGTCGACGAAAGGTAGATCGGCACGGCCGTCTCTGGCCGTGTCCGATATGTGCTCATAAATAAGTCACTCGTACGGCTCGCTCTGATGAAATTATTGCTGTGTGAGACATACAGGGGCCATTTCTTCGTCTCTTATCTCTTATTACATACAGCGCGGCCAAAGGAAAGATCCTACAACGAGCGATGGAACGACAGTCGACAGAGAACATTTTTAATCATTGCGCGAATCGGGCCACTGCGTTCAAGTTCTTGCTTCACCGCTCTACGCTTTTTTTACGCACGTGCAAGACGGGAGGGATTAGTTCATACTGAAGAGTCAAGTGAAATCTCGGACGAATGATACCTAGAACTATGTAGAGGAGTTGATGGAAAGTGAAGATAGGCTGAGTTAACCCTGCAGAAGTAGCGACCTTTTTTGGGGGTGCTTTATGCGACACTAAACATTTATAAGTGCCGTATCTCGTGCGAATCTAATTTTTCCGGTGTTTTGCTCCTGGTATACGATCAGCACGATAACACTCTTGACGAGACAGTTGCGACGTCACCGCACGCAGAAAGAAAATAGAAGCAAGTAAGTAAGTGATAATTAACAGTGCTTACGAATCAGACTAGTACCCAAGATTGTTAAATATGCTGCATGATGCAGTATAGAGTAATGCGTATTGATTCTTGTACGCTAATTATGAAAGAGCGTCGATATTACGATAAGTGGCAACAATGTCCGACCGGTAAGCAAGTGATTTTGTCAGCATCTTGAACCAGTGTGAGTATGCCAGAAGCCTTACGAAAATCAAGATCTAGCCATAGTAATTACGAGAAGTAAACATACGAAATTCTGCGTTATAGGCATTCAATTTTCCAGAAGTAGGTGCATCTTTTTTTTTCGGTTTTTATGTACACTCAATAATAGACGTTCTTTTTTAAAATACTTTTTGCGTTTAGCTTCCCATTATTATTTTGACGAATAATTGCCATCATAATGTCGTAGACACCGTAACGTACTATATCGCAGCTGAATGCGTCATTTCATACCACAGTATTCGATGCAAAAACAAAGTTTTTCAGAAACAATCTTGCGACGAATCTATGCGTTGCTATAATGTGACGGTGTATACGAAACTTAGAGTGTGAATATATAATATTATAACCTAATCAGAATGTAATTTTATTTGTAACTATGTCGATACAAAGCTCGAGTACAGAAAAAAAAGAAAACAAGCAAACACCAGCGGCGTAAATACAGAAAGATCCTAAGGAGGACAAAAATCAGACCATGTCGGTCGTTTTGTTTTTTCAAGATGGCTTGTAGTCTTATCCACATGAGAATTAAATCATGCTTTAAGTTGAGAGAGAGAAAAAAATATTAAATATGCCTGCAAAATCGATTAAGCTAAAATAAAAAAAATGAGCATGAGAACCGAAATCGAGTAACTGTATTGTTATATTCAGTCTTCTATGAATCAATCAAGCGGCTTTTGCTGATTTCGTGGTGTCATACAGCTGCGTGGTATTGAACACGGTAAAAAAATAATCAGCCTTAAAAAAGTTAAATGTCCTATACTTAACTGGTGAATAAATCAAATATATTATGTTACAAAGTTAAATCTCAAGGGAAGACACTTGCAAGGGGTGTCCACACCTTGCCTGAAAACAAGAAAAGTCGGACCCCCTGACCCCCCCCCCCCTCCTTCCCAAGATTTGCACCAATGGTAAGCACGGTCCCGATTTATAATCAAAGAATTTGGTCATCGACCGATGTGTCAGCTTCGTGAAGAGCGCACGGGGTGAATCGAAAAAAAATTATAATAAATGTACTTTTATGTGTGTGGTCAGTGTGAAACCAGGAACGTTTCACACCCATCAAAAGCAACTTTTCTAGAAGGACATACAGAAAATGCTCAAAATATCCAACAACAGGTAGCAAACCAGTAGCCCTCATTAACATTTGACGTTGTTTGAAATATTGTGAGGCGTAAATGGTTGGCTGCGCAGGTAAAGATGTATCGACGTGCTGGCCCACCCATATATTGTCTTCTCCACATTTCTTGAATGACGATAAAAACGCATCAACTCAGATGAGCGGTAAAATGCGAGGCGGCACGTTTTAAAGGTCTGTCACCAGATGGCGATGCACTGTCAAAGACTCCAAAAAAGGCTAGGGCAGCCCGTTGCCCAAATCCCGCGAAAAAAGTGTGCGGAAGTTTTGATGTATAGCCACAAGTGCCGATATGGTGCGGTGGGAAAACGCAGCTAACGTTAGGTGTGACCACACTTGCAATCTACATATTCACCTATGAATATTTTCATTTCATTGCAGCTTTAGTAGTTTTACTGAGACATTAGCAGTGTACTGCGCTAGTAACGCGTAAAAATAGCTGAAAGACAGTCCATTTTTTATTAAATGTATGTGAGGAGAGGTTGGTACCAAGGCGTTGCGCCGGCTACTCCTCTTCTCTTGCACAAAAGTCAACATCGCACATACAGTGGCTAACACAAGGCTATACATATGTACATTGCACAACACTTACACAATGAGTTCACGTTTTTCTACACTCAGTGTCCTGACAGTCTATTCGTGATGATAAATGTGCAAGTTGTAACTGAGTAGCCAACTACCAATACACACGATGTACAAAGAAGGAAATACTATAGATGCTTTGCGACTGCATTTGATGTTGAGGTAAAGAAAGCTATCGGGACGTTTTCTTAAAACACTCAAATAAAGCGCACTTGATCTTACTGTGACATGAACCAACCGAAGATTCATGTGTATGGCTTCACTGCATATACGCAATACATGCAGTGGTGCACTCTTTACAGTGTCAGAGCGGCTGGTAATCTCGCTTCCGAACTACGCATAGCCGGGGAAATACTCTTGCCCATGTGGCAAGACTTCGCAGCCAACGCGTTAGTGGAGACTGCCGATGTAGCACCTTAGGTGAGACTACTCGATGCACCTCGCGAAGTTCATCCACTGGAATGGCTAAACGTGCCTCTTGCTTGCGCCGTACAGGTTGGTTAGACCTTCTCTCAATAAGCAGTTATAGATTACCAGGCATTCCATTGGCGGCAAGGCAGACGCTCACAAGCTTGGCAATTTTAGATTCACTGTCCCTAATTTATCTCTTTCTTTCTAGGCAGCCTGAGAAACTACGTGGATTGCCGTTGTGTTTTGGTTCTTTTATTCTCTCAAACTGCTTTCAAGTGGCAGCGCTTAGGAAAACCACGAGCTATTCTTTGAATAATGCCTCAAATGTTTATGGGTGATAAACGATCTGAAAAACCAGAGGCTCGAATGGCAATTTCGAAAAAAAAAAGAGTAAGCACAGGAAAATGATATGTTTGAAAGTCAGTCTGACCCGACTAGAACGAAAATCAGAGCTACCGCCTCAAAGTGGATAGCGTTACCAGTGATTTACTCACGACAGTTTCAAGTTTCCAGAATTCAAGACACTAAACAGAGAACACATGTTGGCTCAATGACTCAGAAATTGTAACAAGAGATCAGGGCTAGTACAACTTGTAGTCCCATGAATCCGTGATAACTGTATTACGTGTTTTGGCCCGACAATGGCATAACTTATTTTTTTGAATAGTATAAAATTAGCATGAAGACGCATTCGAATCGCCTTCGCTGAAAGCTACAAGGTTTAGGAATGTCTTCACCTTTATGATGGGGAATTTCTAAAGGAATGTTGGTAAGCAAGCTTCCTCTCGGATAACATGATTTGCTACGAACCTACAAAGTCCCAGACGCAGAGCTTCACACTCCAGCAGAACCGGAGGCTTGTGTTTATAAGCAGGGTCATTTGGGAGCACTTGCGAACAACACGTGAATGAATTTCAATACTGGCCGCATGTTAATTTCTTATAACATTATCAGTGTCGCTAGTAGCCCATATTATCAATTGGTCTACATGCGCAGCAGTGGGGTAGCCAGGTGGTGGCACACGTGGCCCATACACCCCACCCCTCGCCGAAAATATTTCAAATGCGAATGGATTTCTTAGTCGGGCTATGTCAGGCATCCGGCGTTGTCTGCGGTGACCGCGCACCAGCAGGTGTTATCTCTTCTCTCTCACCCCCTCTTCCATAGCAACAGCTGCGGGCACGCGCGCTTATCCTCGCCCCTATCAACCGGAGCATGTGGTGCAAAAGTGTAGGAGAGGGTAGGCGCATTGCTTCGCCACTCCATTTCCCGCTGTTCGCTTTCTCTCCTCCCTTGCTCCACTCTGCCGTCCGCCCGCGCCTCACTCTTGACCATTCGCTGGCTGGGCGCCTCTCAAGAGCATCCGGAAATGTGTGCTCGAGACGCCGCTGTGAAACGCTAACGCTGAGCTGAGAACGATGGCGCCCCACTTTCCCGTCCGCTCGCTCCCCATTCTCGATGGTTCACTGGCTGGGTACCTCTCAAGGCGATGGCAGAAGTCGGTGAAGGCGAATGTTCGACGAAAACAGTACCCTCTCTAATTTGTGTGTATATGCGATAAATGTGTATATCAGTCATCCCCCGACACCCGAAGTAGCAAGCCAGGCTAACATCTTCGGGAATTTCATTAAAAAGTATTATCTCTATCTCAGTAACAACAAAATAGCTTCCAGTTATGCACACAGTAATTGCCACACTATTCAAAATATCAATCACCAAAGTATCGTACATTTCTTCGAATCTTCCAGGTGGAATAGTTATTTATTTATTTATACATACTGTTAGCATACATACCAAAACAAGAGTTCCTCAACTGGGCACAATTACAGCAATTTCAAAACATCAATTCAAGAGGGGAGAAAAATCCTGCAACTTGACACAATGCGAAGAAAAAAGAACGAGAGAGAAAGAAAAAGAAATGCAACAATCAATGGGCACATTGCAGCAAACTCAGCAGAACATAGGTTAACAAGTGAGTACATTTTCACCAGTACAGTCAATTCAACAATGCACTTTCAAAATTTTTAGGATCGTTACACAGTACAACGTTCTTCCGTAACGTATTTCATGTGTCAACAGCGGATAAAATTAAATAATTTACAATTAAGCTCAATACAAAGCGTGGTATAATTTGTCGCTGCACTTATTTCTTCCGACAGCGCACGCACAAAGACTCCTGCCCAAGTTGAAAAAGTAAAACCCCCCAGAGAAATTGGGTTTCAACCTGTGGCACTTTCTCACCTGTAGTTCGCATTTGATTTTGTTTTTTTTGCTAAAACAACTGAAAAGAAATCCACTCGCAGAAAACAATACCGATGAACAGCTGTGCCTTTTCCCAGCGAATCCCCTTTTTTTTTCAGAGCAAGTAGCCCAGCGATGCTGAATGCCTTCCGATTGGAGCTCAGTGCTCCTGGGGCTTGTGAAAGCATTAATGGCTAACACATGCTGGAAGGAGGAAGGATCTCGCACAGATTTTCCGAAGGTACTGTGCTGCTGAGTGTTTGTCTCTACATATGTGTAGAATGCATGTGTATGCCCGTGTGTAAATGTGTGCACGTGCATGCGTGAGGAAGAGAGTTAGACGGTGTGAAGCTTTAGCAAAGAGGCACTCAAATACATATCCGTGGCCGTTTTTCTCGGAACCCTTAATTACACGAATGCGCTGAAACTCACGTCCGTCATGGAAACCCATATTTTAGGGTTTTTTTTTATAAGTACTGTTTCGAGCAACATCACTATGACGGGCAAAGTTTCAATTTATCGCGTCGTGATCAGCTTTTCCTAGCACGATTGTGATCTTGACGAAATACGAATCGTGAATAAACAGTCAGTGTCGTTCAGATTGAGAGATTAGTTCGCACGAAAAAATCGGTGGTCGGATATGGAAAGGAGGAAGATTAAATTAAAAATTTAATCTTCCTCCTTTCAATATCCATGACCAGTTGTGCTGCTTGGCAGAAAGAGATATAGCAAAGAGAAAAAGAGAAAGGAGATGGAGAGAGAACGAAGAGAGAAAAAAATAGAGGAATGGAAGAGAAAGATAAGAGACAAGGCAGAAAAGCGAAGAGAGAGAAAAATAAAAGAGAGGGAACTGGAAGAGGGAGATGACAAAAAAAAGAAGGTAAGGAGAGGAAAAGTAGAGATAGAGGGAGAAAAAGAAGAGAGGACAGAATCATAAGATAAAGAGGAAAAAAAAAACAGAACAGAGGGAAAAGAGAAGAGAGAGAGAAAAAAGTAGATAGAGAAAAAAAAGATGAAAGAGAAAGAAATCCAAGAGAAAGATAAAAGAGAGGGTAGGAAAGAGAAGGTAAATAAAGACGAGAGAAAGAAAAGAAGGAGATAAGCAAGAGAGAGAGAGAGGAGAGAGAATGAGAAAAGAGGACAGAAGTGAAATATTGGCGATAAATAGAATAGAGAAAGAAGAGAGAGAGAAAGAAAGGAAATAAAGAGGAAAGGAGAAAACGGAGACAGGAGAGAAATAGAATAGAGAAAGAAAAAGAAGAGAAAGAAAGAGAAAGGAAGTAGAGAGAGAAAGAAATTGAAGAGAAAGATGAAAGAGTGGGAGGAGAGAGAATATAAAGATAAAGAGGAGACAGAAAAAAACAGAAGAGACACAGAGACAGAAGAGAAAATAAAAGACAAAGAGGAGAGATAGAAAGAGAAGAAAGGACAGGAACAGAAGATGTAGAGGAGAGAGAGGAGAATAAAAATAAAGAGAGAAACCTAAGAGAGAAGGATAAAAGAGAGGTAGCAAAGCAATGTGAGAGAGGGAGGCGAGATTGGAAAAGAACAGAAGAAGAGAAACGAAATAGAAGATAAAAAACGAAAAGAGAAAAAAGAAAGAGAAAAAGAGACGTGCAATCAGACACGAGCGAATGTCACTGTGCAGTAAAAACTGTCTGCTGCAACAAACAATGCCAATGCAGAGACTTGTGCAAGCCTGTCATCAAACAAAAAAATAAAGCGTGGAACGGCAATACCACCTTTGTCGTCCTCATACGCGATGGCTTACGACACTTCAAAATAGTTTTCTGTGAAGAATGTTTTTGATCAAGGCCAGCTAGTGTTGTTGCAAGCTATCGCCTGCATATATTATAGCTAGGACAATGACGCAAGATGTGTTGAAGAGACCCTTTATACCTATAGCATTGATAAAGTAACATAGATTTGGTGGCACTAGTTTTGAGGTTCCGTTTCAATTTACTTATTGAATGCAGTGTACTTAGACATTCTTCTGAATTTCATTCAGATGGAGGCGTCAAACGCTGTATCGGCGAAATCTCCAGTTAACACCTACGAAGAATAAATAACCAAATAGCCTCAATATAGAAGTTGTCAAATAGTTACATACAACACTGGAAGGTAATTTTATTGTAGTATTAGCTGCATGTTGGCTACACAGGCCGAGCCAAAGCGGTTTTGCGTGCACGTACAAAATCAATAATAGCGAGAGTTGGGCTAGTTGGTGGTTCATACTTGGGAAGTAGAAACAGCACAAAAATATAGACAAGGACAGAGGAAGAAACGACACCGTGCTGTGCCGTCTCTTCCCCTGTCCCCATCTATATTTTTTGCGCTGTTTTTACTTCCCACGTACAAAAGCCGTGCTGCGCGAGAGCGAGGAGCCGTGACGTCACACGATGCACAGCTGGGGCGCCGGAGAACGTCTGGAAGCTCCTGGAATGACGTGTCACGAGTAGGCTGGTGTCTGCCTGCCTGCCTGCCTGCCTGCCTGCCTGCCTGCCTGCCTGCCTGCCTGCCTGTCTGTCTGTCTGTCTGTCTGTCTGTCTGTCTGTCTGTCTGTCTGTCTGTCTGTCTGTCTGTCTGTCTGCCTGTCTGTCTGTCTGTCTGTCTGTCTGTCTGTCTGTCTGTCTGTCTGTCTGTCTGTCTGTCGCTCAAGCCACGTATATCTTGGCATAGCCTAGCTAAGCCACTGCTAGTTTTTTTACACAAACCATACGAACGAAAACGAACAAGAAATTACATACAAAATACCATATGCAAGTTAAGAATAAAAATATTGTAAGTTCGCAACTCGAATTTACATGATCCATTGTCAGCAGCCCCGCCGCTATGGTCTAGTGGCTAAAGTACTCGGCTGCTGACTCACAGGTCGCGGGATCGAATCCCGGCTGCGGCAACTGCATTTTCGATGGAAGAGAAAAGGCTGTAGGCCCATGTGCTCAGATTTGGGTGCACGTTAAAGAACCCCAGGTGGTCGAAATTTCCAGAGCCCTCCACGGCCGGGCCTTTCTCATAATCATATGGTGGTTTCGGGACGTCGAACCCCACATATCAATCAAACCATCGTCAGCGTTCACAAAAAAGCAAAGGCACTACATTGATTACAAACAACAAACAAGAGTCAAGGAAAGTGTAGTGGATGTCCTTTGCAGACATTGTGATGCAAATGTGAAGAAAATAAAGATGATGAAAAGATAACCGCAGTGACCGAACAAGCAGGAACCGAACCTGCAACCTTCGGATTACACTCTTATATGCCTCATAAAGTGGACGGGAGCATTGCAGTAGCCATAGCTCACATGCATGATAAGAGCATCGGGTGCTTAACCCGAAAGATTAAGGTCCGGTTCCTCCCGGCGGCAAGTTATCTTTTCGCCTGCTTTAGTTTCTTCAGATTTAAATCATAACTACTACAACTAACATCCCTTAAACTTTTGTTAGTTTTCTTGTCTGTTGTAATTATTCTTATGTCTAGCTTAGAAAAAAAAAACGATCTGTTGAGGTTATCCTTCTTTTTTTCAGAAATACATATGTTTCTTAATGCATTACCTTAACCCATCTTCGATTACTCAGAACTGAATCGACTGGCGAAGGAAGACGATGTTTTGCATATTTCTATAGAGACACTGCCCCGTCGTGCTTTCTCGCCCCGCAGAAAATTTAGGAGGTACATCCGAATGAAAGCAGGTGAAGTCGAGAAGGACAGCGGATACAGACGGCGCCTAGTTTTGGAATTGGTTAGCGCTAGTTAGGTAAGCAGAAGAAAAATATAATAGAAACTCAAATTCTGGCGTATATAAAATGATTTAGAGTCCTGAAAGTTGTCCTCACAACGCTTGACTTAACTGAAGGTTAAACATACACGAGTGGGTTTGCCTTTTTGAAACTCCTATTCTGAACTCAAAAAGCCCAAGGCGTTTATTATTTCTGAGGTGTTAGAACAGTGCGCTTACCTCAAATTTTAGCTGAAGTAGCAGTCTTTACGCAGCATGCGTGCCGTATACTTAATAATCTAGTCTTCCGAAGGTAAAAGCCTGCAATGACAATGTTAGGTGAATTACATTGAGATTAATGACTTGAAGCATAAAAAAAGAACTTCTATTTTACCATGAAAATATAACGGAAGCAGGGCTAAAAATTTGCATAGTGTGAACACTGCCCTCCCAAAACTTTAAACACGAGACTTATGTTCAGCATAAAAAAATACTTTTTTCCTGAACCCCTATTTTATCCTGCCATAGTGTGCCTATATGTGTATATAAAGGGCAACGCACGCGCGGACACACACACACACACACACACACACACACACACACACACACACACACACACACACACACACACACACACACACACACACACACACACACACACACACACACACACACACACACACATGCACGCACGCACGCACGCACAATAAAGGAAATCGCGTTGCCAAATTTAACGAATCGGATGACGTGCAGACATTTATTTATGCAAATTCAAACGCGACAATTTGTGTGCGAAATCAACGCTCCGAACCGTCTGTATGGAATGAGGTTATCGGTGATGGCGATAGGAATGTCACTTCAGACGCCATTGTCAAATGAGTTCGATAATTTTTCTTTAAAAATTTTGCACATTCCTTTTTGCCGCTTTTGTTGTGTTATATCTTCTAGTACATATAATATGTGGCTAGTTTTCGCGATAGCTATGTATTGCTCTTAAAAAAAAAAAAGAAAACGAATAGTGATTGACTCAATTACGCTGGTGCTCAGTAGGAGGTGTGCGAGCAGTATATTTACACGAATAGAAGATTTCAGAAAAAAAAAAACCTCTCTGAATAGCTCAAAGTAGATGAAGTAGGCTAGGAGATGACGTGAACCAAACTTCAGGTTAACAAAAAATAAGTGAGTGAAGTCAGGCAGGTGATTTGCGAACTTTTGCGAACCGCAACAACAACAGTAATAACGAAACAAACAAACAAACAAACAAACAAACAAACAAACAAACAAACAAACAAACAAACAAACATACAAAACAAACAAACAAACAAAGAACTACGCGCCTATTTATAACGCAGATTTGCATGGCCGCTGTACTTTTGAAAGTTGCAGATAAGCAGCGCTTATACGTTGGCTTTCCAAACCTGGACTTCGTAAAACACTTCACCACCCACACAGCTTGTCCACGTCGACTGTGACCAGTCGTCACGCATTCACAAATCTCATTGCGCGAATCCCCTGTTACCTGACAAAGCAACAAGTCATATATATATATATATATATATATATATATATATATATATATATATATATATATATATATATATATATATATATATATATATATATATATATATGACCGAGTTACGTGCGCTTTAGCTCTGTCAGTTACCGTGACTGTGCCTGGATTTACAGTTGCGTAAATAATGTGATTGTCCGCAGCGTGCGCACATCGTTTCGCAACATCAGTCGAGATTCAGAGGGATGTCACTCAAGGCACCCGCGTGACGTGGTATATTGTCTACCACGTCATTGTGTCCGTAGGGGAGCTTTGAACTATATACTTCGTTATCACGTGACAGGGGCAGACAAAACGAGCTTTCGTGTGCGCGCTATGTAGAATAAAGTTGGTTGACTGACTGACTGACTGCGCTATCTACACCACGCTGTGTTCTTCTGTGGCATCCGCTGCCACTCATAGGAGTTTTAGAACATTGTGACGTATACTCGAGATAACACGGGCCTACACGTCCAGTCGGCAAGCCTTTTGAAGACCATTATGGTATCGCGGGCAGATAAACGTGCCAATGAACCGTATCACCATTTTAACAAAGCTATGGCGCATTTCAGCCGACGTGGGGATGCATAAAAAATGGCGGCATGCACAGGTGGAACAATAGGCGGCGTTAAAAAACGACCGGTGTCACGAGAAAACTTTGCGTCCTGTCATTTTAGCCGCTGCCATGACGGTCTATTGTTATAACACTGCTAGCTGCATTTAGCTGCATGTTAAAGAACCCCAGGAGGTCAAACTATTTGAAGCCCTCCACTACGGCTTCTTTCATAATTATATCGTGGTTTCGCAACGCAAAACGTCAAATAATAATAATAATAATAATAATAATAATAATAATAATAATAATAATAATAATAATAATAATAATAATAATAATAATAATAATAATAATAATAATAATAATAATAATAATAATAATAATAATAATAATAATAATAATAATAATAATAATAATAATAATAATAATAATAATAATAATAAATATAATAATAATAATAATAATAATAATAATAATAATAATAATAATAATAAATATAATAATAATAATAATAATAATAATAATATAATAATAATAATTTATTATTTGTGTCAGTGTGCGCTAAAAATAAGTCACGATGCACTCATACCAACTAGCTCGTTTTTCAATATTATTTCAGTTAAACCCAGGATATCAGTCTGTATAATCCTAAAATTCGCAATTACCTACCTCAAGAAATTTTTTCTGATATTTAAAAATCAGTTGAAGAAATTATTCTGAGTTGCGAGATTACAGAGGGTATGGTATACTTCTATAAGATATATGCTCTTGTTCCCTTCTTCGTTCATTTTTAGATGCGGAGCAGCTCATGGCGGGGTTCAATCCGATGTGCGTGCGGCGTGACCACCCTTACTGCGCGTGCGCCAGCTCTCCCTCCTCTTGCGTGACTGCGAGGAGGCGGGAGGACCCTCTCTTTTCCTGAGCGGCGCGAGGAGGTGAGGTGGAGGGGGTGGCGTGAGCGCTGTCTCCGCTCCACAAACCACGCGGCAGCGTCGGCGCGAAACGAATGAAACGCGGCCTCGACATGCCCAAACGTAAAGGCAGTGCCGACAAGCAAATCCCGCCGACTCGCTCACTGGATTCCGTGCCGACCGGTTGTGCCCTCGCGATCTGCGACGTCAGCGTAGCTCTGGCCGACTGGGCTCGCCCTACGTCATCTCCTGACGCCGACCTCCGACGACAGTGTAGCTCTGACCGACTGTACTTGCTCTACGCCATCTCCTGTCGCCGGCAAGAGCTCTCGCATGTGGTGCCCCGTGCTCGGACTCCTGTGACCGTGTTTCCATCTTTCCTATCTCTCCTATCCCCTCGATATGTCGTCGCTCTCACGCTTTCACGCTTCCCTCATCTCTCTTTCTCTCTCTCTACACCTTTATTCCTATCCTTTTAATCCCTCCTCACCCCCCTTCCTTGTGAGCTACTGTTGAGGTGTCGCTCCCTGAAGCAGACAGTTATACGGGGCTCACTTTTCTTTTATTTTCCTTCTTACAACATAACCACTCTTCCCCCCCCCCCCCCCCCCAAACCACACCGTACGCAAAACCAGCGTCGAAGCCAAGCGTCAGCGTCGAGTCAACGTGCCGGATGCGGTCAGACGACGTGATTCCGATGCCCGTGCAGAATGCCTCGCTGGACAGCTTCAACGCCCGGTCTTCGACGGCAAATTGCACTATCTCCCGCCAAAGGGGACCATGAGACGACGCGAAGCAGCAAGGGTGCTGCACACAGCGTTTGCACCGGTTTGACTAGGCGTCTACGTTAATAAAAACATAAGAACATAAAAACAACACAAACGATAACGGTAAATACGCAACAATAGTGGAAAAGAGAAGGGAAGCCCTTTACACAACCAGCGCAAGTGTGCACCCCCGCGCTGCTTCTTTATTTACTGCCTGCAAAACACGCATTGTTGTCAATTATTCGTCTGTTCCTTGGCAAAAAAGAAAAGAAAAAGAAAAGTTTATTTTGTGACTTCATACCCACATATCACTGAAACCGGCTCAGTCGGTTACCATGATGCAGCACAATTGTTCGGAGACTTATACAGGCCCGTTTCTTTGAACTTCATATGGATGTGAACAACGCAGTATTTCATATTAATATTCTTCTTCTTCTTATCATCATCTCACTCATCACTGTTGTTGTTGTTGTTGTTGTTGTTGTCGTCGTCGTCGTCGTCGTCGTCGTCCTCGTCGTCGTCGTTGTCAAAAACTTGTTGAACTTCAAAGCACCGAGAGCAGAATAGCGTAACACGAATGGAAGGTACGACGGTGAGACTGAGAGCAGGTTTAGTCACGCGACCACCACGTGCGTATTACGAAGTCCATGCCCGCGTCTCATGCTGAGATCACGCGATACGTCGCTTTCAAAGGTTTTACAGTTGTTATTTCAGTACTGTTTTGCCAAAGAGAGAAATGAAAAAAAAAAGCCATGCAAATGTTTGCTGCGTCCTTTCTGATCGATTGAAGGGTCGGACACTGCTATCCTATGCGTACTTGAATCAAGAATGAGGGCGGGAGCTGCATGCATCCTGCGTGCTTTTGTCATCGCAGTTATAACGGTCAACGACTCTTTTGTAGGACCTCAATATTAATAAGGCAAATGTCTTGGATGCCTCGCCGAACGCGGAAAGCGGCAGTCGGCGTCAATACGAATGATGTATGCGGTGGCTGCATTTCCGATGGAGGCGGAAATGCAGATTTGGGTGCACGTCAAAGAACCCCAGGTGGTCGACATTTTCGGAGCCCTCCACTACGGCGTCTCTTGTAATCATATGCTTGTTTTGGGGACGTTAAACCCTACATATCAATCAATCAACCAAATATGCAAAAAATTATCACGCCATGAAATCACACATAGCCAACATTTGTGACGTCCCGATGACGTAGCAACGACACACCACTCGATGACGTCATCAGCTGACATCATCGCTTGGCTATGAGTGGGCCGATCCCAAAAGCACTGAAAAAAAACATGAGATGCACAAAGGTCCCAATGCTGCCGGTCCCGGAGAAGAAGAGAATAAAAATGCGTTTAATGAGAATAAGGAGGAGAGCTGGGCCTGGAAAGCGGGTTTCTAGCCTGCTACTCCTCATGGGGTAAAAGAAAATGGAAAAAAAGAGAAAAAAAGAGGGCATGATGAGGAGGGATCGTGATATAACACAATGAGTCACTGCACAAACACTCTCGTAACGGTGTAGGACACGCACAAAAGTATCCACATTAGCTACATTAGCAGATCCTCTAAACACAGGAATCTAAACATGTCTTGCTTAGTGATGCAAAGAGGCCCTTTAAGCTGCGTTGGGCGTAATTCACGTGTTCCCAAGCACCAAAAGCTTCTCTTCCGAAAAGGTCTGGCAGTGTAAGTGATCTATGAGGCGCTTAAGAGATTGTTTTTAAACCACGTATTGAGGAAGCACGCACATAATGCGATTAATAGTCTCCGGCGTGTGACACAAATTGCAGCCAAGATTTTGCTCTTGTCCAATCTTGCATATGTATTGTCACGCATATGCAACACCCAGCCACAGTCTATGTAGTAACGTTTCCTGGTCTCTCTTTAGTCGGAACGCAAGACGAAAAGCACGACAAGAGTCAAGTATATGCGCTCGTGGCGATAATTCGGATCATTCCACGGTCGTTGCATAGATGTCCTCATTCCTTTAGACAGCAAGGCGTTGGTGTCATATCGGCAAAAGTAAATCGATGTCACTTCGCCGCTAGTGCGCGCCATTTTCCCTTCTGCGTCAGCTTGTTCATTTCCAGCTATGCTGCAGTGACTGAGAATACATTGCGACGCAACGGTATGTCCGGATTGAAAGGCAGCACAGGCTTACGTTGGGTGCAAATAGATAAGGAGGGGTTGGGGGGGGGTAGCACAATCTACTTAGAACAAAGAAAAACTATGCCTGCTCCGCTTGTCAGGCACTGCGAAGCTATTGGCGTACAGTGTGGTTGAATGAAGATGATTGGATGAATTGGGATGAATTCGGAATGAGGTGGAAATGACGGGGCATAAAGTGTGCGACTTAAGTGGCAGGAGTGGTAGTGAGCGTAGTGGTAAGTCGGGGGGGGGGGGGGGGGGGGGGGAGAAGTGGCACATATCTGCAGCGGAATTTGCTCACTTTCTCAGGGTAAATCCCATCAGATTTGACGATATGCGAGGGTCCTCAGACATGAAAGCCTCGATCAAGAACCGCTTCACTGTTAAAGCGAGACGACGATGATGACTATGGCTTAAATCTGCAGCTCACACCCACTCTAGGGCATTGGAAGAGAAACCTATAGTCAACTAATAAATTAAAAAGTAGATTGAACTAATGCCTTCTTCTTCTTCTTCTTCTTCTTCTTCTTCTTCTTCTTCTTCTTCTTCTTCTTCTTCTTCTTCTTCTTCTTCTTTTTCTTTTTCTTTTTCTTTTTCTTCTTCTTCTTCTTCTTCTTCTTCTTCTTCTTCTTCTTCTTCTTCTTCTTCTTCTTCTTCTTCTTCTTCTTCTTCTTCTTCTTCTTCTTCTTCTTCTTCTTCTTCTTCTTCTTCTTCTCCTCCTCCTCCTCCTCCTCCTCCTCCTCCTCCTCCTCCATTTGGTAGCGGCATTGTAAAACACAAAATTACCACCCCGGCGTGCGCTCCTAGCAAGCTGTTCCACAGTGCACGCAGCGCTGGAGTTGTCACGAGCATTTGTTGATTTATATTTTGGCCAACAAGTGATTCGACAATCGGCTCAACCCCGCAGTTTTGACCAATGGCAATTTCATTGTTTCATACACGGTTCTCATAGGGAGTTTCACAACTCATAAGATTAATTAACTCCGACAGGAAAGGGAGAGTAGATGTGGGGCTTCGGGAGCAATTGCGCACCACGCGCCCTATCTTGACAGGAATTAGCAGCACCAACACAGATGCCAGCATCTATGTACAGTATGTTCTTCTGTTAAAGGAAACACCCGAATGCACACCATCAATATTCCTGGCCCTCTAAGAGCAAGTCGATTAAAAAACAGTCTTCATGCAAGTCAATAGTCTGTCAAAAGGAGTCGGAACGTTTAACCACCAGTAGGCTTATGCATACCTAAGCCGCTATGATTCCGTAAAATAGCGAAATATAAACATGCTGATCACGCAAGTGTTCCCTTTTACAGTGGACCCGTCTGTACGTGTTGTGCTGTCAACGCTCAGTCTGCGTTGAAGCGATAGGCAGGCCGTTTTGCTCGCTGTGACAACGGCATTTGTTTACACCGGAATTTTGTTGATTCAAGCCAGATAGTATTTTTGTAGTTAGCCGCTATAGCGTTACTTCGAGTAACGTTCCAATTTGTTGCATAACATTGTGCAATTGGAATGTCTAATAGCCCATCCTATGAACTCTGCGGGCGCAGCGAAGCCATCGCGCACCTTGTATGCGAGTGCACTTGCTTTAAAGACTAAAAGCAGCGTCGCAGCAGTGCTAGAGCAGCTGGACAATCTCCCGCTGACTGAAAGCGAGAGTCCGGGTCACTGATCCGGTCAAACGCCAACGCGAGTCGCTATGAGGACGTTGTTGCGGTTTCTTAGAGAAACGGGACTGAACGACGCGTTGCGACCATTCAGTGACTACGTTCGCGTGTTGCTTTTAGACGGTGCTATTGTCATGACTTTGTGGTGTAGATACGCACTCTCATCTTTTCATCTAATCATTTCTCGCCCCCTTTCACTTTTCCCAGCACAGTGTAGCCAACTGAATACTTCTGATTCGCCTCCATGTCTTTCATCTACCTTTTCTTTCTCTCTCTCTGCCACAGCTTTGCCACTGTGGAGAGCATGTGACCTTTTTCCAATAACACTTTTCTATGAACAAAAAGCAGCGCTTTATCTGCCCATCTCTCCAGCTAAGCGTCTCTCCTCTCTATATATAAAAAAATGAAGGAAGCGTTGGCCAGCTTGAACGCTGCTCTAGAAGAGCAAAAAAAGTGCTTTAACGAATGCTTTGGACATGCATTCCAACGTTCGAAGGCATAAGTCCAATAATAACGATCTGAGAAGGAGTTAGGGCACACATCACCAGAGCCTGACCAATTAAGCTCACTAAGAAGAGCAAGAGAGGTTCCCTTCTGTAATATACGCCTCGTACGTTGCAAATTTCAGTGGTGGCAGTTCGGTGTGTCGTTTCATTGCGTCACAGCTAATCTTATTAACTTCTTCAACGTGGTGTAAATTCTGGCAAACGTTTTTTTTATAGCAACAATATTAGTTGAGTTACTGTGCACTTGTGCTTAGGCGCGTAGAAATTCACCGGTGGTTGCGCCCCCGGAATTGGTCAAGCCGCCCTGCCGAGTACAGCACGTACTAGCGTTAAATGAAGGCTGTGCTTGGCGATGTGGAGTACGTGGAACACTTGAATGAAAGAGACAGGGAGAGATAGAGAGAGAAAGTGATATAGACAAAAATAAGTATAAAGAGAAGCAAAAGAGATAAAAACATGAAAATATAAAAAAGATAAAGACAAATGAGTGAAATAAAAAGGAGAAAAAAGGAGAAACACACACACACACACGTATATATATATATATATATATATATATATATATATATATATATATATATATATATATATATATATATATATATATATATATATATATATATATATATATATATATAAAAGAGGGAGAGAGAGAACGAACTTTCCCACACGTCTGGGCAATTTTGTAGTGAGGGACAACACGCCGGCCTGGCTTTTGTCTGGAACGTTGAACGCCCCCTCTGGCAGAACTTGTATGAGAACTTGGGGAGTGGACATTTCATTGTGTCGGTGTTTCTCGAGATTAAGGCACCGCCGCCACGGATTTTCAAAATTGTTGATTGGGACGTCTTTCGGGAAATTTGAAAACACGATGAAAATAACTACGATGACCTTGGCCGGCTACTCGAGCGGCATAAGGCAGACTTTAAAACTGTGACCAAAGTGGTGCACACGGATCTTAAAACGGGTCACATGAACAGTCACCTAGCTAGGCTTCTTGAAGCTAAGAACTCTATACTTAACAGATGGCGTACACAGTGACTCAACAGGCGCATCAGAAGGAAAATTGCTCTATTCAATAAGGAGATTGAATCGTACAGCCATACTCTAGCCAAACAACAATGGGATGAGGTCTGTAATGCTGTCGACGGGCAGATGCGATTACGGGCCAAGCTGAACATTCTCTAGCATCTCCTAGGAGATAGGAAAACTAAATCTAATCAGAGACACACTGTTAACCGTCTCGTTCACAAGTAAAAGTCTGCTGGGCTCTCCGGTGATGACATCTTGCAACAGCTGGCGAATAAGTATCTCCCCCTGGGGGCTTTCACGGGTGCAGTCCACCTTTTCTTTGTTCTGGAGAGGAAGGCGGACTCCCTTTTTTAGCGTAGCGGAGGTACTTTTTGGTCTTAACAGGAAGGCGGTTCCCGGGCCAGATGGTATTACTAACAGGTTACCTAAAAATCTGGACGATGGATGTTTTGAGGTGAACCGGGCTTGGGAGTTGTGGACGACCTCTGTCGTCCACATTCATAAGCCTGGTAAACCTCTCGAGCTTGACACGCTCCAACCAATCTCGCTCACGTCTTGCGTGGGTAAGGTCGCGGAGCATGCTTTACTTAACCGAATCTCTCGCTACATATTGAGCAAAACGAGCTTCTTTCTTTCAACCTCATTGGTTTTCGTCCAGCGCTCTCTACACAGGATGTTATGAAAATGATCAAACATCAAATCCTCGACATAGACACCAGAGATAATCGTGGCATTCTGGCACTCGATCTCGAGAAGCCTCTGATAATATTTCACATGCTCATATACCTAATTTTATCTCTGAATTGAAGTTGGGGTCCCGCATTCATGGGTTCATCTGCTCCTTTTTGAGGGATCGCGTTGCCACCATTCGATGGAGGCGAAAATGTTGTAGGCCCGTGTGCTCAGATTTGGGTGCACGTTAAAGAACCCCAGGTGGTCAAAATTTCCGGAGCCCTCCACTACGGCGTCTCTCATAATCATATAGTGGTTCTGGGACGTTAAACCCCGCATATCAATCAATCAATCAATCAATCAATCAATCAATCAATCAATCAATCAATCAATCAATCAATCAATCAATCAATCAATCAATCAATCAATCAATCAATCAATCAATCGTTGCCACCATTCGGGTTGGGGACATCTGCTCCAAGAAATTTCAACTTGGACCTCGGGGGACCACTTAGGGATCGGTAATTTCTCCACCAATTTTTAACATCGCGACGAGGAAACTTTCACTAGGGCTAAATCGTATAGACCGATTCGGACATGCGCTCTATGCAGATGAAATTGCTATATGGTGCACGGTTGGTAGAGATAGAGACGTTGAGGACTCCCTCCAGCAGGCCCTCAGGTGCACGAAAGAGTTTCTGGATAGCACAGGGCTGCACTTGCCCACTGCCGAATCGGAGATTCTTCTCTACACACAGCCAGAGAAACGCAAATTCACTACCATCTCAGTTCCACCGGAAGAGATAAGAATCGAAATTCACACACGACAAGGGCAGGAGATCCCCCGAGTCAACAAAATCCGAATATTAGGCATGTTCTTGGAAGAGCAGGGCTGTAACTCTCATAATTTTACCCGCATTACGGCGAAGGCGGACTGCATGTTCAAACTTATACTGCGGGTATCTAACAGGCATGGAGAGCTTTGTGAAGTCAACCTCATGAAGCTATTTTATGCCTTTCTCATGGGTGACATAAATTACATTGCCGCAGCGAACAGATGGGAAAAGAAAGAGCAAAGAAAATTGGATGCGATTATTAGAAAATGCGTTAAGAAAGTCTTAGGTCTTCCAAACAACACTAATGAGGAAAATCTCAAGGCCCTTGCTATGCATAAGACATTGCACGAGATTGCAGAAGTGCCACAAACAGCTCAAGCTACAAGACTGTCCTCTTCCAAATCCAACAGGCGCATCCTGGAGTTCTTGGGCAATGATCTCACTTTAGTAGCAGACAAAAAGATCCAACTCGCTGATAAATTGACGGAGCAGACTACGGTATCACAAATTCCACGAAACGTACAACCAATCTACAATGTAAGCCACCGTGTTGCTAGGGCTCGGTCACTCCTCAGTTCCGCTGCTACCACCCCTGAACTTGTGGCGTTCGTTGACGCAGCACAGTATCACGGAACAGCCAATTTTGTGGTTGTGGTCACTGACCTTAATGGTAAACTCATCGCGGCAGCAGCCCTTCGAGATACCACGCCGGCCAGGACTGAGAAGGCTGATATAGCACTGGCCGTGGCTATTCCCACGAGCATGCGCATTTTAACTGACTCTCGGGCTGCTGTACGAGCATTCATGACGGGGTGAGCTTGTAAGCAGGCTGCCCATATTCTTACCGAAATTTCAAACTGCACTGCAATCGATTGTCACATCACCTGGTTTTCTGCCAACATGGGCAAGGATGTCTACCCTTCCTAATGCCGATGAGTCTGCCCATGCCCGCGCACACGCACTGTCCTACTGCGATGGGCATTCGTCCTCTAATTCGGGGGGGGGGGGGGGGGGAGTGACATCCAGCAGCTTGATTCCCTCCTCACATTTAACGAAATATGTAAGCACTATCAATTCTCCAGGCATTGGTTCTCGCTCCCACACCCGCTACTCTCGAGGGCGCAGTCATTCACTTTACGAATGCTGCAAACCGGTACTTACCCGTCGCCCTTAGTTTACTGCAAGTTTATTGACAGCATAAAGCCTCACAGCCCTCATTGCGATGTGAGACGATGCACGTTATCCCACATGCTCTGGAAATGCACGGCGCTGCGTGATGGTGAGCCTCTCAGCACAGAGGACGCCTAGAGTACTGCAATAACCAGCTCGGACTGGAAGGTCCAAATCAGGACTGTCCAGAGGGCCCGAAGTTTGGGGTAGAGGCATGCCCTTCTCATCCCAACGTGGGTGCGGCCCGCAGCCGACCCGCCATTTTAAGGGGCACCGGCTCCTCAGGATAATTTTTGAATAAAGTTCGTTGACTAACTTCTGCATTTTTGGCTCACAACTAACGGTGCCGACGCTGACAGCGGAATCTCTGCGACACGAGCTCTCTAACGGTATCGCGTTGAAATTATTACGGAGACGTTACGGTAAGGTGTATTTATTAATACGACTCGCTAGTCATAACATGAATAATGTCACAATCTCGTCGCATACGTCGTCAAACACTTTACGTCAGACATCGGCACATAACCGGGGCCGGGTATGTGCCACTGGTATGTGGGTATGTGCGACGAGTGATTTACGTTTCATGTCTACTCAGGAATGATGAGAACACGCATGGAGAATTTTACCGCGTGAGCGTTAAGAAAAAGCTGACATCGGCTGCGTTGCCCCGACGAATGCAACGAAAAAAAAAAAATGCTAGGGTCTCAATGGGAATCGAGTCCCAGTACTCTGCGTGGCAACCAAGTATTCTGCCACATAGCTACGCCAAGTTTCGCGACTGCTTTAGAAATAGACCATAATGATCGAGAAGCGTCAATCAAGGATGCAGTGGTGGCTATCTAATTGTACAAACGTTACATATGTACTCTTACGATACAGCCGTAACGTCAGGTCAAAATCAACTGTAGTTGAGCGAAATGCACTGATTGTGGTTGACAGTTTATATCAACTTAGATACGGCGCGAACAGATATGATTATAATTCGAGAGCGTTTAGAAATGTGATGATGTCCACGAAGTGAATGCTGACGAGGGGGTGAAGCAATAGGTCCCAAAGTCCACAATGTCTACATTGAAGTCGCCGACTAGCATAACTGCGGAACAGATGGACAGGTGAACGCATGGACGGATGGACAAGTGGACGTCTGCCTGGATGCATGGATGGCAAGACGCACGAAAGGACGGAGGACAGACTGATGCGCAGATGGATGTATGGCCGGGCAGATGCATGGACGAGTGGATTGATATAAATGTGGGGTTTAACATGGACGGGCGGACAGACGGACGGTGCGAGTGAGCATGTACTGTGCTGCCGTATAGTTCATCACACAAAGTTGATTACACATAAAGTCGGTTGTTTACAATTATGTTATCGTTTGTTGTGCTGGTGTTCAGTTTCGGTTTGGATTTGGGGCGTGATGAACGCCAACTCGGTCGGCCCCGGTAAGATTCGCCACTATTTTTTTGGCAACTAAGAAGCTTTTATTTCTGAGAATTCCATATGAATTTACTTGTAGCTTCGTGCTACGAATAAGCGTTTTTTTCTCTTTCCTGACAACTTCATTTGAGGGTCGATAGCTGTGTCGCTAGAGTGCGGAGGATCGCGCTAGCGACACAGCTAGCGACACACGAGTTTCATAGCTGGCGACACACGAGTTTCAAGAATAGCCACTTTTACCGCTTTTGCCAGTTTTTCTCAAAGCCTGCCTGCTTTCAATGCTCGCGTCACTGTTTATTCCAAGTATTCTTGATCAGTATTTATCATATAAAATAGACTTATCAAGTTAAAGGCATGTCTCTGTAGAGCATGCTTTGCCGCATATTCAGCAATTGTGCGGGGAAGACTAAAGTCTTTCTTGAGGACCTTCGACGCCGAAATTCTGCTCTGTCTGTCTGTCTGTCTGTCTGTCTGTCTGTCTGTCTGTCTGTCTGTCTGTCTGTCTGTCTGTCTGTCTGTCTGTCTGTCTGTCTGTCTGTCTGTCTGTCTGTCTGTCTGTCTGTCTGTCTGTCTGTCTGTTTGCGGTAATGATACCCCAAACGGCAGCATACAAAATCCCAAACGGCCAACCCAATCCGCAGCGCCCACCAATAATGCTCAAGTTTCAGCGTTCATAATTGTGTGATTGTCAATTAAAAAGCAAATATCTTGTATGTGTGTCTTTATAGTAGAAAAGGCGCACATATTTAATTCTAAGGACCATAGTGTTTATCACGCTGCGCTGTCAGTGCAACGCGATGCTCGAAAAGGCAATGTGTTTCCAATGCTTCGCTAAGACGACACGGTGTTGGCACCTGTCAGTCGCTTTGCGTTCTACACCTTATCGCCTCCGAGACAGGCGCTAATCTTTCTCCGTGGGCGTGCACGCCTTCCTTCGTTTTCGAAGATAACTGCCGGATGGCGCTCGTGTCTAACGTGCCTCGATGCGCTATAGATACCTTTAGATGCACTCGTTCACCTTCACCATAGAGGTAATGGCCTTCGCTGTACGGGTCGAGGCTCTAACACAGCGCTTAGAGAATACAATCCACAAATTTTCTCGCTCATAACATCAAATAAATGTTTTGTTCACTCTCTCCACACACAAGATTATCGTCTTTCAACGAAACTTGCAGTGAAACATGCCAATACGGGGCCAATTTTGTCATAGCGTTTTGCTCAATCCAAAATTACAACATAGAGACCTTCGCTCTGCATGCTTTGCATAACATCTATCCCTAAGGTACGTTGGATCTGGCGATTTCTTACTCTTTTCGATCTGTAATGGCTATGCTCGTTTGAATGTCAATCTTCTTGTTAGGAAATTAAAACGAAAAATTTTTTCGAGCCAGTAAAATATTTTTGTAATTGCTGCACGCTGCGTTACTCCTTGTCCTTTACATTCGCACGTGTATTTTTTGCCTTACTTCGCATGTAAGCGTGGTGATGAACCATCACGACGCTTATATGCGAAGTATAGTTTGCGATCCTGTTCGTTGATAATATAAAATTTCATGTAACGATAAGGTTTTAGCATTAGGAGCGGTATTATTAATAATATTCTTATTAAAATGTTGAAACAACACAGTTGTGCAAGTGGAAAAAGTTTCCCCAAGAGTGCTTACAGGGCTTAACCAAGAGCTAACAGACCACATCGCTAACTTTCAAAGCTGATTGCAGAAGCTGGTGACAATCTGAAAAAAAAAAGTTCAACCAACGCTTCGAAAAGAAAGCACCGGTAACGCGTCTCTGCGCTGATGTTTAGCGGAAAGATTGTGCTAGCGCTTTGATTTAGAAAGCCTGGGAAACTGACAGCGTCGTTTGTTAGCAGCACACGTGAATTATCTTTTCTGTGTAACATGTCACGTCGCAAAAGCGGTAGAAGCACAATAAAATCTAATAAAAAAAAAGGCTCACTGTTGCCGAAGAGTGTCACCCAAAGCTTTTATTAAGGAAAAAGAACGGCCGAGTCAAAGGAGTTTTGATTACGACATGTACACCTAAACAAATATATTGAACGCTTTAGTGTATGCAAAAGTGCGAAACTCCGCATTTATCCATAAAACGTGGTAGTAAGGAGCCACTCGTCAAACGAGTCAAGTGCTTTATTCGAATGGTTCTTGCTTGTTTTATTCAATTCCCTTTCGACGATGAGAACATTGCATTTAGATTGTGTCACGTTCAGTTATACGACACCCATGCTGCGAGGCTCAAGTTATCGCTTAGACGATGTAAGTCGAGAACGAACGCATTACATCGGAAGCAAATACAGCGAATGGATGAAAAAAAAAAGAAAAGCTATTGCGCAGTATTGATGCTAGATAAAACAATGTTTTTATTGCAGTTTCTGAAAGTTAAACTTTGACAACTTACTTTTTTATTACAGCCTAACTAACTTGCGTGACTTAATTCTTTATTATTACGCCTATAATGCGCATCAGTAGTTACCTACCATCCTTTAGGAACACAGAATGTTAACTATGAGCACGGTGCATGTTAATTATACCAATCGGAGTACCTCGTTACATGACCAGGGAAAGTGGATTGGCATGATTTGTGCTAATCTTTAATTTTGCTTGTCTATACAGGAATTTTGATGCAACCTTGATGATAAGCGGGCATATATATCTTCGTTATATTAATTTAAACTTCCATTTGAGTAACTCATAGTGTTATTACTTCGCATCTCGTGCTGCTGATCTTACCTCGCATGATTACAGCAATGTTAGGCAACGGTGTTAGGTTGCGCCTCTCCATGCTGTTTCATAAAATTGCATTTTCAATACTGTAGTTGCATAAATTGATTGCCTGCTGACAGGACTGTGCCAACTTTAAAATGTCGAATGCGTACATTTAGCTCTTTTTTGCCCAGCATGATGTTGTAATGCATGTTTCCGACATGTTAAATCGTTCACATTCATCCACCCATCCGTCCATGCATCCGCATTCTATCTATCTATCTATCTATCTATCTATCTATCTATCTATCTATCTATCTATCTATCTATCTATCTATCTATCTATCTATCTATCTATCTATCTATCTATCTATCTATCTATCTATCTATCTATCTATCTATCTATCTATCTATCTATCTATCTATCTATCTATCTATCTATCTATCTATCTATCTATCTATCTATCTATCTATCTATCTATCTATCTATCTATCTATCTATCTATCTATCTATCTATCTATCTATCTATCTATCTATCTATCTATCTATCTATCTATCTATCTATCTATCTATCTATCTATCTATCTATCTATCTATCTATCTATCTATCTATCTATCTATCTATCTATCTATCTATCTATCTATCTATCTATCTATCTATCTATCTATCTATCTATCTATCTATCTATCTATCTATCTATCTATCTATCTATCTATCTATCTATCTATCTATCTATCTATCTATCTATCTATCTATCTATCTATCTATCTATCTATCTATCTATCTATCTATCCTTTTCATCGATTAATTGCATCCACGTTGTCCTGCACGGGGCTTTTATTCTATTACCACCATAAAATAACGGTCACCGCTGTTTTTTGTCTACGCCCGCAGCGATGCGCTGGAAACAGGCGTCTCCAACAGCTCCGGCGTAAAAAGAAATTATGTTAATCTAAGCTGCTAGGTATCAAGCACTGTCAGGGGTCTTAAATGCAGTGTGATGGCTCAAGAATGTCGTTAGCATGCTTTTATACCCGACCCTCGTGTGCGCAAAAACATCGCAGTAATTTGCTCTGGAACAAGTCCTTCGAACGAGTGCGCTGGTTAATCACGCCGATCAATCACTCCAGTTCTTGAGACGAAGAATGTTTCGCCTGCAGTTACTTTATGTTAACAGAAACTGATTAGTTTATTACTGCCATTTCGTGAAGCAGCGATGTGATCGCTGTACTACCACAAGTGCCCCGCCCCGCGGCCCCTTCATCGGAAACCTTCAAGAAAAATAAAATAGGCGTTCTTGCACTCAAGGATGTTATTTTGATTTAAGCACAGTAGACCTGACACAAAATGTGGCTACTTCCGGTCTTTTGCATAAGTCATTGTTGGTTTCCCTAATGCAAAGATGTTGTTGGCTTTGAATTAAGCATTAGATGAAAAAATAATATTGACTTAAGAGCCGTGCGAAAAGATACATCCCCTCTCGCCTTCCCCCCCTTTTTTTCCTTTAATACTACCGTCCTCACTTTAGAGAGCATTGGGCGTATATTCGTTGCGCAAACTAATATGCATAAACGAATAATGAGATTGAAATTATGCCAACTAGGGTGAGAGCAGTACGTTGTAGTACAAGACAAACTGGAAACAGAGGAATAAAAGCGGCAGAAAAGTAAACCACAGTAACGTTGGCTCGCTGATAAGTTAGAGGGGTGACATTAAAACGTAGCGAAGACATATAGAGCGACTTTTTAGCTGGGAGTGTTTTGCACACGTCTTTTTTTGCTTTCTTTCTTTTTGATACTTTCTCAGAGGCGCTCTTTCGTGTCGCTATTCAGATGATCCTGTATGCTGAGCTTTTTTAGAGCACATGTTTATGCATGATTTAGTTTGTCTTTAATTGCATCACGTACATGGCATATACCATGTTTTCAGGGTGTTAGACTTGCCACCTCGAACAATGCATTGACTCACACCGATCACCGTAAATCTTTGGCCGCTTGTATTGGAGTTGAGAAAACGTTACGCTAAGCAATTTTGTCTCACCATCTGCCATGCCGGAGGAGTGGAAGAATAAAAAAAAAGAAAACCATGAAGGTCGCTCATACGCACGTCCGCGGTTTGCTACTCTACACTGGCGTGAATTATTGAAGGAAATAAAATAAAGAAGAAAGAAAGAAGATAGAAGAAGCACTACCAGGGTACTTGTGAGCCTGTTCATTACACGTCTACAAGCAATAGCTTAACCTGGTCGATCTTAAGAACGGTTAAAATACGCGCTGTAAAAGTACAGTTCCAGTACAGTTTCAGTGCGGCTGTGGCACGTGTAAAAGTACAGTTCCTGTGTGACTGTGCCTTCACAGCGGTGAAATGGTCGTACTAGGCGTTTCAATAATACCACGACCTCTCTAACTTGATAGCAGACGAACTGCTATTAACTAGACACTATTCGATGGAGAAAGATATAACAAGAAAAAAAACTAGAAATAAAAAACGGGAAATTGAGAGACGAGGTCAAGATGTGTTTCCCCCTAAGATTCATAAAGGCTGTCTCGACAGCTCCGAAAAAGCTCTTAGATGTACACATGGCCATTTTCTTGTTCAAGAGCATGGCGCCACGATCAGATTAGCTGATTCTGTAGCCGAGTAATGTTTACAGCCATTACGCGTAATGGCTTCCTATCCTTCCGCGACCAGTCAATGCGGCTTCGACCACAGTCCACCGAGGTTAAGCGTCCGATCTGTCGCAGAGACGGCTATTGTCACGATGCAGTACAATAGTCTGCCACGACCCGGCCGACGGCTTTAACTGAGCTGTTGTTGGGTTTTGTTGCAACTGCGAAGCACGCCGCCTCAGCGCCATTGAGAAGTGAATCGCGAGTTCACACTGCGCAGCTGGTATAGGAACTTAGTAGCTACTAACGCCAGCTGGTCAGGGACGAAAGGTTTTGAGTTATCTTAGTCCCTTCCACTCGATGTAGAATGTGAAACGCACTTGCGCACATACTCGTGTATCAAAAACCACATCAAAAATTAATGATATAATTTCATATAACTTCTATAGAGGTAATAATAATGGCTAATAATGGCGGGAATGAAAGTTTGTGGTATAGGAAAGTTACTGGGCACACCTGGGATACGAGCCCACAGATTTGCTTTTCGCTTTCGATGCTCTTATCATTGGAGCACCACGACGCCATTTTGTCGTCCACTATCTTGCGTATTCGTCGGTGCCAGAAAAAAAAAAGCACTGGGAGTGTTCGCCAGTGCCCTCACACAGAACACAATATTCCGCGTCCATCGTTGAGTACGCGAACGATATGGTGTCAATGGAATATTAGAATTTCAGCCATTCGGTGACCCAAACAAGAAGTGCTAGTTTAGCGCCCTCATACGTTATACTTTTTAACAAATGTGACAAACGCAATCAAATAAGGGATGTGGTTGCGGAGACAAAGAAGTTGTACGTTTTCCCTGTAGCTAGATGCAACCTTAAATCTACGCTTAAAGCCATGAAATAATTGATTGATATGTAGGGTTTGACGTGCCAAAACCACCATATGATTATGAGAGACGCCGTAGTGGAGGGATCCGGAAATTTCGACCCCCTGAGGTTCTTTAACGTGCACTCAAATCTGAGCACAGGTACCTACAACATTTCCGCCTCCATCGGAAGTGCAGCCACCGCAGCCGGGATTTGATACCGCGCCCTGCGGGTCAGGAGCTGAGTACCTTAGCCACTAGACCACCGCGGCGGGGCAAAAGCCATGAATTAATGAGTAGGCACACGGAATTTTTTTTTCCGATCTGGACTCACACAGTAAAACTATGTTGTGACAAAGTGACAAAAAAGCCGCACGTAGGAGGTACAAGAACCGATGTCCTAGTTTGTGTTACAAATATGCTAGTATACAAAGCCATGTACACAAAATTCATAGTTTGGCGTAAACAATTACACGATGCCTCTTGCGTTACGCAACCGAACCTCCCAATAACAAAATAACCGGGGAAGTGAGCTTGCTGGCTATCATGAGAATTTCGTCGTTGCGAAAATTGAAAAGAATCCACACCAATTACTACGCACAACCAAATTTGTTTAAATAAATCTTGCTTTGTTTCGTGTTGCTTTGAAGAATATTGACGGCTCGAACCTCACAGTTTAATAGGTTTTCCTTAGCTTCGTCATCGTCATGGACGCCACAGAGGGAATAGTTTCAATTGAAAACCGGCACACGACTGAACACCAACAAAAAAAATGGCGAAGCATGCATCAAGTCACCCAAGGCTTAAAACAATGAAACAGGACGATTGTGAGGATTAATATGGTTGCTTCTAGGTTGCTGCTGAACTTTAGACGCAATGCAAAGTGTTGATACGTCGATTATCAGCACAGAGAGGTCCGAGTTAAAGCACAGACAGTCACAGGCGCGACACGGTTGTCCCAACTTGCGGAACAGAAGCTCACGCCTAAGCCGACCGTTCGCACCTCCCAAAGATCTACGGGCACATCGTTGGTGGCGTGAGCCTTCCATATATTAAGATTCTTCTCCCAGCCTCCATTGCTTTTCGCTTTTCTTGGTATTCTCTCGCTGTGCGTACGGGTGGGGCGGCCTTCTGTTTGCCGCCGTTGCTTCGCAGCCACCTGTTGGGAGAACTGTACCCTTCTTAATTTTTAGTGAACCAGTGGTGTGTAGTGGCATTTGCTCAATTTTTGTGACGCACACCCAATATTATGATGGCATTTTTCGAGATCGACTCGCAAGAAGCGTTTTGCGTAACAGCTTCGCTGTTAAATCGCACCTCAATAATCACCCCGCCACGGTGGCCTATTGGCTAAGGTACTCAGCTGCTGACCCGCAGGTCATGGGATCGAATCCCGCCTGCGGCGGCTGCATTTCCGACGGAGGCGGAAATGTTGTAGGCCCGTGTGCTCAGACTTGCGTGCCCGCCAAAGAACCCCAGGTGGTAGAAATTTCCGGAGCCCTCCACTACGGCGTCTCTAATAATCATATGGTGGTTTTGGGACGTTAAACCCCACATATCAATCGAACGTCAATAATGCCCCATTCTTCTCACTTTTTTTAATAGTTGAACTTCCTTCGACAAGGTACCCTACAGAGCGAAATGAAGACGGGACATCAGAACTGTGGACATCATATGTTATACTGAGCTAACGCTACACTAGAATTGATTACCAACGTTATCATTTGTACTGAATTGCATGCAGAAACTGTATGTATATTCAGCCGAAGTCAGCTGCTCAGCTGTCATTGATTGATTGATATGTGGGGTTTAACGTCCCAAAACCACTATATGATTATGAGAGACGCCGTAGTGGAGGGCTCCGGAAATTTAGACCACCTGGGGTTCTTTAACGTGCACCCAAATCTGAGCACACGGGCCTACAACATTTCCGCCTCCATCGGAAATGCAGCCGCCGCAGCCGGGATTCGAACCCGCGCCCTGCGGGTCAGCAGCCGAGTACCTTAGCCACTAGACCACCGCGGCGGGACTGCTAAGCTGTCAGACAAAGTCATTTAACTGCGTCACTGACTATAGAAATAACAACCGTACCGAGTGTCGCTTTTCTTAGACGTTGTGGGAGTCGACAGAGTGAAAAAAAAACAAGCTTGAACACTAAAGGGGGCTAAATAAAGAGCCCTTTAAACACTGTCCAGCATGCTGGTGACGCGAAGATACTGCGGGAAAGCAGTCACAGTTCCGCCGTTCTTACATCATTGTACAAGACGCGCAAACGAGGAGCGTTACGGCCATTCTGGGGTACACATAGGCGGAGAAAGAAAGAAATGTTTCTTACTTTTGTTATATGCACGAATCGTGGAACGCCTATAAAGGATAAGAAAACAAGTAAGCGCGAGCGCTATTACCCTCGCGGATGAGCTGAATTTTATTCCCAGGTGAATCAACTCGGACGGCTGGACGAAGCAGACAGGCCGCACCGCGTTACTGCAAAAGCTCTCACGTAAAATGAAGAAACATGGCAAACTTTTTTTCCCCCTCCTGAAGTTCTGTATCAGGTTGTGAAAAAAAAGAAAGAGATCAAATGAGCCAAGCAGGCCAATACAAATGCAATCTCGTGAAGGCAAGCAAATAAAACAGCGCCTCGTCTTGTAGAGGCTAACGAGAGGGGCGCTTCTGATTGGCTGGCCAGTGCGGTACTCGGCTTGCCGAAGCGGACGGTGAAAACGGAAACCACGCAGTTTCCTAAACTCATTTTGACTCCGTCGCCGTTCAATCTTCGTCTCGTGTTTTCGCGAAGGTACTGTTCTCTTTTATAGGAGCGTTCATCTTTTTTTTTTTAATTTCACCCGCCTGCCTTGTACTTCAACTTTGTTCAACGCTGTCCGGTCTTCCGAAGTAAAGCCTTTTTAAAGCTCTCCCGTTTTAAGTTTCTTTAATTGCTTCGAAAAAAGAACGAGTTGTATAGCGTTACGCAGGAACCAGCCTCAGCTTGTTGACGAGGAGGCATGCGAAGGATGCGGTGGCGAGGCAACGCCCAGATTGGGAAACGGCCGACAGAGCTTGGCGTTGAACTGGAAGCACCTTGGCATTCGTTTATGTGAAGGGAAAAGAAGTTCAGCCGCGGTAGAAATTGTACCAAACAAGATAGATGCTTTTCCGGCGTAGCGATGCCATCACTGTAACGAAATATCTCTGGAGTTAGAATTTTGAGGTTAGATGGCGGCTGTTCTTTTGCGAAGTGTTTGAAAGGGCATAATTTGAACGAACAGACCACGAATCAAATCTGAGCTCGCAGAATAAAACCATGTGAAACAGAATAAAACCATGTGATGCTATGAAGTTTGTACTATACTGCCTGACAGACACGAGCACAGGTTGTCGTAAGTTCAATAGCTTCTGTGCGTTTGCAGGAGGCAAAAAAAAAAGAAAGAACGGTAATAATTCATGTGCAGTCAAGTCAACGTGAACGATTTTTCGTCTAGTGAACTTCACTCGTCGGGAATTTTTCTACGTCGCCTCTAAGCATCGCTGAGGTTAAAAGGAACAACTGTAAAACAGGGCACACACGTCGAATAAAAAGATAGTGCGCAACTTGTTTATCGTATTTCATCAATATTTTTTCCAAAGCTTCCTGCATCAACTGGGATTGATTGGTTTAATTTTATTTTTTTATTTTGCCTGCGCGTATTGTGTTCTTCATTACAAGTTGTTAAACCGTGACTTCGCTTGTAGTAGCTAGAATCCTGAGTATAAAAAGGCTGACATATTCTGTTTTTAACAGACACTTTTTCTATAGCTATGTGCTGCAATGTGGGAGTACTAGGCCCACTTATATACGCAGTACCAAACTTCGTTCAGTCCCGAGCGCACGTGAAGGATGCTGGAACGTGGGAGAAGTTCGAAACGACGAACAATCAACAGAAGCTGAGTTTGCCTGCCCTTTTTAGAGCGCAACGAGGACGAAAGATAGTGAACGCGGAGGGCAGCGAGCAGCTGTGCTGGGGGGAAGTGATTGCAAATGAAAAGAAGAGAAAAGTGAGTGCCGTAACTGTCTCTCAGGGGGAGTACACCTCTACAGTAGCTCACGAGGGGTGGGGGTAAAGGAGGGATTAAAAAGATAGGATTAAACGGTAAAGAAATAGAGCGATGAAGGAAAGAGTGAGGCGCAGGGACAGCGAACGACGGAAGTAAGGCGCAGACGGGAAAGATGGATACGGTTGCAGGAGTCCGAGGACGGGGCACCACTGGCGAGAGCTCTTGTCGGCGTCAGGAGATAGCGTATAGGGCAAGTCCAGTAGGCCAGAGCTACGCTGTCGAAGATCAGCGCCAGGAGATGGCGTAGGGCCAGCCCAGTCGGCCAGAGCTACGCTGTCGTCGAAGATCGGCGTCAGGAGATGGCGTAGGGACAGCCCAGTCGGTCAGAGCTATTCTGACGTCGGAGATTGGGAGGGCACAACCGGTCGGTACGAAATACAGCGAGCGAGTCGCTGGCGTCTGCAATGCCCCGTGCCTGGTCGCGCTTGTTGTGCCAGCACGTGGCACGGAAAGTGAGCTCATTTGCGAGGCTTGAGAGAAGATGAAGACGTGCGTTTCTCAAAGGGCCCCTTTGCGTGTGGAATGCTCTAGCGGACTCTTAAATTTTGCATATAGTTTCTCGGGCACAAGTTCCCGCATAATAAACATGCTTTAGAGCCCACGCGTTAAGCGCCCGTTCACGGTCTGAGCGGCGTCGGCGTCGTCATAACCAGCAGAGCGAACGAGGAGGTGGTGGTAGTGGTTAGAAGATGAGAAAAGGCACCTAATTTCTGCAACCCGGTCGGGAGCACGGCGCAGTGCCCGAACGAGGAGGAAAGACAGCGGAGGATGAAAGTCGGCGATAGTGAGGGGTGCACGAGGAAGAGAGAACGGCAATGGCGAAGTGACACTTTTCGTTACGGTCAACCGCGGTGCCACAGAAGAATGTGTCATCGTGTGGTGTCTTCATGACTAAGGTATATGAGGGCGTCCACCGATAGCATATATTGAAATAAAGCGCTGCATTAACGGATGCCTATATACAGAGGTCATTGTGGAACGCGCCCGCGCACTACATTCTGGTCTCCCGGTTGGGGAAACAATCGCTCCTTAACTTATCGCAATATCAAAACACCTTAACAGCTTCGATCAGATTTTGCACTGCGTAGTATACCAATCATCGGAAATTTTTTCTATGCCCGACGCAAGTAGGAACCGGGAATTCCTCTCAACAGCTATCAAGTCACGTAGATCAATTCACAACACGGTCTACTTTTTCTAGCAGGGTCTATTTTCTGTCTAATTTTTAGTTAAGGAGGACGAAGTAAATAGCATTAAGAGGTTGGAAAAAATGCGGAGCTCACTCAGACTTTCACATAAGATATATTTTGCGCTTAAGGCTAACTGGAACTCAAAATCACCGAAATATTTCAACCTGAGCGAGTATGAGTGAATCGACCCACGAGTGAGTTTGCTAACTCATGATCTCATTGTTATATATACTGCTTCGACCTTCAACTTCATGTATATATATGTGCATAACAAATCATTTAGGACAATGAGGAACTATACTCACGCCGTGACGTGGACCTCACCTGAAGTCCCTGCGACAAAAAAAAATTGTGATCTGCGACGTTGTCATAACGTCATACGGTAACACCATCACAGGATGACGGGAGACGCTGACATGGTACGCCAGTCTATTTCCGCGTTTGCTGCGGCATCTAAGGCATCTAAGTTTACTATTACGGCGCTTATGAAGTGTAAATAGGTGCCACTTTCTTGTAAGTTTCACCTAACCGAGCATGCAATAAAGGAAAGAAATGCCATAAAACTGCAGCTTGCGTGATTTTCTAAGCTCTGTGAGAGAGTTGATGGATTTATCGACAAAATATGTATTCTGTATTGGTGCATGTAATAGATTAATTTTAGTATACTATTGATGGCTCGAATAGTATAGTTTTGAACATGTCGTTGTTGTTTTTATTGCTGAGGCATAGAGCTGCAAACTTGGTACACTAATACTTTTGTTATTTTCGATCAGAAGATGTCCAACAATTTTTTATTTGATTGTCTAAACAACAAAATTTATTTTTACAGTGCTTGGACTCCATCGTTTGTGTTTTAGATTCCAACAAACAATCGAACTTGACACTGGTTCTCGAAAAAAAATCAATTTACTCTTCCCAAGTATTTAAAGAAGCCCCGGTTTTAAGATTCTTAAGAAGTTGGTTGACATTTCCACTCAACCGTTTCACGACGTCGTTATTGTCATAAAACCACCATTAGCTTCAACCTCGTCACAGGGCGAAGCAATTCACTTCACCTGCCACCGCCACCATTACCGCGCTTTAAACCCATGCTTTAGGACAACTGCAAGTATACATTAAAACGAAAGGATGTTCATGCAGACATGCCGGGTCGGTCGGTGTCAGCATGATCCTTTTTTCTATTAATCACGTGACTCTTCACACGCCTGCCATTCTGTACGTCACTTTTGCGCTGACGTGCAGCTGGAAACATGTTATCGTACACATATTCACCGGCTAATAAACCTATGTGCTTGTTATGCACGCCATACCGGCGAACTGAGGAAGTCACGGCAAGTGATAGTTTCGCCAGGCCTCCGTGATATTAGGTCAGGCAGCGCGCCATTGCTGCCCGAACTAATCTTGGAGGCCACGGTTTAGCGGCGATGACGATGTTGTTTTTGAGAATACGCCAGGGTTGCTCACGAGAGCCTACTCGGTTGTCGTGAATGCGTAAGCGGCTGACGTCATAGACGCTCATTCAATCGTACGATGTCAGTCATTGCCAGTGAATAAATAATTAAGTTTTGTAAATGTTCGACAATTAAAACACCAACCTATTCGGAAGCATTCATTTTTTACTTTCATTCTGTTAGCTAGGGTGAAGCTGTGCATGTTCGGGCTAAAATTTCAACGAGGTATTCACAGCGCGAAAATAAACCATGGACAAGCGAGGGGACATATGGCCGCCCTTGCGCGTTTTTTCATTTGTCCTTCGTCTATTTCTCGTGCTTTCAATCTTTTTTTTTTCGGTCATGGAGCACTAGCTAGCCCAAACCTTAGCGTTAATAAATCTAAAATGTAACAAGCCATAGCACTCGAGTGGGGAAGCCCTTGTCAAAAGATCAAAAGAGTACTCTTCATTGTTTTATTCATGTTTGTCGCCGAAATAATAACGAAGTGCCTGCTCTCGCGCAAGTAGACATCAGAAGTACCACTCGAATCGCGAGGGTGAAAGGCAACCACGTGTTCTGGCCGGAATTATTCCAAAAACTACTACCAGAACAACGGCACAAGGGTATTACGGGCAAGGCACCTTCAGTGGTCATCCGTTGTCCATATACGCGGCAAGATCGACTTGCCTGACAATTTATCTTCTTTCTTCAGAGCTCCCGCCGCACAATATTGCTGGGACGACTTACGACCAATGAGCCCCTCGGCTCATTGTCCCCCAAATGGCTCGTTTCAAACAAACTCCCGCAACGTGCGGGCCAAGCACTTACGCCTGTTACTGCCCGCTCCTTCTGGTAGCTTCCTTTAATGTGCGACCATTCACACGTAATTTGGACCCAATTGCTCGCGCTTTGTAATTCTCTTTGTTTTTTTTTGGGGGGGGGTGGCACATGCAGTGAAGGAGCTCTTGGGAATATTTGGGTCTACTCGGATTTTTTCGTCTTTATTAGCTTGCTAGGAGGCGACAAGTGTGATCTTACATCAGACAGAGAGAGGAAGTAGATGGTCTAGAGAGAGAGAGAAAAAAAGAAAAAAAGGAGGTAAGAACATAAAAAAAAGCTATTTCTTTTTCGCAATTGTCTTCACGTTATGCCTGGACTTTTAGCAGAGTCTCTTTTGCAACTAGTTTCATTTCGCAGTAAACGACGGTGCCTGTGGACGCTGCCGGGCTTGCAGCGCACGCACTTTTAAGTCGGCGTGTACTGACGCTTCAATATAAGCGCTCCCTCTGGAAGCACATGTCTCATTTTAGGGGCTCGTTTCGTGCGCTAATAGTGGCGTTTTACAATTTCACGGACTTTTTTTTTTCAGTTCGGTGGCACCAAGTGCACTTATGTATACATACACTGTAACAAACTACGTTGTCCAACTGGCCACGCCTCTTGATGAGCTACGCAACGAAAATAAGAATGAGAAGAAGAGCAGCAGCAGCAACAACAACATTAAGGAGAAGATTAAGAAATAATAATAATAATAATAATAATAATAATAATAATAATAATAATAATAATAATAATAATAATAATAATAATAATAATATACTATTATTACGAGTTTAATAGTGTAATTTTAAATAACACTTTTAAATGTCCCATTTAACAGTTTCAACGAAGCATTCTTGGCCTATCCCTCAAAGTGGGTACGTGTCATATATTGTAGGCAAACAAACAAACAAACAAACAGAAGAAGAATGAGGAGAAGAAGAAGAGCAGCAAAATTAAGCAGCAGAAGATTAAGAAAAAGAAGAGCAGCGGCAGCAACAACCTTCATAATCAGAGCAGTCATGATCTTCGGTCACTGGGAGGTTACGCAAAGTAGCACAATCTAAAACTACAATAATTTATAATTGACGTTACAGCAAAAAGTTAATCTCTAACCTATTTTAGCTTTTACAAAATAATAATTATAAATCCAGTATTTATGATCCTTCCGACTCTTGGCCGATCTACCCCGAGTGGGTAGGTGCCAATATTAAAAAAAAACCATCATCGGCATCACCATCATTAATAAGAGCTGCAGCAGCAACAAAATTTATCAGAAGAAGATTAAGAAGAAGCACAACAACAACAACATTGAGAAGAAGCAGAAGAGGGAAAAGAAAAAGCCGACATCGCTCTCCCAAACACGTGTAGGCACAAGTATCTGTTCCTCGACCTTGACCATTGTAATAGCGGGAATGCCAATTGCACGCTGAAATGGCGGCGGGCAGGAAATGAGGCATTTCCCAAGCAACTACTTAAGCGGAAGTTGAAGAAACCGTCAGCAGAAGAAAAAAAAAGAAAAAAAGAAACGATTGAGATTTAAGGCCCAGGAAATTAAGCGCGAATAAGCGACAGCCGTAATGTAGTGAAAGTAAGAAAAAAGTAGCAAAAAAAAGTTCATCTATCTGTATAGCCCCAAAAGAAAGTGGTGCAGTGCCAGTAAAAAAAAAAAACAAAAGCGAAAGACATGGCGGATGCCGAACGCGAGAAGAAGGAAATATAGTAAGAGAACAGGAACAGTCGAAAGCAGGTTGGCAAACGAAGTCAGAGTGATTGAGAACGAGCGGAAAAGGGAAACAACGGTGAAGTCGCAGAGCCGCAGTGGCACAATCGGTGCTGCCTTTGCACCGGAACAACAAAAATTTCTTCCCCCAGTGTATCCGCAGATACTGTGCGTCGTACGGCGAAGGTGAGGGGCATGCTTAGCAATACTTTCGGTAAAATAAAGTAATTGGTTTTCAGCGAGACGCAATGCAAGTGGGCCAACGCACTCACACATTCCGCGGCGTCCCGAGGGAAGTCGGCGACGGAGGCGCTGAATGCTCCTGGGATTTTGGCTCCGGCAGATTCAAGCGCTGCCACTGAAAGTAGAATAACTGAGTAAGCGCAGCTTCCTTGCAACCAAGAAACCTGCAGCCATTCTCGAATCGCGCAGTAGTATTGTTGGCAGGAGCGGGTTCAAATTGAATTCAAATTCTTTATTTTGCCAAATACATTTGAAACGGATTTCAGGATTAAAAGCTGCAGTCTGCAGCTCTACAAAGGCGCGGAAACTAAAAACATAAAGCAGGGCTTGACTTCAAGGCATGCGTGGCGCTTGATCAACAGGAAAATGTTAATAGATAAACGATCATTGAAATAAAACATCGGAATATATAACTTCGAAATCTTCGAAGAGTTAAAAAATGTTGAGGAGTATAAAATACAGCATAAGTAGCGATAAATAATATAGCGCTATAGGTAATAACGAAATGTACTACCTTTAGTGCTGTATTACATTTACTGAATTAACGATTGAGGAAAAATTAGGGGACCTTAAGGCTTCGCCTTTAAGAGTTGAAGGCGATAGCAAAATCCGGCCCCTAGTGCACCTTTCAACCGCTAAGTGCATACTTATTCATATATTTTGTTACATACAAAGGCACGCACACAAACACGCACACAAGAGATTAGACGAGCGCGCACTATTATCACCGAAGGGGCTCGTTTTCGTCGTGACACCTGTCGAACAAAATGCCCCTGGAACACTTTTTCAAGTAATCATGGAATGAATTCACTAGAAGAGCTTATTGCCTCACAAATTCAATGCTGCCAAAATTTTAAGAATCCATCCAATGCGAGTGGAGTTACAAAGGTTTGTCGCATGCTGCGATTGCACTATCTCTTCTCTCGTCCCGACGAAAGCGCTGGAAGCTAAGCAGGGTAGGGTGGCAGGGCAAAGAAACTACCGTGCCTCATGACCTTGAGCACTTTTTTTTTCTTCGAACGCGCGGTCTTCTCAGTGTGATCGCGCGCGTACGCGTGGACAAGTAGCGGCCTCCTGCGGCTATCTCGGTAACTTGATTTTTCGGTCACAGACACAGAGACATTTTTTCGCTCACAACCAACGGGGCCGACGCCGGCGGCAGGTTTTCTGTGACACGAGCTTTCTAACGTTATCGCGTTAAAAGAGGCATGACTAAGGAACTATGAAAAACGAATACTGGGTTGGAGGGAATAAAAGTACGGACTGTGTGTTATTTTTCTCGAAGACATATGGCTACCATAAAGGACTCCTATAGCCCCCCTGAGTTCAAAGAGAGTGGTTTCTGTTTCGCCTCCACTACCCTTCCTACAGGCGCTGTCTCCTCCTCGACCCTTACTTGCTCATAAAACACGTGTACAACACAATTTCAGCATTGAGCGTCGAGTCTATCAGGGCTTCACGCTTTTCTAGTCGACGCTGTTATCTCAGCTTGCGCCGTAGAAAACGCATGAAACGAAGCAATATCATTTGATCGCGCATGAGAGTCACGCGAACAAAGCCAGAGATGGCGTGCGGCTGCGTGGAAAAAGCAGGGTATGAAGCAATTCACGATTGATCTCCCTCGTACACGAATCGATAGAAATCTCATCTCCTCACGACCTCAACAACCATGCCGCCGTCACGAAATGTATACACCGCAAGACAGAAAGCGCCAAGAGAGAATGACACACTCCTTCTTCGTATTTTCAGATGTTGATTAGGGGTGCTTTAACGACACTTCACTTCTTAATTGCGACTCATCAGAAGTTTTCCGGAAACTGTTTCATCACTGTCGCTTTGATGATTAAAGATTATATACAAAGGAAATTAAGCGCAATGTAATGGGACACAAGTGGAACACGCAGACACACTCACAGCACTGTTTGTGTGTGTGTCCGTGTTCTTCATGTGTCCCGTATACGCGATGCAATTGTTCAAAAAATTGGCAGATCTCACGTGCAGTGGGAATCGATGATATGCGAAGCACGATTGAGAAAGGTTAATATGTCACTGTTAAATCAGCACAACGTTACAATATTGATGTAAGTGATGTCGTACATGACTTTCGTGTCATGATATCATCTTTGGATGTGTCCTTTACCTTCGTCATCTATTCACATCACGTGATATCAAATTTAGTATAGGTGGAGCTAGCGAAACGGCCGTAAGCACGCTATGAGCGTGGTATGTTGATTGATATGTGGGGTTTAACGTCCCAAAACCACCATATGATTATGAGAGACGCCGTACTGGAGTGCTCCGGAAATTTCGACCCCCTGGGGTTCTTTAACGTGCACCAAAATCTGAGCACACGGGCCTACAACATTTCCGCCTCCATCGGAAGTGCAGCCACCACAGCCGGGATTCGATCCCGCGACCTGCGGGTCAGCAGCCGAGTACCTTAGCCCCTAGACCACCGCGGCGGAGCATAGAGCGTGGTATGTTCTCATGTTCTTAGTTGACAAGCCTGTCAGGATTATCATGTTTGCACCAGTCATATATTTCGTCTTCCATTGACGTCCCGTAACACCATATATATGTAGCTAGCCACGAGAGCATCATGAAGGGCCCAATATACTCCAATGTAGCGTTGAAGCGCGTGCACACTGGGCACAGTGACGCTACGTTAGCAAAACGCGAGCACTCCATTGTCTGACGCCAGGCGCGACCAGCATCCGTCGGTGCGGCCTGACGGCAATCGGCGGGAAATGCGATATGCTCACATTTCTCTATGATATGCTGCATTTCAGGCCGTAGTTACCCAGACAACATTGCGTCTCCCGATTTTCGTGACGGAAGGCCACCGGACGCGCTGAAACGCGCATGCGTCAAAGCAACGCAGCGCGTCGGCGAGTATAGGGCAAGACCGGCGCCTGGCGTGGCAACGCCGGCGTGACGCGACAAAATGAACGCCGGCGAGCACGTCCAGCGCGTTACGTCTAAATTTATTGGCACCTCTACTGCGGCAACTAGTCATGTTCTACATGACACGCATCTCATGATTACCATGTTTGCACCACTCATATACCTTCATCATCCATTGACGTCACGTAATACCAAATTTGGCAAATATGAAGCTTGCGAGACGACCGAGAGCGCATCATGAGTGTGGCATGTAGTCATGTTTTTACATGACACGCATCTCATGTTTATCTTGTTTGCACCAGTATCTTACCTTCGTCATTCATTCCCGTTCCGTAATACAGAGTTTGGTACATGAGAAGCTAGCGAAACGGCCGCAAGCACGTCATGAGCGTGGCAAGTATTCATGTTGGTAATGACACGCATCTCATTATTATTATGTTTGCACGAATCACATACCTTCGTCATCCATTCACGTACCGTAATGCTAAATTTGGTATACGTGACGCTAGCGAAACGGCCGCGAGAGCATCATGAGCGTGGCATGTAGTCATGTTGTCAAATGACACGCATCTCATGATTATCATGTTTGCACAAGTTGCATATACCTTCGTCATCCATTCACGTACTGCAATACCAAGTTTGGTATATTTGACGCTAGCGAAACGGCTGCAAGCGCATCATGAGCGTGGCATGTCGTCATGTTGTTACATGACACGCATGTCATAATTTTCATGTTAGGATCTTTCGCTTGTGTTCGCCATAGAAATATGTCATACCATACCAGTTTTGCAACATTCCATGTGAACCAAACCACCGCAGAAGCTGCAGGAACATGATTGTAAATCATGGCATTCATGACATGCATCTCATGATTTTCCTGCTATGGTTAGTCAAATATGTTCTTCATAGAGCCATGTTATGCCATACCAAGTTTGATATCGATACCATTATTGGAACGGCCAGGAGAGCTAAACGTCATAGGTGGCTAGATAGATAGATAGATAGATAGATAGATAGATAGATAGATAGATAGATAGATAGATAGATAGATAGATAGATAGATAGATAGATAGATAGATAGATAGATACGCTCAAAGTCGCCGAAGTTCATTAAGAAATGCTTCGCATTTAATATGTCGTACCAAGCCCGCCTTGCAACTTTAAACCTACAAAGGGAACAATTCAATGATACGGGGACACAAACATATTGCTTTAGGAATATGAAGTGCCCCGCCGCGGTGGTCTAGTGGCTAAGGTACTCGGCTGCTGACCCGCAGGTCGCGGGATTGAATCCCGGCTGCGGCGGCTGCATTTCCGATGTTGTAGGCCCGTGTGCCCGTGATGTAGGCCCGTGTGCCCGTGTGCTCAAATGTTGTAGGCCCGTGTGCTCAGATTTGGGTGCACGTTAAAGAACCCCAGGTGGTCTAAATTTCCGGAGCCCTTCACTACGGCGTCTCTCAGAATCAAATGGTAATTTTGGGACGTTAAACCCCACATGTTAATCAATATGAAGGGAACAGAGTGAAGAAACTAAAAGAAACAAATAAATGTGATCACAATCCGCGCACACGTGCAGTTGGCGTTCTCATGTAGGTGTGAACGCGGGCGCACGGTAGCCGAAGATGGAAAGAGGGAGAAGGGGCGACGCCTCTCTGCCTGCACACAAGGCGAGCAGGCACAGTGACGTCCTGACACGACAGCGGCTCGACCACTGGGTCGGGGACACTTCGCATAAGACACAAAGCGATATTGGCACCGTGACCGCCGACACGCGTTGTCCAGGAGAGAGATCTCGAGGTAATGCGATCAGAGGGCTTGTCGTGGCGTCGCCCAGTGCCTAACCGTCCGGCCTTGCCTCTCTCATCTCCATTTCACGGAGATCGAACCAAAGGAGAGATACGAAGCTTGGTCCAACACCGGAAGAGGCGTCGAATAAGACATTGTGGATGAAAGACATTGCGATGCAGGGATCCGGACAGAGACCGTCGCTCGTCTCCGGGTGTAAAAGAGGAGAATAGAAGGGGAGGACGTCGGGAAAAGGTGAGCGTGGCAGCGATGAAATGAAATACTGGCGAAAGGCTGCGCCGAGGTGTTGCAAGTGGGAGATATGGCCACTATCTCTTATTTTTCTTCGCACCTCGGGTGACGTGCTGCCGGTGTTTGCGCTTCCGGTGGTCACTGCTTAGAGGGTGGGGATTAGCCTGGGGCACGAAATTGCCCGAGGAGTGCCCAATTTGCAGCCCGACGAGTCCGAGCCCCTCTTGAGAAAAAAAACAACAACAAGCAAACATGTTAGAAGGCGAGAAGGAATGCTACGCAAAAAAAAAGAGTGGCTAAGAATGCGGGTAGTGTTTCTTGATGGACGCTTCGTGCACACAAAGGGGGTGAAAAATTGTTGATGTTCAGGGCATGAAAGAAAAAATATTCTTACCCCTCTAGCATTCTTTTTTCCCCTTTCTTTTTGTTATTCTCGCATTGTCGTGAGGATTACCCGTTCTCGGAAAGGTGAATCATGTTTTTGTCCAACTTGATGGCATCTCTAACACACTTTTTGTCAGTCGGACTCATCTTCTCGAACGTCATTAATCGAAAGCTTCACGACGCTTTGCAGGACGAAGAAAAAGGGAGGAGAGATTGCTCCAGAAGACATGGCGCACTGCCACCGTGAATCAGCACGCCAATAGCCACCGTTATTTTTTAGAAAGAACGAGGCTTTATTGCGTCCTTCGTGAGTGACTTTCAAGAGCTGAAAGCAGATAGCAGCAATGACCGATAGACACGTTTACGAGAACGCGACAGAATGCGACGCTATAGCGCATCGCCTTTGTTAGCGCATCACAACTAGATCGTTTTCATGTGGCACATGAACTATCTCGAAAACGTCTCATTTTATTTTGTCGCCCTCCTACCCCTCTCCCCAGGCTGCCATGTGGGCTGGTGTTAGCCGAGGGGTACGCTCAAAGCTGGCCCGACGTAACTTAACTGTATATGGTTCCTACAGTTACTCAGCGTGACGTGAAATGGGGAGGGGGGTAGGATGTCTCCTTTTCTAGCGATTGGTGGTATTTAATTTGATTTACCCATAGAAGCACCATGGATCCTATTTCATGATACATTTTCGGTTTAACGAAACTGTAATATTGACCCTTTTGTACATATATGTGTGTTTGTTCTTGCACGTTTTTTTCGTGTGCATTTGCGATCGTTGCATACATTATTTGCGATCGTTGCATTGCAATTGTTGCATATATACCGGACAACTTGAGTAACAAGTCAGGCGATAGACCAAGCTAACATCACGTCGTGTGTGCTCTTCCTATGTACCCGTGTTTTCAACGTCACGGCTTTATTGAATGTAGCCTGACGTTGCTGTGCGTCGGAAGAAGTGTTTACAGACTAATTCCACAAAACGGAGCCCCTGCTTAAAGAAGGGGGCTCAGATTTTCTCAAGCGGAGAGGGTAGAGAACACATTTACATAGGCTGCTTATGTATATGTGTGTGCATATGTGCACTGATCGATTATCACCAGATACGACGGGAGGATTCCTCTTAGTATTCCGCTTGGGGTATTAGACGTGACCCGAAAATGAACCAGCCGCAAAATACTACATCCGTACAAAAGTCGATGTCTGACTGGTAACCCTCGTCGCTTCCCTTAAGTCAGTCACGTTCGTGAAGTGGTTTTTAACAGCAAGTCAAGCATATCTTCCTTCACGGTTATACGGCTCGATCGAAACCGGCCCCAATGTGGAGCCTTTCCGAGCGTCTCATTTCTCTTGTCTTTCATCGTTGTCGGTGTGTGGTCCCCCGAATCTCAAGAGCATTTTTGTTCGCTAGACTGCGCCTCCTTCGGTTCTGTTTCAGCCGAAGCGGTCCTGTGTGACTGGCCGAGCTAACAAGCTGGACGCCGGAGCACGATCGTGACTTGACCGGCAGGCAAAGACGCGACGTGCTCACTATAGACACGGCACGAAGCGCAACTGTTCTGTCATTCGAGTGGCGCCGAGTTGTGGACCCTGCATTTCGATTCGCAAGCTCACTTCGGCCTCACAGAGCATAAAAAAAAACGGGAAGAATTGTCAGAGAAAACGCCACCCCGACAAAAAGAATACATGTTTAAAACTCGGATGTTTGTTATATGTTTACTTACTTTTCCCACGTCCTCCCTGCCTTTCTTCAATCCATCTTTTCATCCTCCTGCGTCTGGCATATTAAGCAAGAGTAAAGGTGAACCGAGGTGCTGGAGTCAAGATGAAAATTCCGGTCGATTCAATTGAAGCTCATTACTCTATAACGACACTTTTATTACCTCCCCGCATTTTCATTTATGTGCTGGCTGATCGGGAAAACTCTCCGTCTGCCCCTCTGTCACGCAAGAGGACCATCGACAAGAAGAAGAAGAAGAAGAAGAAGAAGAAGAAGAAGAAGAAGAAGAAGAAGAAGAAGAAGAAGAAGAAGAAGAAGAAGAAGAAGAAGAAGAAGAAGAAGAAGAAGAAGAAGAAGAAGAAGAAGAAGAAGAAGAAGAAGAAGAAGAAGAAGAAGAAGAAGAAGAAGAAGAAGAAGAAGAAGAAGAAGTGGCCAATACAATTGTTCTGACAGGGCTGCATTCGAATGCGCATATGAACGCGTTGTATTCGCGGTGCAAAAAGAAATGTAAAAGAAGAACATACTTTTCGAAGACATGATACATTTCGTGGTAGAAAAAAGAAGCTCGTTCAAGGACGACACACAAAGATGACGTGGAGGACTGGACATATAAAGCAAAACAAAACTTCGCAAATGGGGCTGTTTGAGAAACTGACGAGCGCTGGTTAGAAGACACCATGCGGATGCCATTTGAAAACGAAGTGCGTAGTATAGGTAGGATACCCCCTGCAAAAAAACCTTTATGAGCACTTGTGAAATAACAGCGTGAGGCCATGCTGTGTAGTCTCGAGCTGACTATTTACCCATCTCTTTCTTACTCTTCTTCATTTCTATTTCTTTCCTTTATATTATTCTCCCTTTCCCCCAACCCAATCATAGAGAGCCAACTGAGTCAAGCTTGGTTAACCTCCCTGCCTCCTCCCTCCTCTCTTTCTACGCTTACGTATCACTAAGACAATTACCGGAGAAGATTTCGCGTGGATTCTTCTAACATCGGATGTGTTTAAAGTGGCCGTAAAAACTTTCTGCGCAGGAAATCATCACAGGTGTGTATGAAGAACAGGAATTGTGCAAGCCCCGCTACCGAGTACGGCTGGTGTAAAGAAGTAGAGAACGTGAAGTACGTAAAAAGGTAGAGAGGGAAAGAAAAATATACGAGGAGAAAAAAGAAAGAATCATATAGAGAAAATAGAGGGAGAAAAATGGACAAAAAGAGAGAGAAGGAAGAAATATAAACAAAAAATACAGCGAGAAACACACACACACACACACACTATATATATATATATATATATATATATATATATATATATATATATATATATATATAGAGAGAGAGAGAGAGAGAGAGAGAGAGGTCGATAGATAGAGAGATATATAGATAGAGAGAGAGGGAAATAAAGAACTCTAATGAGGAAATAGAGTGAGAGAGATAGAGGGAAGAATAAATATAAAGCGAAAATTGAGCGAGAAAGAAAGAGAAAGCAAATGAAAAAAAATAGACATATATAACGACAGAAGACAGAAACAGACATAGCAGTAAAGAGAAAGAACGAGAGATGCGGAAAAGAGATAGAAAAAATAACAGGAAACAACATACAGAAGGAAACTGAGAAACAAAGACGAACAAATGAAAAACAAAGACGAAAGAAAAAGGCACAAAGGAAAATGAGGATAGAAAGGGCACGCAAGAGAAAAAAATGGTTATACAGAGAAATAGAAATCAGGAGGTATAAATAACAAACAGAAAAGAAAAGAAAGAAAAAATCACAGCATATCCAAGAGGTGAATGATGAAAAGTGGGGATGCACGGACGGATGGATGGACACATGAACGCTTCGCCCCACTCATCATTATTCACTCCACAGATATACTGTGACGCCATGTTTTTCGACATGCAATGCAATGCAACAGGCCACTACGATGATTACGACGACAGGGACATACGACCCACGGTGTGAGGACCTTCGCCCCTATATAGAGAAACAAGGTGATTCCCCCAGTCCCACTCTTACTTCATCATTTACACTGCTAGTGCGAAACTGCCACAATTTTTAAAAACATATTGCGCTTTGAAACTGACTTGAAACTTATAGCAAAATTTGCGGCACCAACCTCGTACAACGAGAGTTATTTTGAATTTTCCACCAAGTCACAATCATCGCGACATCTAGTGATGGCCTTACAAGGTGTAACTTGTCGCAAGAAAGACTTTCACCCGGAATTCGGGGTTTCGAGTTATGGAATGCGTATTTGTGCTGCGCTGCACAGTGATATCGTGGCAGGATATTGTAAGCATAAAACGATACAGCGAAGACGTAAAGTTCGGCACCTGCGGAGAACGCCGGGACGCAATGTCGGTAGTGCCTGAAAGCATAATGTTTTTAAACGAGGAAAGGCATGATGCAGAACTCCCGCAGGAAAAAACGATTCAATCGATAGGCTGCAGACCAACCCACATAGTAAGCACTGGAAATAAATGCTTCAAATGTGAATCAGCAAATTGTGTGGGTTAAACTTCTTAAGAAAAATAGCTCTCTTCATATCTTTTTCGTGTGCGCTTGTTTACGTAAGACATTTTTTCTATCTTCAATACGCATGCGTTCATCCTAACGCAAATAAGTGCAACGTTTGTGGCAATAACCAATAAGGGGGGGGGGGGACACTGCGACTTTCGCACAGCGAAAATCATGTTTCGCGACCCGGCTGGCTTTCAGCTGGTTTGGTCCACTTTCAGAATCGCAGGCAGGTAATTAAGACGGCACCGTGGTGCCGTGGCCTATACGTACGGAAATCTGCGTCGGCGCTCAGGGTTTGTCCGAGAGACCTAGAACGGCAGCTCCCCCTTTTTTTCGCGCTCGCAGGGAAAGCGACTCACACCTCGATGCTGCCTTGTTTTCTTACCCCCTTTTTTCTTTCTCTCTCATTCTCTCGAAATGCGTGTTAGCTAACTCGTTCATTGTTCACATGCGCTGGAAGCAATTATTGGCAGTGGCTGAGTATTTCTCCACCGAACTGGGCGCGCGTGCGTGCAAAAAAAAAAAAGAAGACAGCGACGGAGAACTTTGGTTATCGTGCGCGACGCCTGTTCTAAACCGCTGCTTCGCCACCGACTCCCTAATTCAATACTATCACGCAAGGCCGGGGGTTTGTGTAGATTAATCGTCGCGCGAACGAGCCGCGGGCTGTTTGGCGAGAGAACCGGTACAGCGTGCGCTCTCGCTCTGACGACAATTTTCGCGCTGCCTATAGCGTCCGTTATACTTTTTACGTTTTGCTCGACGTTTCGTCGATTTCCCAAAGTCGGTGCAATGTGCTGCGAGCAAACAGGCACTTCTGGTGAGGGCAGTACAACAGGCACAATTCGTAGAATGCACAGAGGAGAGCTAGATATCGTTGTTACGTCAGCAACGCGTTGTTTTTCATGGACGTTGGTTTTGAAGAGCACAACCTCAATGTTCCTCGCAAAAAATATTCTCTCATTCTTGCCCCTGTTTTTACAACCACTAGATGCGAAGCCGTTAGCGATGATTCTTTTCCGGTGGGTCTGTAAATCCAATTTGGACCGGCGGCTTTCGCACGGTAGCCGAAAGTCATGCTCTACAGCTGTTTGCGCCACAATCGGCACGCGAGAAACACAAGAAAACAGTCAGGTTTGACTAAGCCTATAGGGAATTCATCGGGTTGTGAGGGCATCACTTGCGACAGTAATTTAGCGTTACTGAAAAGGAATATTGTGATGCGACTCAACAAGGAGCTGTCGCGAAGCGCGCTGCCACGGTTCGGGGAAATAAGGCATTCACCAGTGGCCTTTATTTTTTTTCTCCCCTTTTAAACAACACCTCTATCTCTCACACCCAGGCTCGCTTGACCACGTCATCTGTGGTGCTTTTTGCGCGAGGAATAATTGATCTGCACAGAGCTCTAGATTGCAGGCAGTCGACAGGTCCGGCCACACTGACCGGTTGCTCTCCGTGACACTCAGTGCCGGAATACGCGGCTTGTTGAGCAAAGATAGATAGATGTTTGGTCACGAGCACAACATGCACTGCCAAGATAACGAAGAACAGCTGTTGATTTCAGGCACCAGTGCAGCAACACATGCCTAGAGGCATGCACCTAGAATACATTGCCGGAGGCTACCAGTTGTGTGTCGCTGTGTACCGACGGCAAAGGTACATTAGTAAAATTATGTGATACTTCAGCTTTCCCGCTCACCACCGCAGGATTTGTGGATTCGAATTCCCGCTAAAGCAAAAATTGCTGCGTAGTCCTCGACCTGGGCCGCGCACAAGTGTATATACCGCAGCCAAAGAACCGGGACAACGAACGTATCACGTATAACACGCATGTACCATGCTGCTTACCATTGGTGAAACTCTGCCTGGGGTGGCTTACTGAACAATTGAAAAACCTAAGAGGCTTACTATTTAGGGTGGAAGAATGCAAATCCGAGTACCAGAGGAGATGTAGACCATTCGGATAATCCCGATGAAGAGTATGCTCGCACATGCAACAGGGTGGCGACAAACACGACCGAAGCTTACCACTGAGTCTTTTTGTATAAACTTTTATTGAGACTCGAGCGAACAGGTACAAAAAATTATGTATGAAGTTTGCGAGGTCTGTGTACAGGGCTAACAAAAACAACGTTCCGCGTCTCAATATTCAACCACTGAAAGCAAGAGGAATGAATCGGAGAAGCACGGGATGTGCTGCACACAACGCGGTCGCAGTTCTTAGGCTTTCAACTAACGTGAACAGCTGTCTAATAAAACCATGCCAGCAAACTCTTACCTATGCTTCTCAATGGCCACTTATATGAGCGCGCAACAAGAACCACACGTTAAAAAAGCAGAGCAAAACTAAAAGCGACTGCAAACGCTCTTTATTTGTGATAAGATTCACGTCACACTTAGTTCAATCATTGTGCAGACGCGTCAAAGTCAAGCGGCTATTGAACCTTGCAGCACAAGGGTGTCAAAAGAAGAATATTTGGAGCAAAGCGTGGCTTTTAGATACCACTGAAAACAGTGGTAACCGGCGCCTTACGAAGGCAACGCCGACTGCCAGAGCTGCGGACGTCGCGCACAAGCAGTGGCAGCAGTGGCGCACGTGAAACAAACGCAAGTCCGCGCGTCCTGCTGTGCTTCATCACCGCGACCCCTGCCGCTCAGTCGCTCGAAACAGGCTTAAGTCTTGTTATCTTTTAGGGACGAGCTCCTTAAGCCGTGGGCCATGCGTTCTAGATGTATGTAGTAGTCGCAGTACTAAGATGCCATCTCTAGTTTAGTCCTCGGAATGTCCGCTGGATGGCGATACTTGTATATTATCAACATATAATCTATGGTTTTCCCCATTTCCCCGCCCCTTTCTGAATAATAAAGTTTATTCCTCCTCCAATGAAAATATGCGAGTTGGCGGTATTTTGAGTGTCCACGATATGGACGGACGCGCGGACGGACGCATGGATGGCAGACAGACAGACGCACGTACGAATGGATGGGCGGACGGATGGACGGATGCATGGACAGACGCACGGACGAACGCACGAACGAACGCACGAACGAACGCACGGAGGGACGGAAGCAAAAACGCACGGACAGACTGATAGACGCTTCGTGTCACTCATCACCATTCATGCCATGGATATGCTGTGATTTTTTTTCTCTCCATAGGTGGATGCAGATCATGTGTGTGGAAAATACGCTGATCGATTTCTCGGGTAAATCGCGTGCGGTAAGAACCACGTTCCGCAACACTTTGTCCATTCATATGTTCACATGTAATGATTAATTTCGAATCACTAACGTTTTAACGAGTATTACTTTCATAGCATTATTTCAGAGGCTGGCTGTGTGTGCTTGACTATTTTATCTAAAAGTATGGTAGAGATGCCGTAGATGTTCACGACCGTGCTGACAAAAGCAGAAGGGCTGCTATATTTCAGATTTACTCAGGGATACTCAGTGGCTGGTCGAAGCTACACCACAAGGGGATGACAAGGGCTCCGTAGTTGCTATCAAAGGCATCTTCTCTTCTTCCTGGTTTTGAACCTCTCCATAATGTACCCACAAGTGAAATTGTGTGTCATACATCTTATTAAAAAAACGCGTAAGACAGCTTTGAAGCAAATATTATATCGGATCGTGAATGAATAGTGACAACACAGCATTTTCCCCGTAAACTATAGGGGATAACGATACAGAAAACAAAACAAAAAATTGTCCCCATATCTGCATGTTAATCTGCAAATGTCGTCGAAAGACGATAGTCTTGCATGTGGAGAGAGTGGACAAAACATTTATTTGATGTTCTGCGCAAGAAAATCGGTGAATGGTATTCTGGAGGCGGTGCGTTAGAGCGCCTCGAGCGTGCTGCGGAAGCGAACGAGCGCATCAAGTCACGTCACACGTGAGACACGAGCGCCAACTGGCAGTTTTCTTGCAAAACAAAGCGCGTGGCTCTGATACCGGTGTGCGCGCCCGTCTCAGAAGTGATAAGGTGTAGAACGCAAGGTGACGGGTAGGTGCCACCACCGTCTCGTCTTAGCAAAGCGTTGGAAACGCTCCTTTTCGCGCAAGCGTTGCATGGTCAGCGCAGCGTGATAAGCGCTACGTTCCTTAATATTACTTATGTACGCCTTTTCTAGTAAAAGACGCACATGCAGAATATATACGTGTTGTTATGGTGCCACAGACGTGCGCAACAACTGCTTTTTAATCGACAATTGCATGAGTATGAACGCTGAAGCTTCAGCAACATTGGTGCGCGCTGCGGATGGGGTCGGCCATTTCAAGTACCCGATGCTGTTAAGAGTGGACAGACAGACAGACAGACAGACAGACAGACAGACAGACAGACAGACAGACAGACAGACAGACAGACAGACAGACAGACGAAAATGTTTGCGTCTAAGGTCCCCAGGAAAGACTATCGTCTGTAAAAACTGCTGGCATGTTTCGACCCAGGCATCTTAACGAGTCATTGCTACTGAATACTCGAAAACTTTTCGACCTAAAAGGTTCACCGATGACAATATCGCTTCGGACAAACGTTTACATCTAGGATCGGGGCACAGATTTTTGCAGACATAAGAAACATCCAGATATCAAAGCAGGTCACAGAGAAACAAAATGGAAAAAAAAAGAAGAAAGAAGGAATAATGTGAAGCTTTTTTCATCAAACACTGTAGAGCAGAAAGGTGCAGAAGATAAATATTTCTAATAGAAGTAAGCGCATATAGGCAGAAGCAGGGTTCTTGTTAGAGCCAAATTGCCTGCAGCTTAAGGTGCAGCCTCCTTAAAGAAGGATTATCTTTATGCACCAGTCTTCCGTGGAGCCTAAGTTTTTATTTTGACATTCTTATGTACCTGTATATTCATCTCGGCGTCGTCTATTTGATTCACTTCTTCGCAAGATGTTTATTACAGCCATGGTATTACTGCCTAATAGATTTCACAGACACAAAAAAAAAGAAAGCTTTCACTTGTCGTGAGTTGCATAGAAGAAACACAAACAATTTGAAAGCCAAGCACTTGTTCCTGCAGGATTGGGCATGTGCTACAGATGAAAAGGCATACATGTACTACAATGACCGTGCTACAATTATTATTCGCATTGAACCACCAGCTACTTCTACAAATTAATAGGAGGTCGCTACTAGCCGAATCGGAGTGGGACGTAGATATAAGTTGTCAATCATCTGGGGCACACAGCCGCATACCTAAGGCGCATACCCGCCAACGGGTATGTGCCAGACGTCTGGCAAATGGGTTTGACGACGTAAGCGATGGGATTGCCACATTATCCAAATAATGACCAGCGAATCATATTTGTCAAACCCTCTTACCCTCCCATACTATTTTTTTTAACCCCGAGTTAAGGGGGTGATCACGAGAACAGCCAGACGTAAGTGTATAGATAGATAGATAGATAGATAGATGGATAGATAGATAGATAGATAGATAGATAGATAGATAGATACTCAAAGTGCCTGCAGTACGCAAAGAAATGCTTCACATTTAAAATTGTGCACAATGGGCTGCACCGTCTGTGACGTCTTTCTCTCCGTAACAAACACAAATACTTTAATGAACGCTAGTAATTCACCAATTGATAAGAACCTGGGTCGCACGTTTCGGCTTCGCTTGTTCACTATCTATGACGAGTGCTAGGACGGCAATTTTCAAGTGTGGAGTAATTTAAGGGCTTGGGCTCTCGAATTTGTCGTACGCTGTCATCGCAAGGCGTAACGCGAGGAAAACCACGTGTAAAATAGAAAAAAACGATAAAAAATGAGCGAGAAACAGAAAAAGAAAAAAAAGGCAGAGAAGTGGAAATAACTAGAAATGAAGGGTGGAAAAAAGAAAGAAGAAAAACTGAAAAAGAAAAAAAAAGCATGAGAAGAGGAAAAAAAAACAAATAAAACTTAATAGTAACAAGGAAGGCTGCCCAGCTTCGCATATCCTCCGGGATTGGCACCACTGGCTTGAAGCTCCCTCACCTTGTTTTTTTTTTATTCGCTTTCGTCCCCGGTCGGTCTTTGTGAACATATTTCACATTTGCACAGTACCACCGCTGCCTACGCGTCAGCCTACGTACTGACAATTTTCTTCTCTCTTTACCTCCTCTTTTCTCTCACCCTTACACTCCCCTTTCTCATTCTCCAAGCGTAGAGTAGCAAACCGGGTTAACCTCCCTGCCGGCTCTCTTGCTGCTCATCGTTCCTTCCTTTGTCCCTGGTTAGCCGAAACACTCCTGAAACGTTTAGGCAGTGTTCTTTTTGTTTCTTGTTCTTTAAATCATTAAGAAGTTTGCGCATAATGAGGCCGCAAACGTTTCGTATATTTTGCTCCGATTACTAGCATTCATTCATTTTACTGTTGGCCTTTTCAAATTCGCTTCAGTCAACATATTTTTCGTTCTATTTCTAGGGTTTTCATCGTTTTCCGTTGCAAAATGAGAAGGGCTATCTTAAAAGCTTCGACCCGCATTTCTTGTGTATGAATATCATCAAGTGTGAGAAGAAGGCCGTCGGAATAATGGGGCAGCATCTTCAGTTTTCTCCCTATGTTACCTGGTAAGTCCAGCAAAACTTGGCAGTTTTTTTTTAATTGCTCAGTAATTACGTCCCAATAAATGTCCGCAACAATGGGATGAATAGTTACAATTTCATTTTTTACCTAAGACGTTGGAAGACATTCCTCACGAGTCAAGCTTCGCAATTCTGCCACGTACTTTAATCACTCTAGAATAAAGTATCACTAACACACTGCGCACCTTGGCCCCGGGCAAAGCTTAGAAGGTTAACGAAGATGTCCGCGCCAGCCGTAGCAGAACGGCTACGTTCGGCTTTACTTTAAATCCAAATTTAGTAATTAAAGCTTACATCGTGTCTCCCACTTTCTAAAGCTTTCATTTCTGAAAGTTGGGAAACATGAATAAGTCGAAAGCTACAAAAGCCGAAAAGCAAAACAGTGCTGAAGGTGGTAAGTGCGAAGCTGAGAAACATGTTTCTGCCGGAAAGCAAGAATTATTCGTTTCAGCGAGACGTAATTCACTGAATAGTTATTCGCGTGCTCGGAATTTCCACACGCAAGCTTCTTTTCAATGCCCGAGCGAATAGATTTTTCGTGACGTTTTCAAACGTGACTCCCATAGCGATGAGGTACTCGTGTTTTTCTCGCATCAATTTCAACACAGTTCGCGCAGTTCGCCACGATTGCTGAACGCATATGGTTCTCGCGAAGTGATGATCATCAGTGAAGTGACCTGCCACAGAGGTCTAGTGTTTTCGGTGCTCGGTATCTAACACACAAGGTCATGGTATCGATCACTGAGCATTTTTGATGGAGGCGAAAGATGCCCGAAGTGGGCGTTATCATATTGAAGTGCACGTTGAAAAGCGCCAGATGGTCGAAATGTCTGAAGCCCTTCACTACGGCGTCTTTCGTAGTCATGTCGTTGTTTGGAGAGGTAAAAGTCCAAGAACTATAATGATTATCGACGAAGCGATAAGCCAACGAAACAAAACTGACACGAACTAGAGAAAGAAGCTCGCATTTATTTGTGCTTTGTTCGTTGTAGACGTATAAACGAAACACCCAGAAAAGGCGATGTTCAATGTCTTCGCTTCCTCCTTAGAAACAGCAACATGGGCAGTTCTTGAAATACATGCGCATACAGACGAAATTCAAAACAATAATGAAATGCAAAACAAAAAATAAAATACAAACGAACTTGAATATTGGTTTTCGTACGTAAAACCTCAGATTTAATTATTTACTCTTAAAAAGGCTGCTGTGTGCAGGCCGTCACCTTTATTTTCATTTATTACTTCCAATAGCAATCGCCTCGCTTTCAAATACTTATAATGCGTACTCACGGCTATATGACTTTCTGAATAATTTTGGGAAGAGGAAAAAAATAGAGAGAGAATTATTTTAATGGTAAGCTGGAGAGGTTTGCCTGCTTTTTCACCTGACAGGCTACTCCAGTTACCGGGTGATGACATGATATATACAATGATAAACACAGAACACATACAGGTACATACACGCATAACATTCACATAACACATGAAGTCACTCACACGCACTGCACTATTTACAACGTTTCGTTCAAGCCTGTGGCCCGTAAGAATGTCAGTAGGGCTTTTGTAGAGTCTAACGCACTGAAGGTGTTCTGCCATGTACCTAGAATATTTTTCAACTCCAAGTTTGTGTCCTGTTGTATCTTTAAGGCCATTTTCAGAGACTGTATCTCTGATGCATATTTCGTACAATCACAGAGGACATTATAGATGTCCTCAACGAAGTTACATTGTGCACAAAATGCTGAGTCGGACAGCCCAATTTCGTTCCCGAAGTAGTACGTATATGCAACGTTTAATCGGATGCGTTGTAAACACGTTTCATCTTGCCTGTTGATATTTCGTGGCATCCTGAAGTGACACGATGAATCGATCTTGTACAGAGGCCCATACTGTTGGCTAGGCTCTGTCCAGAGGAATCGCTGGAGGCACCAGGTGTGTGCCGACACTAGCGTTGCTGCGTCTTGCCTCGAGAAAGGTATCTCGACGATTTCTGCTGAAGTGTCATGTCCCGCTTTGGCAGCGTCATCAGCCCGGACGTTGCCTTGTATTCAGCAGTGGGCAGGGTAACACAGAAAAGTTAGCTAGCTCTTAGATTGGTTGTCTACCATGGGAAGGGGCAAAGTTTGAATGATTACTCACCCAACTTGAGACATCGCAAAAAAAAAAACACATAGTTTTCGTTTCTTTTGTATGCAGTGGTTATGAACACTCACCATGCAGTGGTGTCAGAGAACACGTACAAAAGTGTTTTACTTTGAATTTGACGTTTTAACGCCGAGCATCTGCTAGCCTGCCACAGCGCAGTGGACATTATTGCAAGAAGTCAGAATAATTTCACCGTGTTTGCAATCTCTGCTTCGTGCATGCAGTCTAAATAGCATAAATCCTTGTCGGGGTCGTTGGAGAAATTTCACCTATCGTTGTTTACGTGCACTCCGAGCCGGTGTCAGATCTGCTGCTATTACGTCACAAATTGCTGTCCTACCATGACGTCACACGACGATGACACGTCACTGACGAGTATTTCGCCGATGTGGAAACCAAAAGTGTATGTTTTTGTAAATATCGCTACTTAAAATATATGCGATGCATTTCCAGGTAACACAAAACTCTTCTTTAAAGGGCCATCCACCAGGCACCCAAAATACAAAAAAAGAGCGCAATATTCTTTCCTGATATTTCTCGTCCTCCTTGGCGCACTACTGTGACGTAGACAGTAGTTACCGTGACATCTACAGCGTACATGCTCTCGATTCGTTGATATACGCAAAATATCACTCGTGAATGGTCCCTTGCAGTGCTTTGCCATGCAGCCGCCCATCCTTTCATCTTTGTCTCGGATGAATGTCATGCACAATCAACCGATCAAACTTCATTTTTTGTGTTTACAACTGCGCAAGCGGCGATAACAGCGTACAGCCGAGATGCACGAAATCCTGATAGGCTGTGACGGTTATTGCTGATATATTTCAAGTGCATTCAAGAATTATGGGGCGAGGAGGATGAATCGTGTGTATAAAGGGAAGGAAAAAATCACCCGCTCGTCTCTAAACACGGGCAGGTGAAGGACCCTTTAAGGTTCTCGACACCAGTGCTCTAATATAGAGCAACAATCCGAAGAGTAAAATAAATAAAAGGAAGAGACAGAGAGGTTAACCTAGACAAACTGGTTTGCTACCCTGCACGGGGGTGGGTAAAAATGTCGGAAAGAGGATAGATATAGAGAGATATAAAATAAATTTGAAAAAAAAACCACATGCGCACACATTCACGGAGTTCCGGTCACAGTCGTTTGGACAGGCCGAAGATATTAAATAAACCATCGACATGGATATCATGAGAGGAGTATCGCGTAGATAGATAGATATGTGAGGTTTAACGTCCCAAAACCATTATATGATAATGAGAGACGCCGTAGTGGAGGGCTCCAGAAATTTCAACCACCTGGGGTTCTTTAACGTGCACCCAAATCTGAGCACACGGGCCTACAACATTTCCGCCTCCATCGAAAATGCAGCCACCGCAGCCGGGATTCGAACCCGCGACCTGCGGGTGAGCAGCCGAGTACCTTAGCCACTAGACCACCACGGCAGGTCGAGGAGTATCGCGTACGGGTATACAAGCTACATAGCAGGTGGAGCGAAGAAGTTAGGAAATCGCGATGCATAACTTGAGCTCAGATCGCAAAATACAAACCAAGTTGTTGATAATTTAGAGAGGCCTTTGTCGTACAGCGATGATTAGAGGGACTGTTTATGATGATGACGATGATGATGATAAGCCATAGCGGCCCGTTTAAATGCGTTGGCTACTCCTTAGTATGTCGCCGGCTACTCCTTAGCCCTTGATTGAAAGTTGAACATATATATTAAAGGAAAACAAACAAAGCAGTGCATGTAAAATAGAACACTCGAGTACACATATGCAAAAACACACTTATACGCACATATCACAACACAATGATGGGGAAATGTTCGAAAGTCAACGAATGAAGTCTCTGATAATGTCGATCGTTAATATTCAATTCAACCAGCAATAAACAGCCGAGCACACGTCTGGCACTTATGGAGATATATTCGCTCATTTGTTCATAACAGTCGACACGTCATTCACTTCAGCACACATATGATGGGTGTCATTTGATACTGCACGTATACGACATGTGCTGTATTACTTTCACTTGTATAACACATGTACGACATGTTTTATACAAGTGAAAGTTCGTTATTTCTTAGTACTTGTCAGCAATTCCACTGTCTTGTGAAAAAAAAAAAAACGTTTTAACACTTATAAAGCATGCGTCTAATCGGCCGAAGAAGTTGCTACAGCCTTTCCGATTGGCTTGAAAACACACCATTTAGAAAGTCGAAGAAATGGCTGAATTTGACAATGTCCTTATTTTAACTCCTGTTAACACCACTATGACTGCTTTACGAAGACTCCAGGAAAAAGTCGTTTAAGTGGGCATAGCCAGATAAAGAACGTTTTTGTTTAACCGAGTACACCACGCTAAACCATGGCTATAAAATAAGACCTGTCTTCGAAGGCATATTTTAACGCCCACTGCAGGCACAATACTGTTCAGAAACTTCGCCTAGCGGAGAAACGCAACGGTAACGAACCGCAGCTTGGTGGAGAAGTTGTACATGGTCTCAGTTTAATTGAATACAAGGAACTTTATGACAAATGCTGACAAAAGTTTTGCGGGAGCTGTTTGGCCTAACAGCGCTCCACCGGGTTATTACCGAGCGTTACGGACGGCGAATGCGATAAAATTTATTCCGGCAAATGCCAGAGCGTGAATAATGGATTGCGTGCGCTTTCGCGAGAAGTGCCGAAGCCTGCTCTCCATCATAGCGAATAGTCAAACAAATACGCTTTCTGCGGCTGAGCGATTTATTCGTGGAGAGATAGGGGACACCACAGCGATCGATCCGGCGGAGCTTCTGCGCGATGACGGTAGAGCCCTGTGCCATTCAATTGTTGCGTGGAATACGCGTTCTCAGTTTACAGTCGGTCCGCGAAAATGCCCCAAAAACTTTCTTGATGGTCGTAAGCGAACGCACAAACGCTTACAGCACACGCAATGCGTGCTTCCGTATGATAGTCCCCATATGCCCGTGTTCTGGGCTCGTTATCTTGTACAGTCACCCACTCGCACCCAAATCGCTTCACTGTTCAAATGGCTTATCTACGCTATCGCATATCGAAAGAACAAATAAATATGTTTTCTTTTAAAGGACTAGACATCCTGGCATTTGTCAAAATGACTGTAAAAAAACGATATTGGCGTTTAAACAGTTCCCTTATCAGGAGCACGTGCGACAGAATGTTGGCGTTATTTATGGCAAGATTCGTAATGTTTTTTTTACAATTTCACAAAAAGTAGGCCGGTGGAACGAAATAGATCAAAAATAAAAAGATAACAGCGTATCCACGTAGTGAATTCAGATGAGTGAGGCGAAGCTTCGGAGGGCTTCATCGGTAAACCGTGAATCCATCCACCCGTCCGTCCGCCCGCCCGCCCGCCCATCCGTTCGTCCATCCGTCCTTCCATCCATCCGTACATCCATCCATCCGTCCGTCCGTCCGTCCATCCGTCCGTCCGTCCGTCCGTTCGTCCGTCCGTCCGTCCGTCCGTCCATCCGTCCGTCCGTCCATCCATCCATCCATCCATCCATCCATCCATCCATCCATCCATCCATCCATCCATCCGTCCGTCCGTCCGTCCGTCCGTCCATCCGTCCGTGAAACATACGCACGGGAAATCAAAAAGTAACCTAATAACGTCTTGGAAAATCTGCATTCCAACGGAAACGACCTTGAAGACAATGTTAAAAACCACACGTGTGATTTAGTTTTTAGTTGCGCGTATTTTCCCTGCATCACAAAATTAAAAAGACTTTTCTCAACTAGTATTTGTATTTAAGTGACGTTTTTTTTATTACAACAGAAAAGATGTTAATAAATGGCAACACTGACCAAATCGTCGCTTCTTTTCGTAAACTGCACTGCTTGCTTTTTTTGGGCTTTCTCTTTTAAACGATGATTACTCGTTTGTTAGATCGGAAGCATCTGACAACTCTAAGTGCAGCTGCCCGAGAAATTAAACGTGAAAAAACGCGACGGGGCAATGGCACTTTGATGCCACAACAAAAGCACAAAAATTAGAGACTAGGTAACGAAACGTAGCCTAAGAAACTAGACAGCATGTTCAGCAATTGGAGCTATGGCTTTTATTGAGATTGCTTAAGTTTTTTCTTATCGAAAAAACAAAAACAGAACAATCCTGGTATTTTCCTGCGCGCGTGAGCAACACGTCTACGCGAGGCTGTCACAGCCCTTGTTTTGCTTTATTATTGACATTTATAAAGCAGCGCAATTTAAAATTTAGTGTAGCGCTGTGCTACCAGCAGCGTTCATCGTACCGACAGCTGTACCTTTTTTTGTGTTAGCGCGTTCAAGATACAATAGATTTAGTGGATAAAGGAATACAAGTGAAAACTTCCTGTGAACAGGTGTTCTTGTTTGTGGCGATAATAAGCAGTCTTTTAAGCACAACAATGTAAGGTAACGTGCTTAATAAATTCACAGAATTACTGTTGTCAAGTATAGGTGATTTGAATTTTTTCGATGAGTCCAATACGTCGTGTCATGAACGACGTAATGAACTGTACTACGTTTCAGTAGCACAATAATATTAATTTAGCTAGGAAGCCTGCAACACACTAAAATTGAAAACATCTAACACGTCTAAAAGTATGGGCGTAACATTTGTAAAAAATATAAAGAGAGCGCCATGGAGTAGAGAGCAAACAGGGATCACCGGTATTTTGTCTGAAAATTAGGAAGCGATAATAAACACTGGGCAAATCGCGTAATTTGTAGGAGAAGTAATCGACGCTCAGTTAAATCAAAGAAGTGAATATTAGGACATGAGAAACTTTGTCAAAGACAGCGTATGGTAAAATGGTGTGACGAAATTAAGCAGTTTCAAGGCACAAAATATAAATAGCTCGTACAAGATAGGGTAAACCTGTGATTATTGGAAGGAGCCTTCGTCCTGTGACTGATATAACATATAATTATGATGGTGATGATGACGATGGTAAGAATGGTGATAATTTGCTTTAATTTCATGGAGAAATGTATAGCGACGTCACACCTTGTCGAACCTTCCACCCACCAACCCATGAGTGACAGAAAAGAAAACTGTGGAGATATCCGTTTTCTTTATATTTCAAAACCCGATTACAGGCACGTGATTACATTACCTTATTATTATTCATGAAATGTGCAAAGCTTATTTCTTTTCAAAATATAAAGAATTAAAGGTGAACAATGGGAGAAAGTGCCTTGCACAGAAAGCCATCTGGAGATGTTGAAAAAAAAAAGACATGCTGCTTTCTTCCAGCAGATCTATATTGCAACTTGCATGCTAGATGCGTCAAAATTATGACAGAAGCCTGCACAAACACACGACCTCATTGTCCTCCAAAAGCTTTGTGGAAAAGTTGAAATCATGCTTTATGTAAAGAGGCTAATGATGCATGAAGTAATATTTCAACTTTAGTTTTTTGTAATCATTTGCACTTCATTATTAATGCGAAACATAGCCCCAAATAGCTATAGGGTACGCGAAATTGACGCAGCAATAAATGATGCTACATTTCGGCGATGGTGAAGGAAGCATTGTGAGCCCAGCCGTTTGTGCAGAGAATTATCAGACAAATCGATGACTTCTGATGAGCTCGCGATATGAGAATCACGACGAGCATGTTATACACGCGAGTCTCACGACGACGAAAACCCGGCCGGTGATATAGTCAGGTGACTTTCTTACTGTTATTTCTGAACATGGTGTTCGCGTTTTTTTTTTCTTTTTCGTAACAATTTCAACAAAAATGAGTTCTGCAGAAACCCGCAAGGTGGTGGAAGGGTTAAAAAAAGGACCAGGGCCAGGAACAATTTTTTGGTAACAAAGGAGAGTTTCTTTCTGAAAAATCCGTAAGAATTTTCTTGTGCCTTCGTACAAATAATGAGTTGTTTTCTTTTCCACCTTCTTAGCAATTTCATTCGAGGGTCGACGGCTGTGTCGCTAGCGTGCGGAGGCGCGCGCCCATATGGATCTGGAGCGGCCAAGATGTCCCCGCTTAAGCGCCACCCACGAGTTTCAAGAATAGCCACTTTTGCAGCTTTTGCCCCTTTTGCTCAAAGCCTACGTGCTTTCAGTGCTCGCATCATCGTTTATGCCAAGTAATCTTTAGCAGTCTTTATAATACAAAGCACAAACCTATCAAGTTGAAGGTTTGTTCCTGTAGAGCGTGCTTTGCCACATATTGAGCAATTGTGCGGAGAAGACTAAAGATCAAGAGCCACGTTTTTTTTTTGTTAGGATCTTTTTTGAGGAGTTCAATAAAACGTCGACATTGAGATGGAAGTATGCAACGCTCATTATAATGAAAGTTTATTATGCTACGATTGCACGTGAGAGATAATCATGGCCAACACTGATGCAGGCCGTATGAGCGAATGCCACCGAACAATGAATAGCGAGTAGCACTTACGAATAGATACCTTTGTTGATTCGAACCTTGATTTTCTCGGGAGAGTAAGAACGCACCGCATTGTGTAAGCATCAGCTTGCACAATGATAATAAATTGTTCAAGGTAACATTAGATTCATGAGATGACACACTATATGATCGAGATAAGGAATGGTAAAGTTAGAAGACAAAAAGTAAACAAAAAAATTTCTCTCTTGCTAGCCGTACATGTCCAGCAATTTAACTCTCATTTTCGGTTTTGCATCTTTTTGCTTGCTTTAGGATTTAAAAAAAAAGCACTGTTTTTTGAAATGATCTCGCAATAGGCTTCGCGTGGTGTGATAAGTTTCGCAAGTAAAATACACGTAGATAAAAAAGTGTAATTGATGTGAACTTGGGCTTGTTGACTTCGAACGCCTTAATTTTAGCGAGTCTAAGCGAAGACCTTCCGTTTGTTTGCGAGGGTCGAGTCACCGTCGGCCGACACAAAGAGCGACGATGTAGTCCCGGTGACACAGATAGTGGCGTCCTAACCCAGATCTGCCCATCGGAGGGGCCGGCGTTATCCGTGTCAGAAGGGCTGGCTGAGCAAGGACCGGGACGCCTTTCCTCCCTCTCGATCCCACAGGTGCGACGGGAAGGAAGGGGGCGCGGAGGTGTGCCGCACGGGTGACCGGGAGGAGCGGAAGGGGAGGCAGAAGAGGAGGCGCGTCCAGGTGAGTCGGAAGATGCCGGGGGAGGCGGAGGCTGCTCCCCCCACGTGACGGCGAGAAGAGGCGGCCGCCAGGGGCTCGCGTGCTGGCATCGACCGAGGTTCGTCGGCGACGGCAATCGCGTCGACAGCGGCGGCGGCGGCGGCAGCTGCACACCAGCTCCAGCAGCGGGTTTCCCCCCTAACCCCGAAGCCGTCCGTGCAGCGTCGGCAGCAAGCAGCGTCGGTGAGCGCCAGGTCCAACAGGCATCGGCGGGTCGTCAACGTCGGCACGCGGCGCCCCATGGCGCGGGCGGCCGGCGGAGGCGGCAACAGAAGGACGTCAACCGACGGCAGGGGGTGCATGTGGCTGCGTCGTCGTCGGCGGGCCGGCTGAGCGAGGGGGGCCATGCAGCGAGCGCTGCGCATGAACGATGCACAGCTGCTGTCGCTGTCCGAGAAAGCGCTGCACGACAACTGTCTGCGCGGCTACCTCTGCAAGCGCACGGCGGACAGCGCACGCTGGCAGCTCCGCTGGTTCGTGCTCTACCAGAACCTGCTGTTCTACTACGAGAACGACTCGACGACCCGGCCGTCGGGCGTGCTCTTCCTCGAGGGCTCCTACTGCGAGCGCCTGCTCACGCCCGTCACCGGCGGCAAGAACACGGGCAGCACTCAGGTGAGCCCGACCTCCCACGGCCATTCTCTCTGCATGTCTTTGCCACGCTCCTGGGGCCGAAGAGAGCCCGTCCAGCGGCTGGAGCCATGCCGCGGTGGCAGACAAAACCAAGATTGCACTCGCGAACAGACGGTTTCAACTCACACATCCCGCGTGGATGAGCCAAGTGGCTTGAACATGGACGGGGAATCGGTTTCGAGAAAACGTGGATGCCAAGTCAGGAGTGGTTAGTTTAAACCGCCCTGTTAATGACTGGGCCATAACTTGGCGTGTTGTGTCGAAACTCAATGCTAATTTAATTCACGTTGAACGGTAAGCCACAAGCGAGCGACCACAGTGTTCAAGAAGTCATCGTGAGCGGAGCGTTCACAGATTTTCACGATAAGGTTAGTGAACAATGTAACACGCTGCACTGGAGTGATTCTTGTCGTCTGGCATTATGATCATTGCCGACAAGAAGCTATAAAAAGCGATGTTGGCCTAATAATGCTGACATTTGTGCTGTGTATCTAATGGGCACAGAATGAGCGTAAATTCAAATGATGAAATACTAATAATCTGTCTTGCGGATGTTCAAAGCATCTATTTCGCGAGAAGGGTAGCGCCAAATTAAGTATATTCCAGGGATGAGAGCTCAAATATCCGTTTTTCAATGTCATCATGCATCTTTCTGAGCGACGAACAGTCATTCAAGGGAGCTTCTATTTCTTCATAAAACGAGTGTCATTCTACAGCCACGGGTAAGCATTGGTGCAGCTTATCACGAACTATCTGAAGTTATGAGTTATCCCACTGTAACCAACAGCAGGCTTGAGAACACTCATGAAATCAATGCTAGAAAGGTATTATTAAGCAAGCATTACGCTTATAAGTGTTATTAATGCATCTGCTGCTGTAACACAACTGTTTAATGAAATCTTATATGAAAACGAAGATTCTTTTCAGGTGTTCTTCACAGAGAAACAACACTGCATTAGTCACTCCGTCGACATTTCCCAAAGGCTGACAGTACTTTTTTTAAGCAAGCCACGCTTCAAGTCTCAAATGAATGTAGACGATAGGGAACGTTCATTCTATGCACTTGCATCATTGAGGAGAACCGTTACGCATCAGAGATGCTAAGCCAATGAAGTACAGAATCTTTGACTATTCTGGTCCGCCCCGCTGTCTTGCAGATGCTGCTGCACTACCATGTAAAATATAATCTGTGGGGGCTGCTTTGTTTCTTTTACCTCCTATTTATGAGCTGTTCAAGTGTTTTAGAAACTGTTAGTGCTGCCATCTGTGCAAGCGAGAAGGAAAGTTTTTGATAAGTACCAAGCCAAGAGAGTTTGCACATGTCTCCATTTGACACCTTTTGTACCTGCCATATGTAAATGTAAAAATTAATAGAGGAAGCTCGCCAAAACTATACTTTCGCTGTCCTTTTGCACCACTGACAGTTACGTGATTAAGATTACACGTTTGCTAAAGCTGTAGCGGTTGTGCACGACTGTTTTTTGAGAAATTCGCCAAAGGAAGCCGTATGGCATTAAGTGCATGTCCTAAATTAAAGAAAAACTTCGCTGTCGAAGGCTCTTGAAACAGATTTAGTGACTTAATGGCCATAATCGTAAAAAGCTTCCCCAAGGTTAATGCTTTATAGTATTAATTATTGCACGCTTAATTAGTTCTCAACAGTGCTTAAAAATCCTTTTTTTACATGTAGGGAAACCGCAACACCGAACTTTCTTTGAACCTGTTGCATTCGAGAAGTTCAAGTTTAGAAGATTTAAGCAAGCTGATTCACGTCGAACGAACGAAGAGCAATACTTGAACATAACTGGCTCACAATCTTTCTCATTCACTTATTACACTTAGAAGAACCAAAAACAAAGTATTCATTGTATTCTGCAAGTCATAAGTATTCTGCGAGTCCCCGTAATAATACTATCGCAAGCGAACCTACAATAACTTTCTAAAGGCAGAAAATTGAACGTGTCACAGCGCATGAGCTTTTAGGGATACCTTTTCAAGAACACTTAGACTGGTCTTTAGACACTGATCACATCCGTACCAAAATTTCTAGATCCACCGGCATCATCTGCAAATTACGAGGAGTACTCCTTATGGTAAAAAAAAAAACAACTATGTTACGCACTTGTTCATTCGCATCTCAATTATTGTTGTCTTGTATATGAGAATACAAGTAGAACAATAATTGATAAAACTTATATTTCACAAAAATCTATACGACTAATATTAGTGGTATCGTTCAGGAATCGCAGTGCACTTCTATTTAAGAAATATGAATATGAAATTTTAACGATAAACAATCCATAAAACATAAACTGGTAACGCTTATTTATCAACAGGTGCGATCTGATCATGCATGGCTTTATCATAGGCATCGTTCGAGTGACCACAGTCACAACCTCCGGCAGGGCGTATAGAAAAAAAAAAAGACCACGCACAAATTCTGGCATTCAGAAACCATTGTACCAGATTCCACATTTTCTTGAAGAACATACTACTATAGCCACTTTGAGGGTATAGACTCTCACTGCACTTTTAAAATGACGATACAGTCACACTATCTACGCAAACATAATCACCATCATTATGAACATTGTTTCGTATTCTAACGTATTTCTTCTTCTTAAATTCTTGAAGCCTCACGTGTCGAGTGCATTATTTTTTTTTTGCTACGAGAATTACCTTGGCGTTTAGGTATGTTATTCAAACTATTTTAATTTGTTAGTCAAGTGAACTGCCTATTGATGTCACCTTTTTTAAAGATATACACGTGTGACTTGCACGCAGCAATTCTTCCGTAATGCTTGTTTTTTTGTTCACTGTTAATTTTACACTAAGAATTGTGTCATTTTGGTGTGATTTTGAGAATGGAGTAGGCAGGTGCCTTGTCAAGCTTTTATGCTTTTTCGCTGGTTAACTTGAAAAATTGTACTTTCTTGCCTTTTGCTGAATTAATTTCAACTTCAAAAATTTTAATATAACTTCTTTTCAGCCTTCGTGAATGTACTGCATTGGGTTTAGAATATTCATTCCCTGCATTAGCCGGAATTGCGTGTAAGAAGTATCGGTATGATAACTACTGGAAATGATGTATTCTTTTTCAACCTTTGATCACAGATAGTTATCAAATGAGATGCCGTTCAGCTAATGGTCTCACCCCAACTGCACAGCTGTGGTTACAGGAGCGGATTTAGTCTTTGATCAGCTCATAGGATTGAATGCACAACTTTAACGTTGCCCTAACGTGGCGGACAGGTACATACGCATACGCTTCCTTCACTTTCATCGTTTAAACCTTTTATTCTCGTCCTCATTCCTCGGTTCAGAGTAGAAAACAAAATCAACCTCTAAATTAGGTAGAGCTCTCTGCCCATCAATAAATAAAATGCTCACTCTTGGTCTATTGACGTAATAGAACAGCCATCCCATTGTTTTGACTGATTTGTCATTGCCATTCGAACATCATGATCTGACGAGTTTATCTTCAAAAAGTTCTCACTGGGTGCATGTATAGGTGAAATGGGAAAAATAAATGCGATTGTTTTGTGGCCACTTTTTTCCTCCCGTACGAACATAAAACAAACATAAGCAAATACACAAATAAATAAATAACAAACTATATATATATATATATATATATATTACAGGTGACGTGATATTGATTCTTGACGCTTTAAATTGTCCCTGAGGTTTACAGTCCCCATCAGAAGGAAGAATCTCATATCAGGTTTAATGGTATGAAAAAGCAACAACAACAAATGCGTAATTATTTACGTAGAAAAAAACATATAGAAAAAAATTGTCTGACGCTTCCTTTACCAAATGGATGCAAGGCATTGTACCTGAACCCCGTAAAAGATTTGAACGAGCTGCAGAGTCACGCTCTAATTATGCAGGAAATGCAGACGTTGCAGCTATCTCGTGAATTGCTCGACAAAAAAAAAAAAAAACAGCACGCTTTGAACAACGATAAGCAAACAGCATAGTCAACGCTATCTACTTTCGATCGGGGCATATCCTTATTGAATTCACAGCAGTCGCATTTGGGCGTGATAGCTAGCTGTGCGGTGCAGACGCTAAAGTGAAAGAGAACTGACAATGCTGGCAAGGGTTCTATATAAAAGAAGGACAGAAGAAAAATGAGAAACACGAACACAAGAGAAGAGAACAAAACAGCACCAGTGCGTTTCTCGTTGCCTCATTTGTTTGCCTTTTGTCCGCGTTTGCGCCGCCCCATTTATGTGATGGCAGGCATTAGGTGCTCGTCACACTTTCCGCGTTTATCTATTGAAAGAAAACTTGAAGGATATTTTATTTTATATCAAAATATTTAGAAGGCAACCTCTTATGTGCGAGCGTAAAAAAAATGTAGGACGCTTAAGGTTCAGCTTCAAGAGAAGAATGCAGTATCGCAGCCGGGCCCCGCTTGCGTCGCCTTGAACCCTGACTCAAAGAAAGGAACGTGTGCGACAGTAACGCTGGTTGTTTCAAATTATCCTAGAATGCCTACATCGAGTACAGTCGCAAAGTGCCCATTACGTCATAATTATTCCTTTCGCAGGTTGGCGAAGTACCTACTACACATCCACAAGGTGCCAGGCGCACTTGTTGTAACGGGTGGGCCGCTTCAAAGCACTCTTTCGTTGTGTAAATTCTATGTTTTGGTTTCTGGTACGATTCTACAGTTTTGCCACACGATGTGGCATGCGCCAAGGAGACTCCGTTGTACTACATGGCATTCTTACAGTGTTCTTTTACAAAGCAACTGTAAGCACTGACGTGTCTCCAGGGTTGAGCCCCTGCTTGCCGCCTAGAAGGCCTGTGCTCAATTACAATTTGGATCGATGGTATTCTATTAGTTATTTATTCGAATCGATCTCGAGTTCTCGCTGACAATCAGCGACACCGTCGTGGACACCGGAATTTCTGCGGAACTAACGCTTTGACGCTGTCGTGTTAAAACTGCGTGCAACTCGCCTGAGAAGATGATTGCCAACGCGCTTGCACCGGAAATTCTCATCTGAAGAAAAACTTGGAGGCATTTTCGAAACGAGTACTCGCGTGCTCTAACTATTCATCAATTTTGTTTCTTTGCAGTGCAAGTATATCACCGTGCTAGTTTGTCTATTGCATTTTTTATCGTTTTGTCACAGGAAGAAAAACTCTGTTGCTACTTCCTTAATATGCATTGAACGAATTAGTGCGATAATGATTTGACAACCCGGATAGTTTCTCTGTATAGCTTGAATCGACCATTTACCCTTATATGGTTTTCGTTGGTTAAATTTGCTATGAAAAATTGACTTGCATGCAGTGGAGAAAGAGAAACGCTTATTTAGGCGTGAAGTACAGCCTTAATCAAATATTTCCATTAGCGGCCATGACTGAAACCTGAAGTCCAACTACGATATAGACATTCCAAAATTATCATAAGCAAATACAATGAGTAAAGTAATACGAACTCACAGCCTACCCACCACGCATCGCATTTGTATTAGTTTTCTAATTAAGGTGAAGTCATCACACACGGCTATACTGATATCAGGGTTTTCACGCAAACACTATACACAGTGTGGGAAGCAAGGCAAGTGAAAGTTTCCTGCGGTCATGTTTCGAGGTTAGTCCGGTAAGTGATAGACTTAGAGCTGTTCTCTCAGTGGAAGATGTTATTAAAGTGATAATCGAAATGGGCGTCATTTTCGAGTATTTTTTATGCTTTGGTTTGATATCTGTTCTGCTAGAATTAGGTAACATTTCCTGCTTCTACAATGTTCAGACGCAAGTAGAAAAGAACTACATGAGATGACGGAAAGCACTAAATTTTCACGTAGCATGAGCGTAAGTGCAGAGAAAGGCTCAACCTCAGTAAGCTGATTGATTGATTGATTGATTGATTGATTGATTTGTGGGGTTTAACGTCCCAAAACCACCATATGATTATGAGAGACGCCGTAGTGAAGGGCTCCGGAAATTTTGACCACCTGGGGTTCTTTAACGTGCACCCAAATCTGAGCACACGGGCCTCGACATTTCCGCCTCCATCGGAAATGCAGCCGCCGCAGCCGGGATTTGAACCCGCAACCTGCAGGTCAGCAGCCGAGTACCTTAGCCACTAGACCACCGCGGCGGGGCACAACCTCAGTAAGCATAAATAAGGCATGCTTAGAGGGTGGCTCCTGCGTTAATCAACAATTGAGCATAAAACGAAATGCATCAACATCATCGCTACATAACGAGTATAAGCACGAAAATGATGGAGAATAATTTAAACTTACTGTCAATTTAAGTTTGGTTGACGGGGTTATACCTGTAAAAACCACGCTGCATGATTTTGATCTGCTGCAGAGGAGTGATCTGGATTACCTTCGATAACTCAAGGTTATTGAACGTGCACCTAAATTTAGGTACAAGGGTACACACACAAAAAAAAGCAGAGTACGTATTAGTCTTTTCGTTGAGTCCTGTATTGTTACATATATGCCTTTCTTTAAAGAGACGCGTTGACTCTGTTGGCTCTCACGACTCTCCGACGGGAGTATAATAGTACTCTCCAAAGAGAGTTTACGCGTCTCTTTAAACAGAGTCATATACGTGGAAAATCAGGAATCACAAAATGGAACCATTGAATGTTTCTCGCTCTCTGTTAAAGTGTGCTCTTGCATTTAGACCCATAGAAATGGGGCCACCTTGGTCAGCAATCGAACCCGAGTCTTGGAACTGAGCACCCCAACCTAATGTTTTGCTCTGTTCTGTGATGGTTCTACAAGCTTTGGGACAGCCCCCTTACAATAGGGCTGTTCACGAAAGCCTGTCAAAATTACCGAAGGCAAGACAGTAAGAACAACTTCATCGGGTGTAAAACTATAAGGGTTTTCTGATTTCGCAACGGCAGTTAACTGTACCGTTCGCGGCACGTTTTTGTTGCGAAACAGCTAAGCTTTTATCGAGCCGATCGTGGTGGAAAACGGACGCGAATCATTTTTTTTATTTTGCTTCGTGACGCATTTCACCTTTGCATGGCGGCACGTTTGCAAACATGGGCGAGCTTCGCTTCGTTCCTAACGATTCGTCTCACGCAAGTTGTATTGCGCCAAAATTGGCTTCGTAGGTGTGGCCACTTTGCCGCCTTACGGGGTATCGTGTGTGGTGACTTTTTTGTTCGAGGCGGGAGTCCTTAAACGGGACACGAAAAGGATTACGAACGATCGGAACAGTTTCAGAAAGAAGTGAAACCAGTCGTATTTTTGAAGAGATTTCCAGTGTCCAACAACTGGCATTCATTCTCTATGGCAACGAGCATAAGATCCATCTCTTCAGTGCGCAAATAACAGTAAAAAAGGAAGAAGGTTCTGGAAAAAGTCAGTCAGACGACCACGTAATAAACTGAAATATATCAATATTTGCAGACTAGTAAAGTGCTGCCAAAATCCCTGAGGTAAAGGTTAGCGTTGCAGACTCATTTAATTGGTGCAATAAATATCCCTGCCCTTGTGTGTTTTATTACCTGATTCCCTTATTGCGTCTCTCTTTAGGACTTTAACACGTATTTGTTTCCACAGTGACTGAACTAACACTTTTGTCATACATGAAAACTTAACCGTTGTAGGTGGTGGTAGCAATAGTATAGCTCCGTTCCCATATTTATGCGTAACGATAAGCTTGCTTAATGATCAATACCTGAGGTTCTTCCAAAAAACAAAACTAGCTTGCAAGGTATTTTATTTGGTCTTCGTAGTAGAAAGATGTCTCGTCAGTTGTGCAAGCAGGATGGGGCGAAAAATTAACTTTTTGTTTTTAAAACGCATAGCTCGTAGAGGAGGAAGTGAATTTATTGAACATTTTGTTATGAATTGTCATTTTCCTTCATTGGACAACCATCTCTACCATTCAGAGATCTCGCAATGAGTTGAGCCAGAGTAATTTTTCTAAAAACTAATTCTTTCTGTAAAATTTTTTAACAGCAAATTTTTTTAAGCCGGCCGTAAAACTTTGATGGGCACAAAAACTAGGAACATGAAGGTGTGCACCAGAAAAGTTAGGCAAATCCCGCTACTCAAAATTGGGCTACTGAATGGGATGAAGGAAGCAGACAAATGGCAAGCAAGAGTCAATATTTTGATGACAGGCGTAAGCAGTGATTGAGAAAAAAAAACTTTAACGAAGCGTCGGTTTTAACCAAGTGCTAAATACCAAGGCTGCACGTATTGACTTTGCTGAAGCATCTGTACAGAGTGCCTCAGCGGTACGGGCAACGAGAAATTACTAAGGGACGGGAAAGCCAGCGGCGGCTGCAAGAAAACCCCGAAGCAATGAGAGAGAGGCCTACGCGAACGAAGATGTGCCCGTAGATCTATGGGAGGCGTGACCACTCGGTTTCAGCGGGAATTCGTGAGTCAGAAGTTTGGGCATCCGCGTCGTGTCTGTGACTGTCTGTGGCTCAACTCGAACCTATCTGCGCTGAGAAGAAATCTACAAAAGAACCTAGCATCACAAAGCTAAAGCCTTGTTACTACAACTTAGATGCAACCAGATTCGACTTCATAAATGTCCAGCTTCGCTGTTTCAAGCCTTGCGCGACTTGATGCAAGCTTCGCCAATTTTCGAGTGTGCATCTTCCCAATAAACTATTTGTCTGGTGGCGGGTGCAGTGCCCTTGCTAACCTGCAGTGCTGAGTTGTTTCTTTATAACTGACCAGGGGGTCTCTTGATGAGACCTTTGTATATTGAGTTGGTGAATCAAAGCGGATGTTTCAACTCAGCTCATTAGACCAGACCGTTTGTTTTGACATTTAATCAAGTTTTAGTGCGCGCGTTGAAAATGTGCTACTGAATAAGCCGAGCTTGTATTCAAAAGAAAAAAAAATCTACATTAAGGCATCAACTGCTCTAAATGAATGCTATATTCGTTCAGCGAACTCGCAGCGTGGGGACGCACGAAAGACAAAGGAAGAACCAGACAGCACGAGCGCTTCTTCCCCCGTATTTTGTGCGTTCCCGCGCTCACAGTTCGCTGAACGAACATGAACTACCGACTGACCCACATTTCTATCTTTTTGCTAAAAAAAAAATTTATCGCAACAAAGATTATAGTCAGCCGTGACGCTGAACGTATCATCGGCGATGACAACCAGCCAAAGGCGAAGAGGATTAACGAGGGTAAAGCTTCGCGAGTTCGGACCTCAGAAAGATAACCTTACTAAACAAGTTACAGCCCTTCGACTGCGTTGCGATTTCGCTTTTATACAGGAATGTCTCACTTCTCTGATGTGAGCTGGACGACAGCGCTATGGCCGTAACCTTCTTTTTCTTGTTGTGAGGCAGGATTATCTCGCTTGTTTTGCAGAGCGTGCCTCGTGGATGAAGCGGCACGTCAAACGCATGGCAAGACCTGCTTTTGCTGGCTTGGCGACAAAGAAATAATTGCAAGTCCGAGCTTGCTTTCGCACAAGTTGATTTTATTATCTCCCGATAGAAGCTGATTCCTGCAGAAGCTGATTCTTGGATACTCGCTTTACAGCTGATCGCGTCTTGTTCACAATATTAGTTAACTGTAATTGGAGTTCTTGATAGCGTTTTATGTGCGCTTAAAACAAAGAAAGAAACAAAAAAATAGCTCGTTGCGCAAGTTTCACTAAGCAGAATTTACATGATTTCAAAATAATGATATTCGTTTAGGGAAAAAAATCAAAGCGTTCAGCACTTGATCACGTTAAAGATATTAATTAGGAGAAAGCAAAGTAGAATGGTTCATGTGTGCCATTTTTTATGGTTCATTTTCTCAAAGCTTTAATGCCGACTTCTATCACGGGCGTAGGCTGAAATTTTTTCGGGGGGTAGGGGGCACCTTCTTGATTTCGGGGTGTAGGGGTGGCACCTCTTCGAATTGGTAATTTGTCGCTCTTTAAGCTATTGCGACAATAAAGCTTTGGGGTGGGGGTACAGAGCTTGTGTGACACCGCCTCGCTACGCTCACCACACACAATAAACTATCGAATCACACGCATTCAGTAGAATTTTGCTTAATCAAATCACCGTTTTTGTTTAAACAAATGTGATAGTGAAGCTCAAAGGACGTAACGCTGACAATGGAAACGTTTATGCAATTGGATGCAAATGTAATACAATCCTTATACGTTTGTAATGCTAATGACGAAAACGTGGCGCAGGGTTAATGCAAACATAGCTTAATGAAACACACAGTTCTGCGCTATTTCAGTTGACTATTGCAAGACGACACAAAAGGAAGCATAATAAACCAAAAATATGCAGTTGAAGTGTCATGTTATATAGGGCGAAACAATGCGCTAAATTAATGCGATAAATTGAAAGACAGTGTTCCGAGAAGTCGATGTATTCGGCAAGCGCGCGGTCTATAGCAACGTGAATTGCAGTCACTAGCTGTGATATATAGCAAAAGCTCGTCATTTCGACACCCGTTCATTTGAAAAAAAAAAAAAAAAACGGATACTTCGGACAATCGTATTTACTGTTCAATGGCATCAAACTCTCCTTCATTCGGTCATATTCGGCCGTATCCCTGTTAATTCAGACAATTCTAGGAGCGCACCGATTACGATGCGCATCAAATGAGTGACTTAAAGGAGCGAGAACGGCGTTCGTGGACAAGCGAACCAAACCGTGCAGTTTGCATAGCCATTGGCATTAACGCAAACCATACGGTAACGCTGGTAACGACTTTTCAAGTTAGTTAGGACAAGGAGGTGTTCAGCCATGGTCACATTGTGAACTAAGTCGCAAGGGGCGAAAATTCCGGCTTTTACAGAGAGTGTAAGTAGAGAATTTGCGTGTTCATAAAGAAAACGATAGTGTATTGACGTATAGTAGTAGACGTCTGTTTATTGTTTTTTGGTGCTATCGGTAATTCGAAGGTCGCTCAACTGGGACATTATTTTCCGGTCGCGTGAAATCCCGATTCATGTGCTTTTAGTGTACCATACTCATAGTTACAGCAGACGGCACATCACATACCGTAGGTGTCTTCGTAACTAAGCCTAATGTTTCCGTGAAATGATTTGTTGATGTTATGTTAGAGAGACTAGACTGTAACTAGAATAATAATTCGGGCCATAATTTCAGCGAAACACACTGCACCAAGGGAGCTTTGAGCGGGTAAGAGTTGTCCTCTTACTAGCCACTGCTTGCACCGTTTTCCGTTCTCAATTTATTCCCACATTTCACCTTCTACGGTCAGTCCACCGAGTCCCGGAAGACCGTAGATGCAACGCTAAGTATTTCTCTAGCTGATACTAATCATACCAGCTGCCGCCACAAGGCTGATCAATTTTGGGCCTTCACTTTTGAAGCCGACATGACTCGTCTGATGTTGCTCAGTCAGCCAATCGGATTGATCCTCGTTGACGATGCTCACTCTTGACAAATGCAGAAGCGGCTGAATACTTGGTGCGGCGCCACCCCCATTGCGTCATATAGTAGCGCGCAGACCTAAACTTTAAGTAACATGACACTTTGTTGTGGGCTCAACTGCTTAATTGACCTTGTAGGGAATAACGAAACGATGACCGAAGGGACCATGCCGCCGTCTCTGCTTTAACTCCCTCCCACTGAAGCAGTGGCGACAACACGACAACCACCATACTATTTTCTATAATGCGAAAACTCAAGCAACGACTAAACATCATATTTATTTCAAGGTCTCAAACGTCTCCAGCAATGACAAAGGGCTTCATTGGAGACGCAACGTAACAGGGTGCGACGAGTTTCTAAGTTTGTAAATAGAGTTGATTCAGCGAGTTGGTGATACATGATTATTTGAAATGACAGCGCACCACGTAGATGCGGACAGAATAGACAAGGACAAGCGTTTGTTCCTGTCTATCCTGTCCCCGTCTACGCAGTGTGCTCTCATTCAACGAGTTCTGTAGTTTTTCGTCGAAAACAAATGAAATAAAAGGAAATTCCAGCAGAAGTACAACTGTGCATAAGAAGAGGGCAAAGCTATCTCTAGATAACTTTATTTTTTAAATACTCTGCAAAAGAAATCTCGCCTATGTTGAGAATTTTCGGAATCTTGGCTGTTTGGTCTCGTATTGAAATTCTCAAAAGCCATCACTGTACGTTAAAGTGTACTGGTACACTAAATTCACCCTTGGCGTCATTAAAATATGGAGCCTTGCCGCGACGAGAGGGAATGTCTGGACGTATATTACTGACGTGTTTAGAGCGGTCGATCAAGTAGTGCAGCTTTTACCACCAAGAATAGAAATTTTTGACTTGACGTGCAATCTGCCCGAATCTCAGTGCATTTCAACATGCATGACAGAAGACACGTTAGTCTGTAGTTACTCGCGGGATTGACATCATGTTTGTAGGGATAAGATTTATTTATAACCAGTACGTGCAATGTACATATTGATATTACTAGACAAGACCAACACATGCTTCCCATTTTTTTAGTAATCGCTCTGTACCCGCCACTTTTTCTCTGCTAGTTGTCAGAAGGGGTCCCATAAAAAGCTGAGAATAACGTGATGCACACGCATTAAAAGCAAAAACATTCACTCAATATTTCTCGGAGAACACGTTGCGCAGGGTATGCGTGTAAATATTGCGTGCCTGAGTTGTCACTCGCTGCAGCAGCGTGCTTATTTTCCTAAACTTGATGGCGTACTTATTGTGAAAAAAAAAACATATTTCTTTTTCTCTTCGCAGTTTTGAAAAGATTAGGATAGGCAGGCACCTCCGGATATTTTTTTTGGGGTGATATTAAGTCACTTTTCAAGTGACACGAACCGCACTTATGGAGAACATTATTGTAACTCTCGATCGCAAAGCCTAAATGAAGAGAACAAGAGAAGTGAAACTTGTTGGTAAGTCAGCTGCAAAAGGTACTTGGTTGGCTACACTACACTGTGGAACGCAATGAGAGCCAAGTGAAAAAAAATAGGAGAGAAGATCTTGTACACTATATAGCAATTTTGTTTTATTTATTTATTTGCGAAATACTGCAGACACATAGTCCAAGCAGGGAGGGTATCAAAATGGTAGAATAGTGAAAAGTATCTAATAAAAGAACAAAGAAAAGCAAAAACGATAATATACAAATAGAGTCAATATGTTATAGCTAGTATCATAAAAAAGAGAAAGAAAGCTGGGCATGCGCGGACCATGTAAGGAAGGGTGTTCCAGCAGCGTGAACATCATCGAACATTTGTTGGGATCACAGCTGTCCTCATTTTTTAGTGAATCAGTGGCTAGTAGTTGGATTTACATAATTTATGTGGCGCATACAATTTTTCGCGACGAACCGTGACCACATGGCACACCGTGACACTACTTGACGCGCCAACAAGCCTGCACCCTACGGTGCTTCGGGCCTCAAAAAACACCGTGATGTATGCAATGCCCACTAAGTTGGTGCACAGACAGAGATGCATTAATTGCTTGTATGTTAAAAATATATGTTCACTTGTGCTAGTGCTCTGAAGAGCAATAATATATCCCGATAAAAATCACAGCATATCTACGGAGTCGGTGATGATGAGTGGGGTGAAGTGTCCATCCGTCCACCGGTCCGTGCGTCCGTCCGTACGTGCATGCATCCATGCGTCTGATTGCGTTCGAGAATGCAAAAGGCGCGCGGGTAACAACGACGAGACGCGGGCCAAGGAAGCCGAGCAAAAGCGTTTTCAACGCACCCGCCGCTCCGCTTTGTCCATGCCCCACCATCGATCCGCCACGTACGGCGACTATCCAGAATACAGAGGCACTCGTTCTCCGCGTACCCAGGCACAAACCTTGCAGCAGCCAATCGGAGAGTAGCGGTACGGCGCCATCTAGAAGATTTTCACTCAACTGCAGTTTGTATGTACTTCTATGAGACAGTGCCGTCTATTATACTGTTCGGGAGATACTCCCTTCTTTTCTTTCTCGTCTCTTCTTCTCCCGGTTACGCGAGACGCATGACAAGGTTAAACTAAAAGGAGCTTCGCCCCTAAAAAAGATCACAATTTACACGCAAGACGCGTGAAACTTGTGGTGACCCCATGTACAGTTTTATATACGTAAAGAAATATAGCGGACGTATTGATCTCTGCTCGACACCCAAAAGATAGTGCCAAAGGCAAAGGAGTTGCAATCTTGGGTCTCACTCACGTGTAGGTGTAAAGTCGCTGTTTTTATCGAGCAGTTAGAACGTGAAACAATACAGAATAAAGACGAAGAATGAGACAGAAAACAAGCGTTACTCGCAAAGCTACTCGCTCCTTCTTGGTGGGTTTGGAAGAACGCGATAATATTACAACAAGAGAGACATACACAGCACATCTTTGTGTTCTGATTGATGGTAAAGATACAGAGGCAGCAAGACGAGAGCTGAGTCGATTGCAGACCAATGGGAAAAGAAAGACAAACGTTGTTTTCTACAAAAAAGAAAGGACGCGCTACGAGATAGATACTGAGAACTGGCTCGTCTTTTCGCAGCTGTTTTGTTTACGAGGCTTCAGGGTGTTTTCCCACCCGATAAGGGCACTCAAACGCCTTGCTGTTTTCCCAGAGCCCCCGACAAATGAAGGTGTTAGGCGCCGAGCAGTCCGTGACCGCACAATGCGGGCTCCTTGCAGCCTTGCGCGTACAATTTGTCTCCGGTACTCAGCGCTGCTGCTTCTACTGCTTCTGCTGCTTACTCTATTGATGTGTGTTCGGTGTGCGAGATCTGTGCCGAGTGCCGAGCAGAGGTTTCCAAAGTCGACGGCCATCTGTCAGCTGATACAATGAGCAGGTTGCGACACTTGACCGCGGTTGGGGAAGAGGATGCCGTAGTCGGGCTTGGTTTTCTCGAGACACATAGAAGCATTAAGGATACGAAGCGAAGTAATCGGATGTGGACGTGCAATAGAGAAGCCTTTAGAAAGCAAAGACACGTGAAGAAGAGTTCAGCTGAAAATGAGCGTAGTTAGGCAACCGACGTGCGAGAAGGCGAATAGGAAGGAAAGTGTGAGGTTTTCGTGTACAACTGCACGGACTCGGCTGGAAAGATTCCAGAAGTCGACGCACGTCCTGTTTTCTGATATTTATTCCGGGAAAGAAGCAAGTGGCGAAAAGAACAAAAGAATGGTGAGAGAGGGAGAGAGACCGGCGTTTTACGTGCGATGGTGGGACTCTCCGGATTAAACTGAACCACCTGGTGCTCTTTAACGTAACCATACATCTTAGTGCATTGGTGCAAGTCTTCGCGCCAAATGCCGAATTGCTACCAGTGCCGTAGATCAGTTAACCAGAACGTACCAATATTGATGTCATGATCAAGTAGCTGTCACACTTACTATTCGGACTGAGACATTTGTAAGCAGGAGGTTGATGCTGGAGCCGACGTTTTGACGAGCGGACTAGTATTTTTCAAGGGTGCAAAAAGAGCAGTCCACCTGTCGAAACTTCGGCTCCGGCAACCACCCCATGTTTACGAATTTCTCAAGCAAGCTTCCATCTTTTCGTTCTTGCCTATCCTTTGAATTGGTATTTGAAAGGCACTTTTAAGATCATGTGTCATAATAATCATTATATTCATTTTCAGATAGTGCTTATAGGATAAAGTAGATTTAAATAAAGTAAAGCTTTAAAGATAAGCTGCATGAATTCAAACTACTTTCACGTGATGGCAACGTCTGCGTAAACAATATTTTTCGTGATTCTCTCACACTTTCACATTGATGTTTATGATTAAAGTCAGACAAAATCTAGCATTTAAGCACAGTGGCATTTAAAAAACTTCCCATTTCTCATGGGCATTATCCGATGAAAAATGTGAGTGTGAATACTTTTTAAAACCACAATCTCTTCTCCACCTTAGTATTAGGCACTACGCTTCACGAAGCCTGAAGCTAATATCATTTAGAGAAAAATTAATGGGTGCGAGCAATATTCAGGTGCATTACTAAGTATTTGACAGCATTTTTAAGGGCATGGAAGTTAAGCGCGCTTTGTTTAGAGAAATATAATGAAATTTAGGTCACCAGCACACTTAAAGAAAATTAGCTTACAGGGAAGCCAGCGTGGTGCACGTAGTTGTTTGCGGCGTAGAGCAGCGCTTCCTCTCAAAAACTTGAAAACTTGTTATCATAAGAAACCCCAGTTTTTTGGAAAGTTGTTTAAGAATTTCCTAGAATCAAATTGAAATCATAATAAAAAAGTAGCGCTCAGTTTTATTATGGAGTGTTACTTAGGGCAACGTAAGTCACGTATCATCAAATATCCGTACTGTTAACTGTGTTATAAGTTGTCTAGATCTTCAATGTCAACATGGCAAAATATTTCAAATGTAAATAGGCCGTGTTCTGCATACTATAGTTGTGCAAAAAGTCAATACGTTCCTCCGAATGGAAGCGAACCCACGCGGCTCATTCCTGTAACGGTTCCTGTAAATCTGTCTTCGCCCAGCAACAGGCTAGTTATGTGGCGCAGCATCATTTCAAAATAACGTCAATGGCGTGTCAGAGAGGAGTTGACTGAAAGATAGAAAAAAAAAATCTCAGCAATAGAAAAGAAAGCTCAGTGAAAGATAAAAACAAAAATAAATGTGAAACGACTTTCTGAGCAATCCAATGATGCGAGTGTCCTTCGCTCGCCCCCAGAAGCGCGCACGAAACGTGAGCCTCCAGTCAACAGCGTTCATCATTAGTCCTAGGATCACATTTGCTTTGATTTCTCTTTACGAAATATTATAGCGTAGTAACCTTCCGTGAACACGAGTAAACATTCTACATGCGCAAACAAACCACTGATCATATCGATTATGACGTTCACCGCCCTACCAGTGCTTAGTAGCTCAGGTATACTACTTTGAATTATCGCATTCCACATTGAATACAGAAAGTAGCCAAAATTACCGCTACCACCACCTCAACACGTTGCCACGTTTTGGAATACTCACTGGACTCTGCCAGAGAGAGGCTACTTTGCTATGCCGGGAATGGCGTGGAGAGGTTTTCAGAATGTCGTTTTCTTCTCGTATAGGAATGACCGACAAAGATCTTTATAACGTCGGCTGTATCGAGGAGACACTGCAGTACATCTTCTGTCGCTGTCCCTACGTTGTATAGAGGCGATCATTTGCAGTCGATCTCGCTCGCCTTCTCCACAGACCGATGTCGCTAGCGACTAACCAGGAATGTCATACCGAAAAGCCGTCGCAAGGTAAAGCAATGAAAGCACTCCTAACATTTCTGAGGAAAACAGGCTTGCACGAGTGGCTGTAGACTCGTAGTGACGCCGTTCACCACACAATACCATAGGAATGCGACGCTGTGCGTGTGCTGCTGTTTCTTTTTTGCACTATTTTCTATATCCCCCCCCCTCCTATCTTTGTTTCTGCGCAAGGCAGCATACTGGCTATGGTAAGCTGGTTAACATGCTCGCCTCTCCTCTCTCTCCTGTTTCCTTGCTACCAGCATGCTGGCAACTACCAGTGGTCCCATTTTTATGCTGTACTTGCAAGCTAAATATTTTGTTTGTTATATCTCACGAGAAAGGGGCACAATTTGTAAAAGATATGCTGCGTAAAGAGAATACTGCTTGTACTGCATGCGCTGCATACACTGAATAAGGCATAATTGACAGTCATTGCGGTGGTCTTCAAACGTAAATCCTGTTGTTGACAGCAAACTGTGTGTTAACCTAACCCTAGACAAAATCATCGACCCAGCACAAAGATATGGGACGCCAGCACCAATTTTTACGTTTTTGTTACGGCGTGGCTTTTAACGTCTCACCTGCAGGAGACCATCTAAAATACTCAAGCGACGAAAAATACAGAGCGTTTGAAACAGAAAGACATTATAGTGAGCCTTAAAGTTGCTGATTTTATTCGTCTTTGACTTCTTTTTTATACTTTCTCCCCTCTTTGCAGGAGGAAAACATCTGATATTCGTGCTTCAGCATATAGTCTTTCTATGCTCTTAAAGCTCTTTGTACGCACCAGGAATTCGCGAGAGGCATGCCGTAAAGATGGCATCAGAGGCGGACAGCGAAGACGCGAAAATGGTCAGCGTGGTCTTGGACAAAGTGGGAAGTAGAGAGCGAGTGGCTGAGCAAAATCGCTCCATCGAATTCTTTCGCGCCAAAGTTAAAACCGATGCTTGCGAAAGTTTCGTCGATACACATGGGAGACTCGGCCGTGGGGAAGCCAGTCGATCGTATATAAGCGTCTGCATCTGGCCGGCACGGCACATCTTATGTCGGCTCCCTTTCAACGCATCTTTTTCTCGCAAAACGTCGGTTTCTCTGTCATTTTATTATCTTCTTCCTTTTTGATCAGTAGTTGGAAAGAACTTAGTATGATGTCGGAAGGAAACGAAAATAAAGAAGACAAACATTCTTTCTAGAGCACGTCGCTTTATCCTCATTTGCTTCACCATGCAGACGCATTGGTGTTGAGAGAAGAGCTGGCGATAGCCACTGCAGTGATGGCGTTACAGCGGTCCCACCTCGCCTGGAGGGTGAGTCGGAGGCTCCCGTCTTCCGCGAAGCGTACGCATCCGTTCTTCAAGGGGTATATGCCATTTGTTGTGTTGTGTTAAGAAGAAAAACGAGCATAAGATTCGTGGAGATTTGCTACTTTTGTGTACGGCAGATACAGCATGTTGGTGCCTCCTGGTGAGAGATAAAATTTTTTTCCTGTTGTAGGCCCGCGTGCTCAGATTTGGGCGCACGTCAAAGAAATCCAGGTGGTCTAAATTTCCGGAGCTCTCCACTACGGCGTCTCTCAATCATATGGTGGTTCTGCGACGTTAAACCACACATATCAATAAAAAAATTTCCCCCTTTAGGCTCAGTAAGACTGCTCTTTCAGACGAGCGTCCGTAGAGTGACCAGTTATGTGTGTTAAATGGTGTAGAATGAACACAAGGCAATGTACAAATAAAAATTAATTCTTTAGCTACGTAAAGAAAACTGGTACACGTTAGAAAGTACGCATGCGTGAAGGAGGAGATAGTTAGAACAGCTCGCTGTCCATTCGTACGGTTTGGTTTTCTGAAGCTTACTTTGAAATGAACTATTGCTACAGGGGCGGAGATTCCCAAACTTCGATCGTGCCAAGTGGCCAGTGATACGTCAACAGTACCTATCGAACACAAGGTTATCACTCTAATTTGGTACTTAAACATCGGTTACGTATTCCAATCAGAGAAATTCATACCAAACCTGTACTGGCGCATACCTATAAAACGCCTGTAAGCAATGAAGGGTTCTGTCTGCACTTATCACACTCGGCTTCAGACGACTATAGTATAATTATTCCCTGTGCGTTTGCAGGCCTCGACGATCAGCTGCTTTCCAAAAAATTAAATTTGAAATGCTGAAAAGATCGAGCTCCATGCCGAAAAGCGACGAAGGCTCCTTAATTTTTTGCGATCGACCTGCCTCGTCGAACGATTGTGACATTCTAGTATGTGTGTGTATGTGTTTTCGCTTCCTTCCGCTCTCTTTTTCTTTCTCATTGTGCTTTCCTTACTTTTCTGTTTGCCAGTCACCCTTCCCCAGTGCAGGGTAGCAAACCAGACATTTCTTTCCCGTTAATCTCCCTGCCTTTCTTCATATCATACCTCTTTCTCTCTCTGTGCGTTCACAGTAGCTATTCATTTCTTTTTACAGCGAAAGCTGTTATGAGATCATTTTTCGGGTCACGCGCAGTTGTTACCCACCGCTGCCGCCGCCACCGGTGTCCTAACCACATCGCGCGTTAACTTAGAAAAAAAAAACCTTGCATCAATGACAGGGTGGGGCTCGAACCCGGGTCCGCTGGGTGCCAGCCCAATATTCTGAGTTACGCCGGTGCTTGTAACTTGTTGTCAAACTTGCGTTAGACAGGCATGACCTGGCAGCAATGGCACAGAGGGGCTCGAACCCGGGTCCGCTGGGTGCCAGCCCAGTATTCTACGACTGAGCTACACTGTTTTATTTCCTTACATGAGCTACACCGGTGCTTGTGACTTGTCGAACTTGCCTCTGGCAGGCTTGATGTCGGGAAATACGACGTTAATACGACTTGTAAAGTGTTTTACAACAGCGAAAGAACAACCAGTCGTCGCACAAGGCGAATAGCGTAACGAGTGGGCCGCACAATGCTCCAAACCATCACAAAAGATTATTTTTGTTTCCCTATTAACTGTTGTGCATACCTGCTACAGCCATAATACCTCATCGTCGTCAGCCACTGCATGGGCAATTGGCACAAAATTCGTTGCAACTGTTTAGCGGATACCAGGCTTCTCAGAAGAATGACGAAAAATAGCATAGCGAATGCCGGCCTACTACCCAAGAGTTTATTATTAATGCCCTAGTGGGTACCAAGCAAGTGTGCTTGCAGTAGTTACCCAATGAGTGTTTTGAAAGGGCTCTGAAAGGCCGCTCTTCTAGCTTTCGCTGTGGCTGTGCTGGGCCTATACCGCGCAGGACTGGCGTTTTTCTTCTTTTCTTTTGTTCTCACAAAAAATAAGTAGATTTGGTAGGAGAAGTAACTTTTTCCGCACAGCGAGCTACATTTTTTTTAGCACGAAGACGTTAGGGTGTTTGTACGCGCACAAACATTTATAGATTCGCCATATTTTATTCAACGTTACTGAGTTGGAGATCAAACTGACGTGTGAAAGTCAAACGTTTTAGTCCCTTCTTACGACGATGCATGGTGTCTCATTTTTCCCTGAAAGCAGAACTTTGGTCATTAATGCGGGAAGAAGAAAAAGTGCACCCTGCAATGAACCGCTTTAGTTATACTGCTGTTACAGAGCAATTTTGTAGTACGGTTGCTCTACAGGAGTCAATAGTTATCACGCCTTCTTTTCCCGTATAGTCGGATGTTCCCATGCATTCGCACGGCGCCGTCTGGTTACGCTGTAAATTTACGTTACGAGCGCCTATATTCTATGCGTTTGAGTCTAACAGGTAAAACTAATATCGCACATGGTTGTTTGCGCTGTGCGGAGGCAGAGATTGCCTGTCGAGCTGACTCGTAAGCGCGCTTTATTCAGCGTCCGCTCCCGAGCGCTGTCTTCTTTGCCAAAGGCGGCTCGCAATGAAGCAAACGGGCCCGGAGGCCTCAATCAGCGGTGGCTAAATATACCGGCGACCACAGCTCCCGGGCAAAGGGACAATTAGCGAGTGACCGCCACGCCTGCCACTACGTGAAGTGTTTCTCCTTCTCGCCACAAATTTGCGTAATCACGTCCTGCGCGCAGTCAAGGAAGCAAGAGGCAAATCGGCTAAAGGCCCATGCTGCGACACCGCCTCCTCCCCTCCCACCCGCTCTTCGCTTATAATTGAAATGGGCCTCCCCGCGGGTACAGAAACCCGTTAGGCTTCGCTCTACACTGCCAGGACGTTTGCCGGGCTCCTGCTGGCGAGAATTTTTGACGATATTCATTTGATCTGCAGGCGCAAGCACTCGCCTCGCGTTTTACTTGCACAGAATTTGCAGAAAAACAACACAATTGTAATCGCCCGTGGTCCTATATTGCTCCAACAGACTAGCTTTGCTCAAAGCATAAATCATAAATTAAGTGCGAGAGCTTGACTTTTATCGCCATGACGCCTTCTTTTGCACGTTGTTTGCTGCCCAACTAATCTTTCAACCGGAAATTTTAGGATAACGGTGGCAACGTATACTTGATGGGAAAAATATTAAAAGCCACCGGCCGTGGTGGTCTAGTGGCTAAAGTACTAGGCTGCTGACCTGCAGGTCGCGGGATCGTATGGTGGCTGTGGTGGCTGTATTTTAGTTGGAGGTGAAAATGCTCTAGCTCGAGTGCTGAGTTTTGGGTGCACGTTGAAGAACACCAGGTGGACGAAATTTCCGGAGCCCTCCTCTACGGCGTCTCTCATAATCATAGAATGGTCTTAGGATGTTAAAACCACATATCGATCACAATTAATCAAGAACCGCAGAACCTTCAACGAAAGCGTTGGTTGATTTAGCTTTTTTCTTGCGCTGTGACTTTGGGAGAATAACACTTAACACAAACACGTTTCCACTGACTTGCGTTTTAGCAGAGAACGTTTTCACAGAGTTGTCGATGTTGTCGGTTGAACGCCGCTATGATAGATCCCCTTTCAATATAAAAGATCCCGTACACAAGATCTTTAATTCGGTAGCCAAACACCCGCATCTTGTCGCGCCGTACGCGTGACGCGAATAGATTTGCGCAATTTTGCACTGCTCAATCACGTGCCTTCGCTACAGTATAAGAGATGTATGTAATAAATCGCTTGATTCGAAATAGACGATTTGATTCGGTGACCACCATGTTCCCACGCTGGCGGCAATCGTACTTCATGGACCTTTTTTGCGTTTCCTAAAATAAGGTCGGCCTATAAAGGGGCGTGTTAGTTTAACAGCAAAGCTGTTACAGTTGGCGGCAAGACGTGTGTTAACAAAAAACAAAAACAAAAGAACACCCTTGTAGCCATGTTGCCATATCAACCACCACAGCTACGCGCCACTTGTGTTAAAAATATCCAAGCAGCTGTCGTCTCATCAAGTAGCGCAGTCGTCGCCAAACCATTGACTTAACAACCACCGCAGTTTCTTAGATTTTAGCTCAGGAAGAGCGATTTCAACACATTCGAAATGACAAGCTTTGCGCGTTTTCTGAATCTGCCTGAGTGCGTCCCTGGCTGCCGCTTCTTCGACCGAGCACGCTGGATTCGATCGTCATTAGTGTTGCCATTCCTGTGCAGCAGCCTGATGAGCATAGGATCAAGCAGCATTGCTGTGCCAAGATTTGTCCAACTTAGTGCAAACTTTCTGCATTTTTTACTTCGTTTGCTTCGTCACTAATTATCGTTGACAGCAGCGTTTATGACTCTTTTATGATTACTTACGCATGACATATAATGAAGTAATCAGTACTGCTCGTCCAAAGACATATAGCTTTATCCTATCAAATAAGCATCATTTATGCCCAACACGTTTTTTTCTTTCTTTTTAGGCAAGCTGTATGCTAAATAAGTTACAAAGCAACATGTGTCATCAATAACCTATAAAATCGTTGTGTCGCTGAACACTGCCGCGGCAAATATATGTTGTGCAGTTATGAAGTGACACTCAAGTAACATGCATAACAGCTCGCAAGGTCATAGGATTATTATGCAAAAAAGGCAACTGAGAAACAAACACAACTAGAAAGTTCGACGTTTTACAAACTTTCAAGCTATATTCCAACATACTTTGTCATAGATCTATGAGCAGGACGACTTTCTGTAGCGGCGACACTAGCTAAAGTACTGTCCGGCTGTCAAGATGTAGACTGCTTCTAGCGGTGTTTTCCCTCGAGCGGATGGTAATTCTCGTAACTGTCATAGAAATCACAGCACGAATAGCGGTCGGAAACTGTGTGTGCGGTCGGAAACTGCTATCGGATAAATTTGCTTTCTTCCCAGTTTCTGCTTGACTATACCGTATAGAGAAAGAGAGAGAGAGAGAGAGAGAGAGAAGTGTTTTGTTGGGAGAGAGAGAAATAGATGAGAAGGAAAATGCACTGAGGTTATCTCGGTGCAAGGAACCGGCTTGCTACCATAAAAAGAGGTGGGGAAATAGGGGATTGTAAAGAGGACAGAGATATGATGTGTTATGAGAGGTAAAAGATCACATAAACAAGTTGACGCATGGTGACACGACTTCATGCTAGAAATGCATCCCAAGGGCAGAGCAGGTTCCGCCCGCAGTAGTTGCGGTGCTGGGCTGCTTGCCCGAAGGTCGTGGGTTCGTCAGTGCCACTGTGGGCTAACTCCAACGAAGGCGAAGGGCAAGAGGGCTCTTTATACTGTGGGATTTCCAGTGCGCGTTAAGGAACACCAGACGGGCAAAATTTCTGGAACCTTCGACTACGGGGTACCCCGAAAAAAGCCCCGAAAAAAGCCCCGAAATTATTATTATACATTCTGCCTGCTTGACGTGGTAAGTAGATTTACCCGAACACTGTTATGATGGCCACTGAGACCTTGAAAACGTTCTTTCTACAGAAGGCCTTTTGGTTATTGATTACAAAAAAAAAAAGACAGCGCCTATTTAAGGCTTCTTCGTTTCTGCTATTTTCGCGCGCGAGGAAAAGAAATACAAACGATACGCAGAAAAAAAGAAATGACATATACTCTCGGGGCACTACTCGACGCTAAGCAGCAGGGGCACCAAGTGGCACTTTCGTTAGTGGCGGTTCCTGACGGGGCCACCACACGTCGCCTTCGTTTGAGCATCGGAGTGTACAAGTAGCGCCGAGAGCAAGAAAAGAAGAGGAATCGTAGGCGCCCAACGGCGACGACCTCGACGCAATCATTCTGAGTCGACGCTTCCTCTCGAGGGCGTCCCGGCACTGTATGTCGGTAGAGCGTAACAATGACGCGGACGACGACAAAGAAAAGACGACGGGAGAGAAATAACGCCAAAAGGAAGTGACCGGAAGAAGAAGAAAGGCCGCGTTGACAACGAACGAGGTGAGACAAGAAGGGAAACCGAAGGGCACGGAAAGTTGATAGACCGACGAAAGGGAAGAGGAGGTAGATGGCAGAGGAAGCCAGGGTTTCAATGGCTCGCGCTTCTGACCACGGAGAGGGTAAAAAAAAAAGGTGAGCGTTCGCGAATAGTGCTAGCGGAGAAATGCCGCGGAGGAGGCTTCGTTGTAGTGTGTATAGCCACGAAGACGAGTGGAAAAACTGCGCCAAGGAGTTCCGGAAATCAACGTGCCCGAGCGAAAGGAAAGGACAATGTAATAAAGGGCAGCCGCTCGTTGGACACGTCGCCAAGGAGAAAAAAAAAAAGAAAGAGCAGAATGGCTGCGCGGCTGTTACAGGATAACTTCTGCACGTCGGCTCACTCAGCCACGCGCATAGGCCGTCGCGTGCTATCAGCACGTGTATGCAGCTGCTGAAGGAGGAAGGCACGAGCCGTGTCTCTTCTTCGCTTCTGCTTGTAACACGGGGGGAGGACACGGTCGTGCCGTAATGAAACCGTCTTCGTTTCCGAAGGGCGTCGGCCGTGTCTCGCGCGCACGCATTGTGTCAGCTTCATTGGCACCCTGCGCAGCGGCTACAGTCTCGTCCGAGCCGCGAGGTGTCAGGCACGGAAAAGTGGGCTGGTGAGGGGGGGGGGGGCACGACTGCTTCTCCAATGCGGGCACGTACACGCAGTAAGTAGCGCGCGCTACTCTCGCTCTCAGCGGCCTTTCGAAACGTTGGCCAGTTATGCGCGAGCTGACTGGTGGCGGCTGGCGCGTGCCAGCACCGGCATCAACGGATCAATGCGGTTGCCAGCCGTGCCACTGTACCGCGGCACCAACCGTACGTTCTTCGGAGGAAGCCGCAAATTGCGTTAGAGAGTGCCTGCCCGTTCCGGAACGAGACGATGGCGTTGCGGGAGAGAAGAATGTTCGCGTTGCCAGCACGGCTCTCTGGTGGTTGGTTCGTTTGCTGCGCGCGATGTTTTACGACGGCCGTGCCACGTCTCCTTCATTCTATCTGACGAAGTTCCAGGACTCTTAAGCTGTGACCCAGTTACCGCGGCTCAGCGTATCCGCGACCAGTGAACATTGACTCTCTCACCTGAAGAACTTTTTCCTGCTTCGGGGATGAATCCCAAAGCAGATGTACCTGCTTTCGAGCGAATTAAACGGAAGAAATCAAATCGGCCAGTCAAACTTCGTCAACACTGCCCTTTCTGTATTGTTTTTTTCCCCACAAATTCAGGCTCACCACGATGCACTACTGTGCTTTACTTTATGTGCATGGGTCGAGGATTCCGCCATCGGTGTAACTTATAGACTTGTCAATAATTATCGTGCAGTACAGCGTCATCACGTAGTGAATCATTTCAACACGCTACCACGTGAATACTGTCGAATTTGTATTTCAATAAACGTTTACATAAGAATGTTAGTTTCGTTAACCTCATAGCTCTACGCTGCATGAGTCGTGTAGCATTGGTGTTGCATTCGAATATATGTATAGATATGTGGCACTTTTCAGAAAACTAACAAGTACTTATCCAATCTGTTCAAAGTGCGCTCACACGAATTACCTAGAACTCTGAAGTATGTGCGTGGAAAAAAAAAAAAAAAACGAAAGCTAAGAGGAAGACTTAGAAAAGACTCCAAAAACTATTAGAGAGCTTTTCCCCGGAAGCATTTCTTTAGCATGCAAATCCCTATGACTATGATGAAAAAAAAAATTAGAACGGTGGTGAGGGCAATCGCACAACTCAGAAACCACAACACGCAGCTAGTTCATGTGAACAAAGGTTCTTTTCGAACTGCCTTTCTAGTCGACTTACAGCCGCACAATTCGCTACAACTTTCCGCTATGAATGAGAGAACCTTGCGTACGTGCGCCTACAGCTCGATTATGAAAGCGTGATATACTCGGACCTTACTTTAATACACGATTCCGTCGTTGAGTGCCCACTTTCGCCAATGACGTTATCGCTGTGCTGACTGGCCGGGGTTCGTGACTGAGATTTAGTTTTCAATTACCAACCATTCTTTCAGTATTGACCTCGTTGTTTTCCTTACAGAAACCACGTACGATGCCACCAAGAAAACTTCGATTTATTACTGTGCAAGCTATTCGCTCAAAACACGTCATTGGCGACAATATGCAATGCAGTTGTCTCTCCGAATACGGTGTCACCCGAAAAGGGGTAATGCTGGGAACAGAACTTGTGCTGATAGCATTTTTAAAAATTTGTATATAAAAAACACTTGGGAAAATACTTGAGCATCTCGTTTTGAATATCTCATTGTATGAAGATTCTGGCACTTGTGTTTCTCGCAAAACATCTGCTCATGCATTTTTATGAAATGCTTGGTGTACTTTGAATTTCTTCGACTTTTTTTTTTGCTGCTTCTACTGGAAGAATAAAATATAGATTGCCCACAATTATACGTTTTGTGATGACCCGCATTAATTATTCGGAGACCAATAGACGTTCGCTTACAATAATGAGAGAGCAAAACGATACATTCCGTGAGTGAAGATTTTACTCTTGTGATCAGCTAAAGTGAAGTCATGGCATTTAAAGCTTTTGTATCTTTTAGAGGAAGCGAAATAATTTATTCGAGGCAAATAAACAACGATTAACAACAACGCGGACGTCTTGGCTCACGTGAACGTCTGACTCAGTGTTCATAATTCGGCTTAAATTGACTTCTCTTGCTCTCTGCTTCAGAACACGTTAACAGAATAAACAATCGTATCGGGCCAGGTGGTATGTGTTGTGTGTTCTGTTTAATAGCGGCTGCGCTTCCTACCAAGATGGACGTTAACAGACACGCCACTCTGCTGTGTGTAGCCTTGACACGTGCTTTTGAGTCTTCAGGGATCTAAGACGAAGTGCTTTTTGAAAAAAGCTGATGAATGAACTAACGGCACAATGGGGCGCTACCGGAACCTTCTCGCCAAAAATCCAAACCAAGAAAGAGAAATCAGGTCGGTTGTGGAGTTTTACCTAAACTTTTCTTTAAAAGTTGGGGAGCAAGGCTCTATTGAAGGAAGCCTTTAAAGGTAAAATGACAGGAATTGCCTGTTTCAATAAAAAAGGAAAGAAAAATAATAATTAAAAAAATGGAATAAGCCAGCTCTTCATTTCAGTGAGGTCCCGGCCACCCGTACCTCTTTGCGTTTCTAGCAATAAATCGAAGAGTCCGAAAGCCTTTCCGCGTAAAATAAAATAAGAAAAACCCAGGTGTATACGTCATTGTAGCTTGGTGGGACAGCTGCCTATCTGTTCGCAGAAGGTTTCGTTTTTTTTTCTTAGCCGCGAAGTGCGTTGTCTCTGCATCGAAATGGTAAAACCCGAACAGGAGAAGGTAGAAAATGTAGAGAAAGAGAAGTGAGCTATTATTCAACAAATGAGCAACCTCCAATGTTTTGGTGTAGAAGCTCTTGGTGTTCATAAAAAACACTATGGCTTTGTTTTGGCGGACAGCTACGGCACATGGTCTCCGGTAAAAGGTATGATGGTACAGAAATGGTCGCTTGCTGCAAAAGTACGTTAGTTGTGCCTTAGCACAGTGTATAAGTGATATTTGAGTGCTGTTTCGGATAATACGCAATCAATGATTTCAGTTAAAAGTTAACTTTAGGGAAATAGGTTTGTTTTCTCAATCTCGACAGAACATGGAGTCATTGCATAGTTTCCGTATACATTGACGTTTCTGAAGATTTTTTCAAAGTTGAAGCGAAGTCGTCGCGTAATAACAAATTAACATTCGAGAACACGTTCGGAACGCGATAGATGTTCATTGTTTTCCAAATTAGACGAAACATTTAATGAGCGCCTGCGCACGCGAGCGAGAACGACATCGGAAATGGCAGACGCCACGGAAGGAAGGAAAGATCGCCGCCTCTTTCCGTAATCACATCCTCGGACGTTTACGAGATAAGCACTCGCAAATCACGTTTGCCGTGACCTGCGACGTGACAGGCGGGGGTGGACACACACCCCTGTGTGTACACGCCGAGGCCTTTCTTTCTTTCGCAAATATTTGCGCCATACAACTGTGCTACATACAATGATGGTAAAAAAGAAAAGGAACACAGGCTACGTACTCCTATCCGTCGCCCTTCTAAGAGGAACAAAAAGGGCCAACGAAGGAAGACCTCAGCGGGCGATGCGCGTATGTTTTCTTCGCGCTTGCGTGCGCGAATCGGCTGACAGTCTTTTCTCGGAGGCAGCCTCCACTGTTTGGACACGCTGACCCAAGCAGCGTGACGATGAGGGCTGCGCGTTGCCCTGGCCCGAGAATGACCCTGCGGGTGTTCGGCCGAACGAACGAGACCGGGCGTAAATCGAGCCGCGCGCGTCGGCTGATCAAGCGACGGTGGGCACCGCGGAAACGCCCAGCCGTTTCGCCGACACACCAAGGCACGCCTGGTTGCCGAGCAGGATAGTTAGGAAGCGAGGGTACATCCTAACCGCGTCATAAAGCTCTCTCTCTCTCTTTTCTTCCTCTTTTGCCGCAACTCGCTCGCGTTAGAGGTTCCCGGAATGGGCGCTGAGCTTGCCTTTCGTGTCGGCCCAGCCCACCGGCGAGATTTGAGAACCAAATCAGATTCGAAAGGAGGCTTCCTTCTACAACACCATCGCTTAATGGCCCCGAGACCCATTTATCTGATTATGTGCGCGTTTAGGGGCCGTGTACACGGTGCTAGGTGTATACGGTGTATCTGCAATACAGCTTGCCCGAAAGTTTTTAGTCTCTTTCAATTGACCTCGCCTATGCAAGCATTCACTGACATTTCCCGAGTCTTGCGCTTGCGCTACATGTTTTGTTTCACCTTTACTATAGCTACCAGGAGTTTTTAACTGCCGGCCCTTTTAGTTGTGAATAGGTTTAGTAGCAGGTAGATTTCTCACCCCTGCTGTACATTCTCGGGGCTAGTATATAGTCAGTACACTTGATGATATGTTGTTCGAGTAGTGGACATTGAAGACAGCTGTTTCATTAGCAGTGTGGTGATAATAGTTCGTAATATTGGGTGTACAGTAATTCCCCTGACAGATTGCTGCCTTCTAATATTGCTAAAAAGCAGCAGGCACACAGACCTACAAATCCGAAATTTTCGACTGTCATGCTTTACCAGAACCGAACTTGTCCTTAAGAGACTTCTGTCCATTGTGCCTCTTTGCACCAGGTGACACTTCTAGTCTACCAATGTAGTGCACGGACAAATAGACCACGTGTGCGTGCTATGGGTCCACGCGGCCCCCTTGCGGCGATTAACGTAGACGCGTATTGCCGAAGCGGTAACGGGATCGTGCCAGTGAAGAAAACGGAACCATGCCAGTTTCGGCATATTGCCGAAACTGGCACGATCTTGTTACCAACTAGCAGCCAGACTCCGCACTAAATGGCCACGATCAGTCATCACCACTAGGTACCCAATAACAGTAATTAATATAGTTAGGGTTTAACGTCTCAAAACCACGACATGAGATAAACCCTAGTGGAGAGCTCCGGAAATTTCGGCCACCCGGGGTTCTTAAACCGGCACCTAAATCTAAGCACAAGGGCTTCCAGCATTTTTGTCTACACCGAGATTGCGGCTGCCGCGGCCGGAATGCGATCCTGCGATCTGCTGGTCAGCAGTCGACCGCCATAACCAATAGACCACCGTGGCGAGCTACTCAATAACGGACTGTGCAAAAAGAACTGCTCTAGGTCATACGCAACACAAACGCTGTAGCATACGTATACTGACCATGTACACTCCAGTCACCAAAAAGTGAAAAAAAAATCGGCATCCCATTAAAATCTTTCTTTGAGTCACTCCTTTAAGAAATGTCTTGAGCACAACCCCTGTGTTCGTCAGACGAAACCAATAAATTGAACTCCGAAAGAGCGTTCTACAGGGCCTTTTTTTGCACGGTATATTAAACTGAACCCCACAAAAGGGCTGTTGTGTACGGCACGAAAACAAAACATATGTTAAGTACACTTGTGTTGTTACTTTGTCTTCTCGCGAAAAGGTCTTTAAATGTAACTGAAAACATACAAATCACGTTATGTCCATTTAGATAGGAATAACCATTGTGGACGACATCAATGCTTTACCTTTGCCATTAAAAAAATTATTTTGATTTCCTCTGCTTTAAATAAAGTTTTTGCATTCCATTCCATTCCACCCCGCTTTTAATGATGAATGAGAGTTGGTTTCGACAAGTTCCGCCGAATAACGATGAATTCTCGCCCTACTCACTTCCGTGCACTAGTACAAAACTCCGCGAATCAAAGCTGCTTGGTCAGTTTCTGCTCTGAACACAGAACACATAGTACCCACTCCTCGACAAGCTATGCGGCGAAAGACAGAGATTCCTTTCCATTCGTTTACAATAAGCGAACGTACTCCACCAAAAGGCATCACGACAATTATGAAGAATTCTATCCGAGGAAGACAATTTGTCTTCGAGCTTTGTCGATGGGCTGCACCAGATGAGAAGCTGCGAAGTTTTTTTATAATCTAGCTTTCCGCACAATGAATGCTCTCTATCCCCTTACATTCTAAACCGATGTAAGTGCAAGGCTTGCAAAAAAAAAATAAAGGACAAAAAGCAAGCATTACAACATTATGCTCCTCATGCCGCCATCTGGTGACACCTTCCAGCACTCCTACTCGCAGGCTGATGCAGCCCACTTTCGCTTTTTTTCTTTTTCGCACCCAGATTAACCACTGCTTCTGAAAGCGCGGGCAAGTTGCCGAAACCCGAATCACAAAGGGGCAGCGCTGATCAAAGCGAGCGAAGAAAAAGGGAGAGAAGTATTAGCTTGAAAGCATTCGAATTAAGGAGCAGAGCTTCGCTGCCACGCTCGTTCGGAAAGAAGCCTTGCGAGCGAAATGGGACGAGTCGTCGGGCAAGGAGAGGCCGGAGAGAGTCCTGGTGCGCCTGAAAGACAAGTTCCCTCTGTGAGCCCGCTCTAATTCGCCGCTTACATAAGATATAGCTCACGAGAAAAAAAAACATTCTTCGGCTTACATCAGGCGGGAGCACTCCTTCGCGCTATACTTACGTCTTCGCTCGCTTTCTCCGAGACGTCGGCCGCGTTTGTGCGTGCGTTTGCCCGCGCCTAGTGGTAAGCCTGTGTGCGCGCGCGAGTTTCCTCGCCGAGTGTCGAAAGTGAGCGAGCTCGCGCACGAGGCCTCGTCGACGCGCTGCTAGGGCAAATCCTTTCCGCTCCGCAGGACAAAGCTCCGCGCGATAACGACATTAGCGAAGGGTGCCACCGGTAACGGTGGCGACTGTCGAACGAACCCCGTCGTCGCTGTCGGTCGCGGAATTCTACGCAGAGGGCGCCCCACCTCGTGGGGTGGGAGCTTTGCAGCACACCCCTCTTACAGGAGAGAACCAAGGCGGTGTCCCCGACTAAGCAGCGGAGCTTCTCTGAAAAGCAGCTACCACGTCGGCACGTGTCGCGAAGCAAAGGGCGCCCCGACCGAGACGAAATGGATATAAAGAAACCTAGAAGGCCCTAACCAGAGTCTGCTAATAGACGGATATCTGGTACTTCGCGAGTAATTACCTGACAGCAAGCCGAAGCGAAGAAAAAATTCCGAGTGAAAGCGTGCCTCCCCCCTACATCAATAAAGAATGAAGAATGCGCCCAAGGAGGAACGAATACGTGGCGGGTGAAGGGAAGTTAGTCGATCAGCTAGGACTCGTGCTCAAAGGTTTCCCGTAGTCGCTTCACCATAAGGAGTTCGAAGTGCTCGCAAGTCGGGTAGCAACAGCAAATATGGAAGAGAAGCTTAGAGCATCGATAGAAAAATCCAAATTAGGGAAACAGTGTGCACACATGCAGGACGTTATGAGGGCGCATTCGGCATTCTATAATCGTCAGGTCGGGGCCGAGTGAACCGAGCGTCGCTGCGCAAACTTGATTGAATCGCTCCGCTTTCGCGTCGGCATGCTTCAAAGAACACTCGCCCTTTTCCCTTCGCCACTCATCGCCGGCGCACATTGGGGACGATGCATTCTTGCGCTCCGAAGGGTCTACATCGAAATGCTGCGTGCGATCGCGTCGCTACCCCGCGCCCCCCGGACTATAGCGGCGCATCGGCGCATCAAACTCCCGATATGCGACGCCCAGTTTTTGATGAGGGGATGCCGAGGAAGGGGATCCTGTGAGCGATGAAGGGTGCACTGACGGTAGGGGCATGAAAGCTGCAGGATCACAGAGGAGTGTTGCGAGGAAGTCTTCGTCCCTCTCGTCTCTTCTCCACCATACCCGCTTGCTCTCCCATCGGAGTGCCACTGCGTCGGCTTTCCCCAAATTTAATTAGCTAGGCTGCACCGTCGCTTTTGCAGCTTTGACGACGGTTTAAGAGGGCGCCCCCCGTCTTCTCCCTTCCTCGCCCGCGAGTGTGGCCTGCCGTCCGTGAGAAGCATCTGGTCACTTTCCCCCGCCATTGCTGCTGCTTGTTGCCCCGAGTCTTGCTTTTCGTCAGGACACGGTGCCCTCGTTGTCGTTTCGTTTGCTCGGAAATTTTCCTTATTGGGCCACCGGGGAGGCTCTGCTTCGGTGTTTCGGGACACTTTTTACGAGGATATCTTTAGTATATACCAACGCGCCGGGAAGGGCGAGAGTGTACTGTCTTTATTTTCCGGCCCCGAAACAGCTTTTATACCTCGCTTTCGGGAAGTCACCAGCACCGGGCGATTTTCCCCAGTGCGTAACTTGAAACCCCGAACCTTTACTACTTTGCTTTTCTTACATTTATTCCGCTTTACGACGTTACAACCTTGCCTCGTGCGCGAGACATTGACACCATAAGCCCCCATGCGACGTCGCTTGCATTTTTTTTGGTCCTTAATTTGCGCAGTTTCCCATCTTTATCTACATTTTCTTCTCCAAAGTAGCGACCTTCTGCAAATGACTTGGCGAAACTTTTGTCGTCCTGCGACCGGCGGAAGTGCGTAAGAAGGCGCTGAACGAGGCACGTGATAAAACCTCGCGAACGTTGAGTAAACGGGACTTAATAGCCGAAAAAGCCGAGAATGAAGGTGAAGTTTGCGAAAGCGATCGCTCGCGACAAGCCGGCTGTGGAAGCTAAAATGGGTCGCAGGTATCTTAAGAAGGGGAAGCAAACTGCGTTCAAGCAGCGACGCACTCCGCTCCTCCCGAGATTTATGCACCCCGAATGTTGTACGGCGCAGCAGTTCACCAACTAAGTATACACAAGTAAGCGGGTAATGAAGAACCCGAGTAGACTGCAGCATGAGTACGATACGGAAGACGTCGACGAAAACAAGGAAGATAACATGAATAGATAAGATGAGCGAGAACGCATGTAAACCTAAATAATCGAAGTGTGATCAAAATAGCTTGCCGATTCTGGTTTCTAAGCTAAGCGATGTTAATCATAAATATTCTACCATGATGATCTAAATCTAGATAAATACTTTTAAAATAGGGTTTATAATTGTTAAAAAAACAATACAGTATAGTCACGAAATGTACAATTTGGATTTCTGCTAAACAAGATGATAGTAATATTTAAAAAAAATGTGTTTATGCTCAGCTTTACACTGCAAAAATTGCGATGAAGACGTTGATTGACAGCGAGAAATCGGTCTGTTCCATGAGTGGAAATTTGAGTTAGATACAAATGAACAAACCACAAATATTCGGCTAGAGTGAGAATCGAGCACAGTCCTTCTGCAAAGTAAGCAGGTGTTCTAGCAAGGAGTGATGCAAGCGCTTGAAAGTACTTCTTAAAAAGAACAATAGGATATGGTGTAGAAGGAGGAGTTTCCTTAATGCGCGTAATATATCGAGGTACAATCGTAGAGTTGCATCAGGCGTCAGAACATGTGAATTGCGCAATGAGTGGCCGGTTTAAGGCGGCCCACCTATTACAAACTTGTTTTCATGATTCCACAATAGTTTGAAGCGGCCTTTGTTAGGCGCACAAACACATGGTTGAAGGGGATGCGCACGGAGCCCGATTAGCAGTGGGTACTTTGCCAATTTGAAAAAGAAACAATAGTGGGCCGTTCGCAAATTTACATTCATCATTCCGCGATAGTTTGGAACGGCCATTGTTAGGCGCAAAAACGTTCCTTTCCTTGCGGCATGGTTGAATGCGATGCGCACGGAGCCCATTCAGGCTATCGCATTGTACTCCCGAGTAAGTGAGTATGAACTTTATTGAGGTCCTGAGAAGAAACAATTGGTCCCGAATCTGCATGTTACACTGCAAATGTCGTCGAAAGACGATAGTCTTGCGTCTGGAGAGAGTGAACAATGCGTTTATGTGATGTTCTGCGCAAAAAAATCGGTGAATGGTATTCTGCAGGCGCTGCGTTAGAGTGTCTCGAGTGTGTACCGGAGGCGAAAGAGCTCATTGATGCACGTTAGACACGAGCGCCATTTGGCAGTTTGGCAATGAGAGACGCCGTAGTGGAGGACTCCGCAAGTTTCGGCCACCTGGGGTTAACGCTGATTGATGCCACGTCCGGGATTCAATTCCGTCCCGCCGCGGTGGTCTACTGGCTAAGGTACTCGGCTGCTGACCTGAAAGTCGCGGGTTCGAATCCCGGCTGCAGCGGCTGCATTTCTGATGGAGGCGGAAATGTATAGGCCCGTGTGCTCAGATTTGGGTGCACGTTAAAGAACCCCAGGTGGTCGAAATTTCTGGAGCCCTCCACTATGGCCTCTCTCATAATCGTATCGTGATTTTGGGACGTTAAACCCCACATATCAATCAATCAATCAATCAATCAATCAATCAATCAATCAATCAATCAATCAATCGGGATTTAATTCCACCACCTTCGGGTCACCGGTCGAGTACAATAACCACTAAACAGTATCGCGGGATAGTTTCTTTCTTTTTACGTTTTTATTACGACACGTAAAGGTTACGGGAATGCGACGCTTAGTTTCTCAAATTCACATGTTTTACACACATTTGACGGTTCTCTAATCATTAGAGATCTTTCGAGTTACAAGCAAGGAACGGGATGTATAACATCAGAGAAAGAAGCTTGCTTTTTTTAAAGCTGCGAAAACACGTGTCATGCTACCGGTCTAGAGCGTAACACAAGATAAGCAAATTGTACTCGTAGGAAAACGTTGCCCCCCAAAAAATAAACTGGAACCACGCAGGGTTGACCAGGAAGATACAGTCTACGAAGGCGCGAATGATAAACACATCGGAATACAAGATAAACACTCCTGATAGGCTTCGGCGGATGGGCGTATCTTGAGAAGCACCATAGTCGGCTGTATGCTGAAACGTGAACCTTGCTTATGAAAACAAACTTCAGCACCACGGCAAAAAAAAAGCAGTGGAAGAAGAAACCATTAAAAAAAAAGTGAATCAATACTAGGTGCAAAACCAAGAAAGTACTGCGATAGAAAAATGAAACGCGCATAGAAAGTTGCCGAGCAAAATATGTTCCGAGAATTGTAACCCTTGAGCCCAATCTTGAACCGAACGTTCCGGGGTTGTTAAGAGTGGTAAGCCCACAAGCCATTAAAACATTTCATTACTATTGGGGTTTAGCGTCTTAAAACCACCATATGAATTTAAAAAAGGGTGCCGTAGTGGAGGGCTCAGAAAAGTTCGACCACCTGGAATTCTTTAACGTGCCCCTACACCTAAGTCAAGTTAACTATTGAAGCGAAAAAATTGGGCAAGGATGAAAAAAACATGTAGCTGCAGTTTTTTAGCATTCTAGTTCCACGTTGTCAAGGCAAGGATAATGCGTGGAGCAGTTCGCATTCCCGATGTGTATGAACCGGAATCAGTTACATAGAAGCAGCGCAAATTGTGTTACTGCGACCATTACTCATAATAAGAGCAGAAAAGAGAAAAAAGAAAGTTGCTGGTAGGAGAACCTCAGGTAATTGAGCCATACAAGATATAAAAGGAAGAAAAGCAATTTCGACGTGCGCGACAGCTCAGTGTAGAGAAACTACGCGGAAGTGCATGCTAGTATTTGCATGCTGGCAAGCGAAGCGGAAAGGAAAGTGCAGGAGGAAATGGGTAAGTTCCGGTTCCTGCCGCGCCCGTTGTTCCAGGAAAGCGCAGCAGTTTCGTTCACTTGGCCAGAATCATGGTTTTTAATTAACCCGTGTTTGTGAAGGAACGGAGCGCCGCTCTCGTTCTTCGTCTTCTTTATCCGCTTATCCCATCCACCAGCGCACAGCCGAAGCCTCTCGCTCCTGTGATCCGGCTTGTCCCCCAATGCCTACGTCGCCATGTTTGACGTCACGCCTGACGTCACTCCGGGTCGGTCGCGTCGTGGTGCTTCTATACGCTCTTCTTCGTTGATCTTGACTCACGCGAAATGCTTCTCTGTACGGGGGCTTCCTTAGTGTACGCTTATTATCAATGTTTTTATGCATTTCACTTTAGGTAGCGTGCGTCGTGCTTTCGTGAATTACAGCTGCCGCATCTCCTGCGTTAGCCCCGCAGCGGTGGTCTAGTGGCGGAAGTATTCACCTACTAAACCCGCAGACCGCGGGATCGAATTCCGGCTGCGGCGGCTGCATTTCCGATGGAGGTGGAAATGTTGCAGGCCCTTGTGCTCAGATTTGGGTGCACGGTAAACGGTAAAGAACCCCAGGTGGTCAAAATTTCCGGAGTCCTCCACTACGGCGTCTCTCATAATCATATGGTGGTTTTGGGACGTTAAACCCCACATATCAATCAATCAATCAATCAATCAATCAATCAATCAATCAATCAATCAATCAATCAATCAATCAACCAACCAATCAATCAATCAATCAATCTTCTGCGTTCATATAACGCGGAATAAACAGAGATAACGACTGCTTGCAATGCCTAAAAATAAAACAGACTGTATTTTCTTCTGATATCTTTCATATTTTTCTGAAGGAGGGATGTAAAGTTGCCCTGATAACCCAAGCTTGAAGCTCTAGATTTGACAAAACTTGTTCGCCATAACCATTCTTAAAAAACTTCATCATAATCCAAATCTGTTCCCTGTATTTACATTTATGAACATGAATGCTGAACTGTGTTGGTGCGATTCTGTACCCTTGATTGGAAGTGGTCGTTATGTATGTAATCTGCTTCGTATGCCATCTTTTATGAATATGAATGTTGTACCATCTGGGTGAAAGGACTTGCTCGCGAATGAAACAGCACTCGTCTTAAAAGTGAATAACAATAGTATTAAAATGCCATAGTAATAGATTTCAGGCTAGGATTGCTCAAAGTGAAGCGTGTCACGCTTCTTTGTAAATTAAGCAGGACTGATTCATGAGGATTAATAAAGTGCCATTCACAATCGAAGCCATTGTCATATGTAGGAGGATTATCTATTAAGTAAGGAGCATTTTGCTGTGAAGAAAAATAAGTTTGGTTAGCGTAAGTACATTTTTATCTATAATTGCTTTAATGCCTTTACCCTTTTCGTAAAGCCGCACTAGCTTTTTTAATCTATTTGAATTGAAGTTTGCCGCCTGTGAATTGAACCAATCAGAAACGAGAGCTTTGTTTTATTTAGATTTTTTACTCGGCAGTCAAGAAAAATGACGCCGCTGCATTAAATTGATTGTGACGTTTTGTTTTTGCGTACATGTTGTGTAATGAGATGTCGTGGTCTGTAACAGCACGGGACAATAAGTCGCCGTCATCGATAGCGGTATAACAGTCGTCTATCACACTTCTCCTTATTGGTCATTAGGTATTTTCTGTATCTACCATGCACAAAGCTCGTATTATGTGGAGTTGCACGTTACAGTCGAGTAAACACTCGTATGCGAAAGGAAATTTATCAGCGTTTATCAGCCAGAACACTTATTGGAAATCGTCGATCAAATACAGTTCGCTTATTGAACTGCTCTATCAGCCTAGATCAGGGAATTATCATGCTTTGCTGATCATTAACATTTGTGGTGTCATGTGCGAAGGCTTTACGTCTGTGTATGGCATTCTTTCACACGTTTTTGTAAGCTCGCAAGCTAAGTAACCTTCGGTGATTTTCATTAGCTCATGAACTTCTCGCAAAAAAAGTGAGAGAGAGAGAGAGAGAGAGAAAGAAAATCACAGGAAGTAATCGCCAGATGCTGGTAGTAAAGAAATGTGCGAACATAGTCGTCTTTACTACTGGATCCCGAAAATTTAGTCAACAAGTCAAGTCAGAATATGGAAAAAAAGCTTGACGGTAGCCTCATTTTAAAACAAGATCCCACTAGGTAGTACAACACTTTTCTACATACTCGTTGCGTCCGCTTTAAAGGACAGCTTTATCAGTCAACATTTGCAAAAAAAAAAAAAATAATCCTCTTGTCAGATGAAAGACCAAGAAAACGAGAGTTTGCAGCTGACCTTGAAAAACCTCATTCGTGTTACATACAGCTCCAAAAGTAAAGTTACGTTTTAAAGCGTTATTTCATAATCCTTGCTGTTTAACTAAGCTTTCTATTCTATATTCCACGCCACCTTCTTCGAAGACGCAAACGTCCACACTTACGAATGTCGAAACTAAAGCTTGTACTCCATACGAGACTTAGTTCGCTTTGTATGCTCTCACTGTCCGTCCGCTCTCTTTTTCGCGTCGCTGTACACCATGCAACAATTCGCTTGGTGAAATTATCGAATTTTCTTTTGATTCGGCTGGGTAGCACTCAAAAGAAAACCGCGAGATCATGGAGACGAATTGCGTCACGATAACTTATTTCGAAAATAGCTTTGTTAGTGTGTGTGTGTGTGTGTGTGTGTGTGTGTGTGTGTGTGCGTGTGTGTGTTTGTGTGCGCGTGCGTGCGTGCGTGTGAGGAAATCTCATGTTATCTTTTCTCTCAAACCGTTCGCATTTGTGAAATTCCCGACGTAGAAACTTGGTGCATGGCGACAGCATTGCGAACGGTGACCGTAGGTAGCAGAGAAGATGAGAAAATCGAAAGAAAGTGAAAAAAAATAGTGGTTTTGGTGAAATTGAAATTGGATACCTGAGCTTACTCTCGCTGCTGCTGCCCCTGGCGTGCTTTATGAAGCTAGATGGAGTCTCCGCGAGAGATGAAAGCGACCACACGAGGCCACGCGAGACATCTCGCCACGAGGCTCGGTCCTCGCCACAAAAGAGGGAAAGGTAAGCTGCGTCGAAGAAAGAAAGAAAGAAAACAAATAAACAGAGACACCGGGACTGAGTCAACCGGGACAAAGCGTGCAGCGGACTGCAATAATGAAAGAAACGAGCGAAACTGGTGCGCGGAGATGAAACCTCTTCTCATCTCGAGATTACATTGGCTTCATCTTGGCTCGACGACGCATTAATAATGACAAAACTACACGCTCGCCTCGAGCAGCGACGAGAACGCTCCTTCAGGCTTTGTCGTGCTTTCCACCAGCTTCTCAGCCGCTGTGAAGACAGCTCCTTGCCGCCGCCGCTTTTGCTGTCGCTATTTGGTGCTTCGCACCGGGGAGCGCAAGATATAACCCGCGCACGTATATGTACAGCGCAAGGCAGCCGGTTTTTCTCCCGTGCGCTCCAAGTCACCGTCGTCGATCTCGATATATATGGCGCGACGCGATTTCGAGGCTCCTCCTCTTTCGAGGAGATTAATTTATCTCCGCTCGCTAGCACTCGCGTGCATTTTTTTTTCGCGCATGCGTGCGCGTTTGAACAACTACGAGGCGCCCCATTGGCGTAAACAAGACTCACCGTCGCGCCCCGTTCTGTCTCCCAGGGATGCGTCTCGCAAAACTTGCGCGAGTACTTTTGCGGGGAGATGAATGTTCTCGCCTGTTTGTTAACAACGATGGGGGGAAACACGGCAATTGTAGCTTTCCCGTGTGGATGCATACGCCAGTGTGTAGCATCCCGGTGAGTAATGCGAATGCGAAACTGAATTGACGAAGAAGACGCTGCAGCACCGCCGTCAGATCGCGTGTCGCTCGCGTACCTGCTTGTTTCGAAGTTGCCATAGCCGGCGGTGGCATGTCTCTTACCAGTATGAAGCAACTTGACAGCGTAGGGTATTGATCATCCGATGCCGCTTCCACCATCGTAGTTTTGGTGTGGTATTGAGATTTCCTCTTTTTTTTCTGTGTATTTACGTACTCGGCTGAACGCTTTCAAGAACAGAGGAATTACGAAAGTGTTCGTCGATCTAGGCGGCACGATGGCGTCGAAAACGGGGGTGGAAGAGAAGACGCCTGTTGCAATTGTTGCACTTGTGTTTGCTGTAACGACTCCAAGCACTTCGTCTTCGTCGTTAAGTTCACCCCTTCTCGTTGGGGTCGCGTCAACTGCAGATGTCCAAAGTTCGTCCAGCGAGGCACTCACTTGCGACATACTCGCAATCGGCTACGCTTTTTACGCCTAAAGCACACGCGTGCCCGCAGCTGAGGAATATTAATGGTCGGCTCCACAAAGTTTCCTAAAATTAACTAGAGAGGACTCTGGCGCTGCGATCGTTCAGCGACCATGGGTACAGTGAATTAGAAGGGGGTACACTCTACCATGGGACTGGTGGGTAGCGCACGGATTTGCCTAGTCTCCGTACTTGCGGGCCTCGAATCGCACTTGTGGCTTCGTTTATTGCTGGTCTCGTTTTTGTTTCGAAAAACGAACCCTTTTGAATTTCGTGACCCGATTTGCATAGGTAAGCCTGAAGGATTAAGGTGGTGATGCACAAGCGCTGAAAATTTGATGACTATTGTTTCGTGACAAAGCAGCTTTAAGTCACGCGAAGCCAAAAGAACCGTAAAGCACGAAGACAAAGCAAATGCGTGTATTATCCATAATTCCCATGCTCATTGAAGCACCATGCATTGCAGCCAGCTCCCATAGATACTAGCGCCAGATTTCCCTCTAGTGCATATTTAAAAAGCTGTATGGTTGGCTCATACGCCGTTGAATTCGCAGGCATCGCTGCTGAAATTCAATTATTGGCTAATATCTGCCACCTAGTCAGAGGTGGCACTATATGGGCGCTTACGATTGTAGTTTTTATTTGGCGAGTGAGGCGAGAGTAGCCGCAATACGTTGCCTTTGACGCGTCATTGTTACAGAGAGTGATGCCTAGGTCAAGCTTCAAGGTATTCAGTGTTTCATCAGCCAAATAAGTTCAGCTAAGCAAAGAAATTCAGTTATTAACAAAAATTGGGCAGTTAAACACATTATTAGAGCGGTCATTTGCCGCGTCGAGTTCGCAAGCAAGGCGCGACTGGTTGACAGCCTCAACTTGCGTTTCAGTTATGCTGATTACATTCTTGTAACTACACTTTTCATGAACTGTAGAGCTGGTTTGTTCGTGTCTTTGGTCAGAGGTGCTTGCGGCACGGCACTAAATTATTTGCTCACTCTGCCCAGCTTATGCCAAAAGGAAAGGGTTTCGCGTAAAAGTTGCGCTTCTCTTCGAGGGTCAAGCCCGTTGCTATCGGCCTGTTGGAAAAACCTGAGAGAACTAGCGCTCTCTCTCTTGGGTATGTAGACATTAAAATAAATGTGAAGTATACCTTGCAAACGTCACGTGTGGCTCTAAAGAAATAGATTTGGGGGCGTGGAATGTGTGAAACATCTTCATCTGTACGTTACATGCGAAGCAGCTCTTTGACTCACGTGTGTAACGCCGTACGTGCGTGCGTCCGTACGAACGCGCCGCAATGCGTTTGCCTCACCGCAGGTGCTGGAGTGGTGGAAAGTAGGTGACGCCACAGATGCGCGTTGACGTCACTCTCCCCTCGCACGCTTCCCTCACAGGTGCACACTGACGTCACTGTATCCCTCTCATTCGCAGCACGGTTGCCGCAGTGCCCGCAGCTGCCTCTTCGACGTCGCGTGTCTGCAGGAACCTCTCACCGTGCACTTCACCGATTACAAGGCCGTGGTAGTCAAGGCGAAACGCGCGCTTACTCCGGTTTAGCGACCACGTCTCAACTCTGAAGAAACAACGACTACTTAAATGTTGCCAAACGCTTTGATGAAAATTACGCGAAACCCGACCCCCTTCCCGTGTCTTTGCGTTTCAAACAAACGTTTACCCGAGTAAACGCTACACTGAGTTTTGTGTCAAACCGTTATTCCAGCACCCATCTTCGTTTCAACCGTGTCAACTCCTTGCGCACTACTGCTGCTTCGCCACCCATCAGGGTTCCTTCGAGGAGATGGTCCATAAGTTTTAGGAGCGAAGCTCCTTAAGGCGTGGGCTGTGCGTCCCCTGTATGTAGCCACCTCTCGTTCAGTTCTTGCAGTGTTCACTAGATGGCAGTACTTGTAGCTGACGGCATTAAGTATTACGCTAGCCACCGCCCGATCTAAAGGGGCCATATCCATCCGTCCGTCCATCCATCTATCCATCCATCCATCCATCCATCCATCCATCCATCCATCCATCCATCCATCCATCCATCCATCCATCCATCCGTCCGTCCGTCCGTCCGTCCGTCCATCCAAAAGATGCAAGATGTTGTAAACTAGACGGCGGTACGTGTAGTTGATTATGAAAGATGCGAGGTGTTATAAAATAGGAATGATGCCACATATGGCGCGTGTCATCGTTCGATATAGTGCGGCGACGTACGCTAGGGGGAGCGTTGCAATAAAATCGAGTGGGCAAAATGTACGGAGGATTCATGGTTTACCAGGTTTACCTCCGGAGCTTCGCCCACTCATCATCATTCACTTCGTGGATGTGGCGGCACTTTTTTTTTTAGTAGGTAGGCGTATATTTTTTTTCTGCACATTGAATAAACTCTCAATATATCAGCCTCAACTAGATATGTTTCATGTCGAATGCTTTTTATCTTCAAACTACGACAAAGGCTCTCCTATTGGAACGTCGACCAGCCTGTTGAGACATTCGATCCTGCTCGTTTAGCCTGTACGAACTGTCGTATATAGCACATATAGAAGGCAAACAAGAACTAAGTGTTCAGGAAGCCGTACTAGCCTATTATATTCGCGCTAACGATGACTACAGTTTTGTAGTGTAAGTTAAAAATCCCACAATGTTAGTCGGTTTTGGGACGTCAAAACATGCGTTGTACTTAAACTCAATATATGAATGTTCTGAAGCACTTGAATCAGAGCACTTGTTTCCAGTTTCGCTGTTCTGTACACCGACCGCCACTAATTGCCTCGCAGCGTAACGAAGAAAGCTTCCCAGAAAATGAGAGCTGTTTGCAGAACAAGGGCCATCCACATTAGGTTCGTATAACTTCTCCTAGAAAGTCACTGTATAAAGGGGCATTGCTCTCGGTGTAGCGTGAAACGATGAGTAAAGAAATAAAGAGGTTTAAATTGAAGACGGTAACGAAGTTTAAGTATAGGCGGAAGGTCTTCGCAGTTTTCTAGACACACATCCGAAATCTTGCAAGATGAACGCCAAAATGATCTCACCTTCCGCTCGCTCCTTACTGCGTTTCGACGTTTCGGTGCGTTCGCATTTCAGGCATTCTTGACTCAATTTCAATTACGACGTCCGCGAAACCTAATTAAAAGTTGATACAGAGGAGAAGAAGCTGCGCTCTTTTTTTTTGACGAGCTCATGTGCTCTGCGTTCAGAATTAGCGGCTGGTTCGTCCAATCAAACAACTTCGCACACACTGCGGCAAAGTCAAAACAGTCGCTTTAAGTTACAATTAACTCACTGCTAAATGGGCTATAATAAACCGTGCGAGGTATTAATAAGTTATATTCAAACTTTTCATACCCAGTTATTCATCTGCTTTCGACGCCGGAGAAGTACTGCTTTCCGTACTTAGTCGGTACTTGGAAATATAATGCTAGTGACGTAGATGAATACACTGCGTTGAGATGGGGGGGGGGGGGAGGAGGAAGCAACAGAAGGGAGAAGGCAGGGAGGTTAACCAGAAAGACATCCGGTTGGCTACCCTACACTGGGGGATTAGGGAAGGAGACAAGAAAGACGAGAACGAGGGAAGAGAGGGAAATGAAAAAAAAAGGGTGGGGGAGAGACTGACAGTAATTTCACTGCAGCGTGTAGAACTCTACCACATGTCAGAGGCGTTCACACAAGCCTGTCTTTCTCAGGAAACACAGCAGGGCTTTCACTGCCTTGTGGGCTGTCGAGGCATTTGGACGTTGCTGTAATAGCACCTGCACAGAAAAAGGCCGATTATCCAGTCACTGCATTGCGTTGGCAAGTACTTGTCTATCTGAGGCAAAACGAGGACAAAGGCACAGCAGGTGTTCGATATTTTCATCGAGATAATTGTCACAAAACATCAAGGAACAATTATGAAGAAAGTATAGGACTAGGGATTGACGAGAACAGTATAGCGATTTGGGCGAGCTTGTAGATCGTCGTCATGAAACAGAACACGAACACAAAAGAAGAAGGAAATAACAGACGACAGGAACGCTGTGTCATCAATTGCTGGCACAGCGCTCGCATATAAATAAAAGATTTGACTATTATTTCCTTTATCATTTGTGTTCGTGCGCGCGCGCTGTTTTATTGCGAAAAGCTTATCGAACATCCTAATTATAAACCCATCAGAGGGTCGGTCTGAGCTAGTTGCTGCGGCGACATTATGAATTCGGTAATTGCACCAAGACGGGAACAAGAAGATCACACACAGAGCGCTGTTTACAACTGATATATATTGCGACACCAACACGCTATATGTGCAGTGTCTTCAATAATGAAGGTGTAACTGTGCATGCTTTAGAACTGGGCTATCAGTTTCTCTCTTAAATATATGCTCTATTTCTTTCTTCATTCTTTTCTTTATACTTGGCTCTGTATGGTCTTTTTATTCCCATCATTGCGCTCTCCTCACTTTTACAAGATACGCTCATATGGCAAAACATTAACATGCAGCTGCTAAAGCACTAAAAATTGCCCATGATTGATTTTAAAGTTGGCGAATGCTCTGGGGTTATCACAGGCAATGTAATTGTATGTCTTATCTATATATGACTGCTCAGTGGTGCATTGAAAAGAACGCGTCTTTCACCTAATGACCCCCCCCCCCCCCACTCCCCCTACACACACAACATAGTGTCATCAGCCGTACCACCAACCGAACATGTCACCTCACGCTCCGAAGACGCATGAGTGAATTTTATGAACGATGTAACTTGATGTGTAGGCGTATTGCAAGCCGAATAAGTTCTCCCTTGGCAACTCGTATTTAATTGAGAATAATTAGAGCTGAGGAGGCGCTCCTGTATACCGGCTGTGACTTGGGGTGGCCTTCGGCAATGCTTACTCATTTATGATCGGAATGGCTAGCAGCCCGACTTGTGATCACTGTAGCCACGAGTAGACAATCCCCTATCTTCCCTTTGAGTTTCCTCGCTTCAGTGTCCCAAGAAGAGAACTTCTATAAGCAGTAGATGGACTTGGAAATCACCCAGTGTAGGAAGAAAAAGCCCTAGGACGCTGACCGAGACCATTCTCAATACAAGGGCCTTGAGAATGTTGTAGCATTTCTTGAGAAACACTCATCTTTGATACACTCTTGCAGCAGTGTAGTGTACCGGTTTGCATTTTCCCTTCTTTTATTTTTTTTCTGTCGTAAAATCTCATCTATTTCTTCATCCCCTTACTCTGGTCCACATCACAGGGTATACCCAGCCAGCCCGAGGACTGCCTAACTTTCCTGTCCTTCAGTCTTTCTCTTCCTTCTCTTCCTCTTTCTCGTACATCTCTCACGACTGTCCACGACGTCATTAGCGTGTACTTACTCACTTAGCAGTTGAATCGAGTGCCGCCATGTATTCTACAGCTACAGCTTGAAAGATACAAATTACGCATCTCACTTGCGGATGCCATGGCTACGCCATGTATGGATGGCAACTCACGACAACTTTAAACAGAACGGACCACCTGCGTTTGCCGGCATAGCAAATTATCCGACGATGATTGATGTATTCAACAGTACAGAAGCATCGAACGCACTGTTATAAAAAAAAGATTTGTCAACTATAAGACAGGATTTGATAGCTGCCATCAAAGATGAAAAGTTACGTGAAGTAATATTTTTACTCTTCGCATTGTTTCATGCAGTCTTTCACCTTTTAACCTTTGTTTTTCTCTATCGTTTTTTCTATCACACACTAACCAGATGGTGCAAACATTGTCCGAACTCTTATTCTTACTCTCTCTAGCAGCAAAAAAAAAAGCTTTAAGCTACAAGCAATGCGCGTTAATCAAAGTCACCACGGCACACACGGCTCAGCATTCGTGGCAGCAGAAGAAAAAAGAAAAGGAATGAAAAGTCAAAACCCTGCCATGTCTTACGAGCGACATGACTGACGAGGGGTGAAGCTGTTCCCAGCTGCCGTGCCGAGAATATAAGGCACTAATGGGCGAGGCAAATTTTCTCGTCGACTCATTCATCCATTTAGTGGCCGGCCTTCTTTCTCATCTCTTCAGCGGAAACCGTGACACGGCCGCCTTCCTTGAATCTTAGAAGAAAAAGAAAGCGGCAGCGAGGAAGATTCTTGTGTGAGGTTCTACGGCGAAAGTTCTTGTTCGAAGAGAATATGCCTAAAAGCACGCGTGTCACTCTTAATTAAAAAGGCGCGCACATCCGGTACGTGGTGTCGTGCAACTAAGACTTGACGTTGGCGTCGAGACAGCTATGATAGTATTTCATGATCGCTTTGTGAGGCTATATGTTTTAACCATTATGCACATAGAACGGCTGCAAGAAGATAAGTTTGAATAGATAGATAGATTAGATAGATAGATAGATAGATAGATAGATAGATAGATAGATAGATAGATAGATAGATAGATAGATAGATAGATAGATAGATAGATAGATAGACAGATAGATAGATAGATAGATAGATAGATTGACAGACAGACAGATAGGTCACGTGTCCCACTCCAGATACATCGTACAAAGGCTTCTTTATTTAAGGTGTTCTTTCTTTAGTTAGAGTGGTGTCTCTTTACAAACCAGCCCCAGACTAATTAGCGGTCAGTCAAACGGGCAGGTTCGTGTCACACGCTAAATGCTTGCCAATGAAACATACTTTACACGCAATTCAATCGCTTACTAGTTCTCTGTGTTACTCCTCGCAACTGTACGTTTGGTTGTGCCGCTGATATTGGACATGTTATTCAAAATTATGCGTACCGAGGTAATGTACATATGTACACTGACGCAATGAAATCAATTTAGTTTAAAAGCCTTCTATTCATTATTTTATGTTTGTCGATAAGTGCGAGGTCGCCGCATATACACTACTGTACTCGTGTTAAATCAGCCTTCTCGCTTACTGTCTTTACAACTCGAGATCATTTGAACACTCACAACGAGCGGACAGTAGCCGCCCATTATGTTCGGTACAGCCTAAGTGCGGGCGAAGCGCACTGCAGGAAATGTCAGTGTTAACATTCAGAACTATTGAAGCGGCACGCCAGAAGCATTTCTATAGCACCCAAAATGCATTGCAAAGGGTCATTTGTGGGTGCTAGCTAGAGCGAATGAGCATTGCGGCATGAAGAAAAATAAATCAACACAATATGACCGAGTGCGCATTTCAGAGCGTACAGTGGACGTTCATTCGGAGAGGGGGCACACGTACGTGAAACCGAAGTGAGACAGCGAGAAGAATAACAGAATAAACAAAAAAGACTGAAAGATTGATGTGCTGACAGTTATGTTGCCCACATGCATGCGCGTATCCTTGTGCGTAATGATTTGACCTGTTAACTGCTATGTTCCCCGTATATGCGGATTCGATTGAATGATGACCCCAGACATTATCAGAGACAATATTAATTGCCCATCAGACATTTTCTTTTCCTTACGTTGATGTTTGGTGTGCGTGTGTGCATGGGCGTGCGTGTGTATCTGTTTGGTCATATATAAGTGTGTTTACTTTCAGTATACGTATCTGTCATATATACGTATATTTCGTAATTTCATATATATACGTTACTTTTCATGTACGTGTATCTATTTTACATATACGTGCATATTCGTGCGTTTGAATTCCGTGTACTATACTGTTGGTATGCCTATTGTGTTGTAGGATCCAACAACTCAACAGCTAAAGAGAAGTCGGCGCCTTGCTTGCGCGCCAAGAACTCCTTTTGCATCAAATCACTAAAAATGTAAAAAAAAATCATGAAAGCTAATTTTGCTGGAGAGTAGTCTTTCATAAAGGGACGGTAAACGTTCGGGCCACTGAGCACGTTTAAAAAGGTTCAACTGCAGGTGGGCAGTCACGTTAGTAGAAAAAGCTTGCGGTCACGGAGACGAAATGTACGAATACCAAGCGGAACACATTCCCGGGTACTTCGCAACGCATGCTGCATCCTTAATTGCTCCGTAGAGAGGCGGCGCGTTCATGTGCAAATGCGGGCTACTGGTTAAGCATTTCGAAACGTCCTCTCTGTCAAGACGGTTAATGAGACACTACTGCGAGACTTCGTGTACGCCGCCGCTTTCGCGAGTAGTGCGTTAATTAAAGAGATTAATGATGGCGCGATACTTGCGATCACTGTCGCAATCTGCCGGAGATACATTGGTGCGGTCTCTGAAGAAGTGCTTTCGTAAGTCGGGCGCCGTTGTTTATGGTGAAGCTTAACCAAAATAAGAGTGAACGCGCAAGCGGGCGCGTGTTTTAAACAGCTTCGCTGCGTTCATCCGACCTTTAGTTCGAACTGAGCGAACGGGAAACCCTTTCTGGTTCTTGTTGCCCTTAACTTGTGGCTCATACCCACTGTGGGGAATCACTCAATAATTGAGTGGTCTTAAAAAGTATTAATCGATTTTAGAGTAAAGGAACTTACAAATTGAAAACGTTCCAAATTTTAGAATAAAATTTTGATGATCACTGATCTGTACTTACTATAAAAAGTTTGTATTAGTAAGAGATATTAACCTAGATCAAAACATAATTAAAAAATAAAAAAGGAGAAGTTATACGTATGTCGACACAGAAGAATAATATTAGTCTGTTAGTCTTTTCGTTTCATTCAGATAATTCTGCACTGCCTCGCAAACGTTCCTACTGGCAAACGCAGAAATAGAGGCTCCAAAGAACAGAATCACGGCCATGGATAAATTCATTCCAACTGTAATCACGAAGCGGCACCCGCTCTCGTTCGCTTCTCCCTTTTCGTCCTCTTCTTCAACTTCGGTATCACTCCAAACATGCGCCCCGATTTGTCCAGTGTTAAATGCAATAAATATGGTGGGCGAGCGAACGAGTACGGAGGTAAATATAGAAAATAGGAAAGGAAGAGATGGAAAGCGAAAGAAAGAAATAAAGAAACTCGAAGAAACAGAAGAAAGACAGGAAAAGATAGAAATACATACAAAAAAAAGATATAGAGAGACATATATGAAAAAAGAGAAGCGATAAAAAAGAAAGAAAAAGTCAGAGAAAAGGAGAAAAGATGAAGGTAGAGAGAGAAGATATAAGTAAAGAGAAACAAGGGACGCAGGTCAGCTCCATACTTTCGTCAGGCTTGGTGCCACTAGTGAAAAGTTGCCTTTATTTTATATCATAGCGTGTTTGAGAGATGTTAGTTTTTTGTGTAGCGCCGGCTACTTCTTTTCACGGATAACAGGGCGCGCGAGAAGTGCAGCAACTTAAAAAAATACATAAAAGAGCAGCTAGGGAGTGTTCGTGTCAGTCTATTCACGTATAGTGGTGCGACAAACAACACAAAATATAGTAAAGCCACCTAACACTATATAGTTTGTATAAAATGAAGTTATACGGACGTCGTATATTCCCAGAATAACAATGAAAATGGCAAAGTGCACTTTAAACGACACACAATGAGCTTGCACACGAGGCGACACTTAACGCGTATGGTATCGATAGTATCAGGTACGATTTCTCTGTCTTTAATTTTTCAAGATTTTAGAGAGAGAGAGAGAGAGAGAGAGAGAGAGAGATTGGGAATAAAATGAGGGAAAGGCAGGGAGGTTAACCAGAAATTGAAGCATCCGGTTTGCTACCCTGCACTAAGGGAAGAGAGAGTGTTGAATAAAGATGGGAAAGAAAGCGAGAAGTGAAATACACGCGAAAAAGAAAAAAAAGAAAGTGAACTGGGTGCTATAGTCCATTCAATTGGCCACTACCACGCAAAAAGTTCAATAAGGCCTTGACTAATTTGCTGTGCGAAGGCACATTATTTCGCCTTTCAAGCACTGACTGTTCTGACAAGGGTCTGTCGTCAAGGCGAGCTAACACAGCAGCTAGCTGCCGTCTATATATCCTCGCAAGGAAGATAATGCTATTCTTGTGTGTTGCCCCGGGGGGAAAAAAATGAAGAGCAAAACGCCACATGCATTGACTAAGCGGATCAAATGCAAATTTTCGGATGACGGGCGGACAGTGGAAATTCGCTCGGAAGATGTGCACTTTGGTCGCGCACTTAAAAAAAATAAGATCAAGACGTAACTGCCCTATTACCGAAGTTTTCGAAAAACGACTTAAAGAACCACGTTTTGCGATATGAATCGAATTACGCTTTGAGAGCTTCAAAAAAAAAAAAAAGGGGGGGGGGGGGGGCAGGACAAAAGAAAAAAAAAATGAAGCCAAGAAGGAAACCCAAGGAAGTCATGAAAAGTTCGCCACTTCATGTAAACGGGAAGAGATCGCGTATACAGATTACACAGGCGTACCGCAATGCGAGCTGCAACAGTATTCAGAAAGAGGGACGCGTCACCCGATCTAAGATTCATACGGAATGTCAATCTCCATCAAGCGTATTGTTTTTATTCTCCCACCAGCACACTCTCCCTCTCCTAAACTTTGCCACCACCCCTCTTTTTTTTTCTTTAAAAAATAAAGGAGACAGAAACCTATATTTGTGAGAGTTCACATTTGCAAAAGTAAACTAAAATACTCGAAGCTGGATTGGATGCTACAATGTGCAACGCCGCGAAATAAGGGTATCGTTTCAGCACTGCGTGTTTCGTCGTTGGAAGCTCGACAAGACGTCTCCCTGATGTTTGCCAAGATGGGCTGAATTACATTTGCCGGGGAGCAATACAAGAGTCATTCGATAGAGAAACTCGAAACGCGTGCAGCCCGTTCGGCGGTGCACCGAAGGCTACGGCGAATCAGGAACGCCGAGCTTGCCATCTCAACCAAGCCAGCGCACCGTGACGAGTGGAGACGTTTGTCGATATCATCTTGCATCTGCATACACTCGTCCAGTAAAACAGAAAAACTACGCCAACCCTCGTCGTACAAACGTCCTCTATAGCAGGGTAAGCGGAACACTGGACGAGTCGTTCTGAAGGGGTTAAAGCAACGTAAAGCAACGTTAAAGCAGGACCACGGGGAAATTGTTAGATCAGTCTTCTTTGCTTGCAGTTACAACAGCGCATAACTGTTTTACATGTAAAGACAGACAGCAGACAGACAGACAGACAGACAGACAGACAGACAGACAGACAGACAGACAGACAGACAGACAGACAGACAGACAGACAGACAGACAGACAGACAGACAGACAGACAGACAGATAGACAGACAGATAGACAGATAGATAGATAGATAGATAGATAGATAGATAGATAGATAGATAGATAGATAGATAGATAGATAGATAGATAGATAGATGTTGAGAAGAAAAAAGAGAGAGATAGAAAGAATATCAGAAAGGTGGGAAGGTTAACTAGACTTAGTCAAATTTGCTACCCTACAAGCGGGGGAAATGAAAAGAGGGAGCAAAAGAGAGAGAGAGAACGAGGAGGAGATACGAATTGTGTACACACACACACACACACACACACACACACACACACACACACACACACACACACACACACACACACACACACACACACACACACACACACACACACACACACACACACACCGCACATACAGTGCAGGGTTTCACTGGCGGTCACTCAGTGATTTGGCCCTCAAGCATTGTAGAAGGGCTCGTGGGGCTCTCTGGGCTAATGTACTTGAAGACCACGCGCCCGAGATCTTCTCCAGAGTGAAGTGTCATAAGATCACTGGACTCTCTAATGTTGGGAAGAAAGAAGTGAAGAAGAGGTAGGGAGTTCGACAAGACGCTTGGACTGGTTTGCTACCCTACTCTGGGATAGAGGTAAAAAACAAAGAAAGGAGGCGCAATCAAGCTACACGTGCATCTGTTGATTACATGTTTATATGCGATCAAGCATAGGTTTTTTTTTGTACGCTTAGACGATTCACCATAAATAACGCAACGCGACGAGATTCCATAGCAGTGGCACCGCTGGTCGCGAATCACGAGCACGCTGTTATGTTTCCTGCCGGGTTCAGCCAGAAAATCTGAGGACCATATTCATTTTGCGAAGGCGGTGCAATTTGTGCGTGTGCTTATAACATCTACCTTTTCCTTTGGTTCCGCGTGCTATAAAATTCTCAAAACCAATTTTTTTCAGCATTCATAAAACAATAAACCTGTCGCGTTCTGTGTCCAAGTGATAAGCACTTGTAGCAACCAAGCTCCGCGTTAAGGTCGGGCTTAAGAAGGCTCTTTCACGCACTTCGTTTACGCAGGGGTCACGAATTCTCGCAGCGGTATCGTTGCGGCCGCGAGACATACTGCATCGTATTTACACGCGAGAGCACTTTAGGGGAAGGATTTCAGTCGGCTGTGCCTGAACACCTTTGATCATCCTGTAGCGTAACTCACCGCAACGCTAATGCTGTAATTGTCGACATTTCGGCTGCAATCACAGGGCCAACTTCGAGCAGTGCGAGAGAGAGGTCTGCGGCAAGCGTGTTTGTTTGATAGCAAAAAAAAAAAAAAAGTAAGCGCCTACCAGAAAGCTGCTCGGGGCAGAGCGAGGCAGAGCTTGTTAGCAGAGCAAAAAAGTGCGTGTGAGAAGTTTCAAGTTCGAAGTGTGTTTCATAACTTTTAATGGTACATGCATTTACACTTTTAAGGACCCCAAAAAATTGGGTCCCAGATAGCATTATAACATCAATAACACTGAATTGCACCCGCATGAAAAGGGAATATTTAGTTATTAAAAGACAGATAAAAAGGAAAGACACAAACGCAGTAGCTATAGAACTGTGTGCTGCAGTCGGTTTCTCAGTGGTAGCGGCAACCACAAATCCCAGCAGTGATGGCTGTCATCCACACCACAGCCGATATGATCGATATACCAGGCTGGTCACAAGGATGACACGTGCCATTGCGAACTAACTCGAAGAACTGTCAACTGGTCTGCGATTAGCGAAGAGCGGAAAGCCTCAAAACACAATTCCGAGAAATTGTTTAAACTTTTTTCAAAACATCATCTGCCCATCTCAGACCGCGTATACACGTGACAAAACAAGTTGATATTATAAGTTGGTACCTTGAAGAAGACTACTTGTCAAGGGAGAGAATAAGATGAGGGAAAGGCAGGGAGCTTAACCAGAAATTGGAGTATCCGGTTTGCTACCCTGCACTAAAGGAAGGGAGAATGGGGAATAAACAACTTGTCCGCTTGAACTATACTGCGTGTTCAACTATTTTTCATTTCTTCAAGCATCCGGAACCTACGCTGCTACAACATTTCGAAAATAAACGTTTATTCCTCCTCCTCTTCCTTCAAACTTCCCTCTTACCTTAACATTTGAACCTTGAGAATGTTTGGCTGTACGCATGAGAGTAAATTCCAAAAGGTTCGGGTTCATTAAAAAAAGAAGCAACACAAAACAATAATACCATCTGGGGTTTAATGTCCCAAAACCAGGATGAGGTTATGAGAGACGCCGCAGTGGAGAGCACCGGATATTTTGACCATCTGAAGTTGTTTAACGTGCACCTAAATCTAAGTAAATGAGCCTGAAGCATTGTTGCCTCCATCAAATATGCGGTCGCCGTGGCCGGAATTCGATCTCGCAACCTGCTGTTCAGCAGTCGACCAGCATGATTACGAGATAAGCGGGGTGAGTGGTAACACAATACAATACAGGACGTACCGAATGAGATCATACCGACTGATTTAAAAATGGAAATCGTGGATGATTACGCTCTGTAAAGGGTACCTGTGCTCCACCCCTTATGAGAGAAGTCAACCCATGCTATTCCGCCGCAGTGCATTATGGGATCGAAAATAAACAATCTCTACTTCCTTTTCCCGGAAGTTCAAAAGTGATGATGACGGTGCTGTCTGCCTCCGTATGCACCTTTTCCGATCGCAAATTAGGTTCTGTAGGAGGAGAATGTTGAAGGTCGCAGGAGGAGCTAGTTTTACTAGGGATGGAGGCTGTAAGGTGTTCTCCTTACATGTTAGTTTGAAAACATAATCACTTTTTTTTTCAAAGCGAAGTTTGGGCAAGTTACAAAGACTGGGTGCGCAGTGCCACCCTAAACGACGCAGCCCCAGGGCTCATGAGCTACCCGCATTCAATGCCGTGATGGGTACCCGTGTAGAGTGATATGCCTACCAAAGAAAACATTTAAAACGGGGTTGTTTTACGTCGTTCTCCACACAGAATTTCTCGAATGTGTGTACGTACTTTAAGAAATCACGTTACAGATGAAACCTGCCCTTTTTTTTCCCTAGCCTAAGCAGACTGCTTCACGGGTGTACATTATCGACCCAGTTACGCCACAGAATAGGGAGCTTTAGAATAGCGCTCCGCGAGCCCTTGCGGTTCGGTCGCTGCCACTGCGCATGCGTCGTAACGCGAGTTGGCGTTCACGTTCGCGGACCGCATGCAATAAATCCGAAATTGCGTGCGGTAATGGCGGCCCACATGTGGCCCGCAAGCGCTGGTTTCGAGGCTACGGTGTCGCTGCGATCGTGAGTGACTGATCGCAGCAAGGCAAACGCTATTCTAAAACTCATATGGCGCCCGCTACGCCGGCAACGCCCGCAGTGCTTGCAAACGGTATTCTAAAACTCCCTAATGTTTCTTTCGCGTCGCATCAGTGATGCCTGGTTTCCACCAGTGCGCAGCTTAAAGGCTCACAACGCGTGTTTACATGCCACTTACTGCTTCGCTTGCGACGACGCTAAATAACAATTTTCCCGAGTTAAGCGCCTTTGAAAGGCAGCGAAGTCGACGGGCGAATGTTGGGAAATTGACAGCGTTAATTGGACCCGGGACAAACAGGTCAACTGGAGGCACGACGAACAACATCGCATACTGGCCGCACACTACAAATGGCCTTTCAGATGTGTGAAGCTGTACTTCAAAAGTTACTAAACTGCAAAAAACAAAAACAAAAAAAACACTTTCGAGCCGCATCGAAGTGTCCGCAAAATCAGTAAAGCATACCGCGTACACGATGCGATTTTCCAAGCACTAGAACAAGGAGGCTACCGAATTGCATGGTGTTTATCTTTCGCGACCATGGGCCGCAACTTTGCGAAGAGATTTACGGTCAACTCAACCGGATTCGCCAGTAGGCTTTCGAAACGCCTGTGGTTGTGGTGTTTACCATTCCCTGTGTATACTTGTTCCGCCTATTCGAACCTTTCATTCAGCTGTGCAGCCATTTGCAGTTCCAGTAGGGAATCTCGGAGGCTCTGCCAGAAGCGAAGCCCCCGAAATGACGTTTCGCGACTTTTCCGCTAGGGGGAAAGCGCATGCGCAGTGGCATCGTAAAAAGAGGCGGGATACTTCAGTCACCGCCTAGAGTTGTCAATGGTCGTCAATGTTAGTCATCGTAATAGGGGCGATATGGCACCAGGTGCCAACGAGACTGCATCCAGGGCATGGTGTAAAATGTATACACTGTGATGCAGGACCAAGTGCCGCCTTGTGAATGTCATAGCGAAAAACATGACAAAAAGTTATGATCTTGTGTTTCTGAACGTCGAAGAAAGACAGTGGGGGGGGGGGGGGGAGGGGCATTTATTTTTTTATGTAGTACAAAAGCCGAGAGGTTTTTATGTAGTACAAAAGCCGCATTAATGTTCTGACCTATGCGGTGAGAAGTTGCAACCCTATCTCCGAAGATAATTTACACTTTCGTGTATACTGGGAACTGAATCCTCCGAAAGGGACGTTCCAACCATTTCTTCTTGAAAACCAAGCTTTGATTTAAAGTACCGGTTGTTCGAATCTCAAGACGTTAACATAGTTTAACACTGATTACTCGTTTTTACTGCATTAGGTGCACCAGTAATCGCATGCAGTTGTAAGAAATGGAGGCACCTGTGTCGACAGAAAAGACGAAAAAGGCGAAATTCAGATTTTTTTTTTGTATAAGCGCGCTTTGCTATTGGCCCGCTGCCTAATGACACGTCTAGCATTAGGATTGGCTAAAACATTTTCTGTCAAATATCTTTAGCGTATTATGTTTTTGTGACTTTGTCCCCCCTACTTTTGGAGAAAAAAAAAGACGAAAAGAACCGTGAGGTCTCCGCAACTCCGTGTGACTGAACAGTACGGTAATCACGGCAGGTGAAACGCCTCTAGCGGCCACTTACCGAAGCTGTGGAAATTACCGGCAGAACGAGACATTATGCAAATGGCGTGCAGGAAACGCTGACTTCGCCGTATCGATCGGAGTCTTTGCAGACTTTACGTAGGAAATGCAATAGAGTCGCAGTCCTACGAGAACTAAGCTTAAAAGAGCAATTACGCGAATTCGGCAAATGGCCGCCATCTGAAACCTTACGCTATTTAAAAGATAACACTCACAAGCACACACATGTCGAGATTTGCAATCAGAGCTCCTCCGACAGGCCGGTGCAACGCAAAAAGCGAAGTGGCAGCGGCACAGCCTTCTTGCGTGACGTGAAGTCTTGTGGGTGGCGTCAGACTCTTTTTTTTTTTTTTACAGAAGTTGGTCATCCACCTAACGTCGAGCGCATTACAAGGCTACTTTTTTTTTCGCTCTGCCTTCTTTACAGCGCCAATTCAGACGCCTCTGCACAGGGTAAGAAACCGTTTACAGGCCCTAGGTTCACCTAAGTAAAGTGTGGGATTGGACTAGCTGATATTCCATTATTGAACGTTTTTTTTTTCTTTTGAATTACCTCTATGTCATTCCTTTCTACTGATCTCTCCCTCTCTTTGTAAGGCATAGAACAAGCACAACTGTGCGCAAATAAATATAAAATATATTAATTGCCAGCACTTTGTACAGCCTTCTTTATGAAGGTAAGATTTGTCACAAATAATTGGTGAAGTAACGCTTCGTGCGCATTAACCGAGGCAAAGGACAATCAACAACGTCAAGCGTCATTTTTTCGCTTCTGTCCTCCACCAGGAATGCTGAAGTTCACGCGGTGATTAGAAAACCAAAGCGCGACGACATACGCGAGTCGGAGCTTTGTAATTACGCGGCCGATAAAACGAAACTTCCATCACTCACACAGGCTTCGTAGAGGAAGCTTCGTGTTTGGATCACCGCGACTGAAAAACAAAATATTATATATATATGCCGGCATAGAGAGGGCGACTCATGTTTACGGACCTTCGTATGCACTGCACCGTAGCAAGCAAGTTCATTAGAAGAACCCGCCTCTCGTCACAGTCGATTTAGCCGTCGGAGAAGAAAAAAAAAAAATAGATGGCCAGGAATCGCTGTCAATAGAAAAAAAAAAGTACGTCGGAAAAGTTAGCACCTGCAGATTCTCGCGCAGGGCGAGAAGTGCCGACACTGCGTCGGATTGCGGTGTCACCGCAACTCTATAACTACGAAGTCACGCCGAATAGATGTCGGACAACTAAGTGGTGAAACTATGAGCCCATACGGCCGTTGTACCGTCGACGATGCGAGTTAACTTTTGCGGAACTCCAATCAGTGTTAGACGGCCGCACGCTGTTGCCTAGACGAAGCTTTGTTGCGATCGCGACGGCGGTGGCACAGTCTTCCACTCGAACGACGCGATTGTGGCGCCATCGAGTAACCCACGTGATGTCTATGTGTGATACGCCCGAGAACGGCAGTTACTTTCCCGCCTCCCCACACCGCAACTCGGGATTCAAAAGCCTCGAAAGCAGAATGGCTGCAGAGGCCGCGGTAGTGAGCGGTAGTTGCGCCAGCAATCACGCGGGTAGTGTGAAACAGAAAGGAACAGAAAGCTCGAACAAGCAGACGTACGTGGTGGGGGATGCGCGAAGCTCCGCGAGAAAATGCAGCGGCAAGCCGCAACGCTCTGTGTTCGAGATCCCGAGAGAGGGCGAGAGCGTGCGCGTTAACGGCGGGAGGTTTCTCTGGCAAATGGTCCGTGTAACGAAGCCGTTGCCGCCGCCGCCACCCGGAAATGCGCACCTCGCGATTCGGAAATGGAGCTGAACCTCGTCGTCGTCGTCGCGAGCCTTCGAAAAGGACGTCTCGGTGATTTCGTCCAGAAATAAGCCCAGAGAAACACTGAGGGCTCTTCCTTAAAGGTGGATAGCGACGCGATAGATACGGTATAGGGACGGCCCAATGTATGCAGGGATAACGCGCAGGTTCCTTGCGGGTGAAACTTTTGATCCCCTTGTATTACGTCCTCGACGATGACTGCGACGATGGTGCTGAAAACGACAAGTGTAATAGCGACACAACATCAGAAACTTTTTCGACAGCCCTGAAATTTTCCGCGGGTTCTTATGAAGATTGATGATGTGAGGAGGAGGAAGCAGACAAAGAGAAAAGGTAGGGAGGTTGACCAGAAAGACATCAGGTTGGCTACACTACACTGGGAAATGAGGGAAGGGCACAAGAAAGACGAGAGAGAGAGGAAATAGAAGGAAATGGAAAGGGGAAAGAGAGACCGTATAAGTGCACTGCTGCGTGTAAAAGTCCACCACATGTCAAAGGCGTTCACACAGACCCGTCGTCCTCAAAAAAAAAACAAAAAAGAAAAAAAAAAAAAACACACACAAGAGGGCTTTCGCTGCCTTGTGGGATTTTGAGAGATGCGAACGGTGCTGCAATAGCACCTGCACAGAAAGTGGCCGATCATCCAGTCACCGCAAATGCGTTGGCAAGTACTTGTCTCTGTGCGGCAAATTGAGGACAGCGGCACACCAGGTGTTAAGTATTTTCATCGAGGCCGTAAACATCACATGCCGCGCAGTCAGTCATTCCAATTAACGAGGTATGTGTTTTCGTGAAAGCAACTCCTAGTAAAAGTCGATAGAGAAGCGAAGCTTCACGTCGATGTAGGCTGGGTGAAGGCCAGAGTTGTTGTGAAGGGTCATGTTCACGTAGTCTGGTACGTCGTAAGCTTGGTGTGTTCCACTCGGTCAGTGTGAGACTGCGGGCCAATTAACAAATCTACCTCGCAGAATCCGCTCTTGAAAGTGGACTTAGAGTGCTGTTGGCTTTCTAATGTGACGCACGAGCAGCATGATCTGCGGAATCATTTCCGTGGATATCACAATGCCCAGGTAATCACTGAAAGACGATGCCGGGGACTTTTTGTATTAAGAGGTGGTGGTTTTATATGCCAACTGGTCGTGGCAGCCGTGTCGGGAGTCTTACTGCAGGCAGTGTAACGCCAATCTTGAGTCAAAGAAAAAAAAAGGGCTCACTTACTTGGTATTTCTTGAGAATTGGTGAGTTCCTTTGCACTACGCAGAGCCCAGAGTTCTGCCGCTGTGGACGTCATCGCAATGGAAGTCTTAGAACACAGAGTTACCCCTTGTGATGGTATATCCACTGCGACGTAGTCGAGCCTTCAATGTAGATGTGCACGTGGCTACTGTAGTTCTGGTCCAGTAGGAATAGACTCAGCTGTTTGAGGAAATGTGTCGATAAGTCCGATTTTCTCCGCATTGCTGGGATTGTTGAGTTAACTCGCGGCCGCTTCAAGCTCCAAGGAGAAAGTAGTAGCTTTGACGCTGATGCGTACGTCGCAGTAATTGATATGTAGGTTTTAATCGTCCCAAGACCACCATATTATTCTGAGAGACGCATAGTGGAAGGCTCCGGAAATTTCGGCCACCTGGGGTTCTGTACCGTGCACCCAAATCTTAGCACACGGACCTACAGCTTTTTCGCCTCCATCGAAAATGCAGCCGCCGTAGCCAGGGTTCGATCCTGCGAACGGCAAGTCAGCAGCCGAGTACCTTATTCACTAGACCACCACGGCGGGGCACTCCGTAGCAAATGATGAGTGGTGCTTGCAGGCAGTGGCGCCGTATGCCATGCGGCGCCTTTCAGCAGCGAGGCTCATCAGGTGGTGGGAAGGGGTCCTGGTGGAATTCGTGAGGTGCATACGCATTGACCGGATAATGATATGTGTCTTGATCGAGCAATCTTGGGCGATGGCAATGGTCGTGACAGTGACAGTGCACTAATACCTGCTTGGAAGTGTTGGACCCCTTGGCTGACAAAGCGACTCGGCATGTCTTAGGAGTCGTAGTTATCACGCAATACACTTCTCGCTTTACATTTCATTTTTAATAACATCTATTTGCTATCATGTTTTATTCTCCTTACCTCATTTCGTGGCACGGCGTAGCCAGTTCACTATGGCAGCTGGCCAATTCGTTATTTTTTTTTCATCTATCTATTCTTCGTCATTCGTCTAGCTCCTCGCAAACGAATTCACAGCATAAAGCACGTGCATGCGTAAGTAAATATAACCCACCATAAATGAGCCGCTATAATATTTTCACGGTTTTTCAAGAGCAAAAACATGCGACAGTAACGTGCGTGGCCGTTAGTAAAAAAAATTAAATTGAGAGACTCATTTTAACCGTATTAGTTAGCACTGCTGCAAGAAATAGAATAAAAATGGAAGAACGCAACTGTAGACTAAAATGTTTGATGAAAAGCTGCTTTTGTTTCGGCTTGCTTGTGAGCCACAGATTTAATTACGATATACTTAGTTTTGTGAGATTTGCAGGCAGTAGCGATTACAGTCCACCTCATCATGTCGCAGCGTAATGTGAGAAACATACAATGCACTGTTAGTAAGGTGATATGCAAAATTTTTTCGAGTGCTCTAACTACAAAAGAACACTCCGATTCAGATTTTTTTTCCAGCACTACCCTCGTTGCAAACAAAAGTAGAAAAAAAATCGAGCCCGGAAAGCGGTGAGAAAAGACGATGCATTGCCCACCCTTTGCATTGTGCGATAATGTTTCAAAAAAGGGGTCTTTCACAAGCATAAACGAGAACAGGAAGACGAGACAGCACGTTGGAATAAAAAGCAGGGTATGAGCAAAAGACACATTAGTTTTTACGCAAATAGCCATTAGACCACGTGAAAACGGACTTCGATGTTTATTTTACGCCCAACAAAGCGGTGTTAAAATTAAGCTCAGAGAAAATTCGCTTTCGTTGTACTGTTGGAATACGTGTCAGCGTTACGGTCTCCTCCCAACGACGGAAGGAACAGTCGTTTTTCGTGGGTAAAAAATGGCGGCGGAGCCTTCATCGTCGCACCTAATGCGAGCGCGTTCCCGCGACTTCGCGTAGAACGTGTTTATGGCACCAGCGTTGCGGGATGCAAACACGCCCAGGAGTTGAAACTTCGCGTATAACGCGGCTGCAAACGCGCGTTTTAATGGGCATCGTAACAGGCGTCGGCCAAACGCGAAATGCACAAAGGTTTCTCATTTTACGGCTTGAAACGTACAACGTGTGTTTTTAGAGGTTTTCGCGGCGTCGCGATGTGCCGCGTGTAGGCGCTGTATACCGTGCCGCGCCCTGTGGTCCGAGGGACATAACACAGGACACTGCTTCGACGCTGTTCTCGTAACCACTACTGGGTTTGGGGATGTGCGGATTCTACCCTGGACAGGCATGCGACGTGCGTTGTGCAGTGAAATCTGCTGTAGGCACCCATTTTTAACATTGTTAAACGTCGATGAGTGTCGGACGATCGAAAAAGGCAAACAATGCCTCCCAGGCAAAGCAAACGACACCACGAACAAATTGCATTATGCATTATACTGGCAGTATGTATGATGCTTTCAACTGTCCCGGAAAAGAGATAAAATTGCTACACAAGAGATTGCTACACAACAGGCGATACCCAACGAAACTGACGAGATTGCTTTCTGCGGACAGAGTAAATAAACCTGCTACTTTTTACCTTTTTCAACACTCAGTACATATTTCCGACCACCTTTCACTCTTGTTTCGAAATAGAGGCTGAGTTGCTTTTGACGTTCTCTCTATGCACCGAGTATGTTTGCACTGCCGTAAGCGCTGTTTTGTATGCGTTCCTCCTGCCTGTCAACTATCTGGTACATGCAACATGCCACGTACAATTTGGACGCTGGGACCATCGTCAACATTCCAGATAAATTACCCTACAGCATATTTACCGGATGTCAAGTGGTGGTGGCAGTAAAAAAAAAAAAAAAAAAAAAAAACGTACGCCATGAAAAAAAATTTTGTTCGCACATCAATGTGGCAATTCGACATGCGGAGCATTGAGTACATAACAGTCTATTAGATATTTTTGTAGACCCAGAAAACATCCGTAGCCATGTGGCAAACAAATTACAAAAAACAATCGGCCGTCCAGTAGGGTGCATCGAATTTGGGCAGCGGCTGCTAAAAAATATTTACTGACTCATTTGAAAACTAGAGTGATATTTACTTTTACCTTGTTTCAGTATTTCTCACGGTTTTAGGTCGATGATAAAAGAAATCTGTTTTGTTTTATATTTCAAACACTTTTTCCGCTTTGAATATCTAAAAACTTTTTTTACGTTGGCTTCACCTTAGAACGAGTCTATAAGTAAGAAAGCATGCTTTACGGTCAGCGGCCAAATACAGTTTACTTCCATCTAAGTGATGTTGGTAGTGGCCGTAGTAGTTTCGTTAATTGGCCCACTTATAAGTACTTACTTATAACAATATCCAGTTTGGTTATGATAAATAAATCAACAAGGCTGACAGGGTCACTCATGCTTTTGCCCGAGATGACTCAAAGGAGTAAGCTATGTTTTTCTTCTCAGTCAATGTAGTAATCCTTGATAAAACAAGTTTCGCCCAGGTACTCCCAAAGACTTTATATTTATACAGTAATGAATGCCGCGTAACGCATCTTGTGTTGCGAGATCGGGAGATGGGGTGGCCAAACTAACAACACCTCCATCTAGGATAACATCGTCAAACCACTTTCAAACAACTATAGGTCGCTTTTTTTTCAGTAAATACTTGCTTTTTAATGACGTCCAAGGCGCGATCATTAGCGCTGACTTTGAAAGTTAACTCCTCGCCTTCTTCCACTTTCTACGTGTCTACATCAGTCTCTCTCTTAATGTTACACTAAGTATTGACGTATGACTCGACAACCTACTGTCAACACTTTTAGGCATACGACGTTTTCTTTTCTAATCATATCTAATTCTTTTTTGAAGTGGTGCTATTATTTTTGTCCCTGCTCATTATTGTGGTCAAGGCCTCTCAGTCTTGACACGTGAACTCTTATGCATCTTCTGCATCATGCATGACTATTGCTTGTATGTAAAGATTCACTGTAGCTTTTTATCATTCCTAACTGCACATATACACTTCGGAAGTCTATTTCCGTGTGCTCATAATTATTGTTGCTTTTTTAACAGTAGAAGACAGAGCGCCGAGTGGGAGGCTTATTTGTAGAGGAAAAAAAGAAAAGCTACAAAAGCTGACTTGTGAAAGTTTTAAGACGCTATTTGGCAGATTGGCAGCTGCTACGCGATCGCCGAGAACAAGGTACAGTGCGAGCTCGCGGGAAATAATGGAACATCAAAAAGAGCATTGCAAGGTGCGAGAACAAAAAAAAAAACAGCAAGAAAAATAAAACTACTAAATAATGGTAAACAGGTCGACTGCGGGCACTGGGTTAGGCTCCATTTCTCTGATTGGCGGCCACTTCAAAATGAAAGTGACTTTTCGTAGGTCCCCTTTGGGATCTCAGCCTTGTCGTAGCTAGAAGTGAAACGAGAGAAAGAAAAAAAAGATGAAAGAAAAGAGAATGCAAGAAGCCGTAAAGCCATAAAGCCAAAAGAGGCGAGAGGTTTCGAAGTAGGCACCAGTGGCGGCAGTCGAAGCATCGAACGACCTAGCAATGCTCCCGCGAGCAAAAAAAGAGAAGGCCGAGAAATACGAAATAGTGAGAACGTAGACCACGATATACGGGAGAAGGCGCGGAGGAGATCGGCAACAGTAGATGGCGGAGATGGAGTGCCTCGAACGAAAACAACCGAGATGCCGATAGGGCAGTAAAGAAGAAAGCGGGCTGCGAAACGCGGAAGAAGAAGGTGTCTGGAGAGATGAGCTAGGCCGTGAAAAGATGGTAAGTGCGGAATCGAGAACCACGGGGTTTTCAAGATGGTGGGGCGCCGTGCCCCATTCTATTCACCACGACCGGCGGGACACATCTTCAGGAGGGCAGAAGAGGCAGAAGGGTTGTTCCGCCTCGGGAGACGCGTTATTCACTATTTGCGATGCCCGGGGGTTTCACCGAGAAACGCGCTGCGGGCACGCTAGTATGCTAGCCTGGAGGCAGAGGAAGGAGCCGGCGTCGTCCGCTGTAGATAAGGGGTCCGCAAAGTCGGCCGGGCGCTGGCGCAGCCGGCGCTGGTGCGAAGTTTGTCTGGCCAGGTGCCGATTGAAAAGCTCGCTTCTTAGCTTATGTGCACGAGGGATCCGTTGTTGAGAAGCCGTTCTTTTCCCTCCTGAAATTTATTTAGGTTTACCCTTTGGATGGTCAATATGTTTTCATAGCGAATGTCACCGTATGTAGCGTAATCTCGTTAGTTTTTTGCTGGAAGATATTTTTTTTGTAGAGCCACAAGATGCGCTAGAAACTGGCGCGAAAAACTGGAGCAGGAAGCACTATAATAAACTACTTTATAGGCCCTCGATCAGGTCAGTTCAAAATTGAATTTAGTACTCGGAGTTTTTTTTTTTGTTTCATATTACTGCTGATACTGAAGCGTGACCGAGTAGGGGCAGCGAAAAAGAAAATGCTTTCACATATATTCATACTTGTTCGAGTGCACCATCCTAACAGGAGGCGTTGCCTAGAGCCCAAATGGCGAAGAGATTACGCTTCCGGGACGAGAGGGCAGCAACATCCCTCGCGGGGAAATAGAAGTGGACCTAGGGTCACTCAATACGAGATCAACAATGACTGAACGCGCGAAGTTTCGTATCCATCACTCCGACGACACCAGTACGACAGAAAGGGGGCCTCGGTATGTACATCAAGCAATCCCACCTTGTTCTCCTTCATCACTGTATTGGCATCTAGGGCCCATAGGAGATCGACCTTCTCTCATTGTGTTCCTTTTTTCCCATTCTCTGGTGGATAGTTTCGCACGTATTACCTCTCATCTGATGTCAGTTGCGGTGGCATCTAGGCCTTCTTGCCGACAATCGCTCGGCTCCCTGAGTAGGTCACTTACAGAGATCTATTGGCGGGCCGCGCCCCGCTGTGCGCTCGGCAGACACGATCGGTGAGCCACCTGTTCCTTTCTATTCTCGATCGTCGTCTCCTCTTTCGCCTGCCCTCATCGGGAGGGCAGAAATTGATCGTTCTCCGCGATGTTCTTTACGGCTGCCGACGTCGACAGGCATGGGGCCTTATTCGTGCTAACGAAGGAAAGCGCCGCCTAAGCGAAAACGTTGCTGCGCTAGCACAAAAAAGAACCCAGCTATTACTTGCCGATAGTCTACTCTCACGCCCATAGAGTTTCCAATAAATACGCTAGGAGGAACTAAGGCGCTAGTTTCTATATGAGCTGCAACGCAAGGCGCGTCAGCAAGCATGGGAATTATGGGTAGTATTCGGATTTGCCCTGTCTTCGTGCTTTGCGTTCGTTTTGGCCTCGCGTAGCGTGAAGCTGCTTTGTCACAAAACAACAATCGGCAAATGTTGAGCAGTTGCGCTTCACCACCTTGATCTTTCATGCTTACCAATGAAAATCGGGTCATGAAGTTCAAAATGGTTCGTTCTTTCCTTCGAAACTAAATCGAAAACTCAGCAACAAACGAAGCCACAAGTGCTGTTCACCGCCCGGAAGAACGAATACTAGGCAAATACGTGTACTGCCAACTCACGTCTATTGTGGACCTAATAAAGTTGTTTCACTCACTCACTCACTCACTCACTCACTCACTCACTCACTCACTCACTCACTCACTCATCAATCTCGTGGTCGCTGAACGATCGCAGCGCCAGAGTCCCCTCTATAGTTAACTTTAGGAAACTCTATGCTCACGCCAACCAGCAGACAATGAAAGGGCCCGGTATTTCGCTGCCATGATGTTATGCGAGTGAGTAGTGCCCGTGGTGTGAGAATCACGAGCGTCGCAAGCTGGCACCGCCCTCCTTGCGCTATCAAGGGCGTGCCAGTATGTCGACATATCGAGAAATGTTGAAAAGAAAGTACTCATTCAGGTTTCTATTAGGGTTGCCTGGTTTCATTACTTTACGCCGATTTGACGACTTTTTCTATGCTGGGTGGTGGCAGAAAAAATGCCGTCGCTATTCGGCTACTTTCTGGCTGTATTCAAGAGATGATATCTGAGGTAATGTCTGAGACTTTAGGAAAAACTTGCGCACAACCTCATTTTGCAGAACACCTATTGTCAAACGAGACAATATACTTTCATTGTAAATGAACGTGAAAATCCTTCGCACACAGAATACTCTGCACTCATCGACGTTAGGAATTTTATATTCACCTAACTGTTTACGTCTGTTCGACTAGTTGCGGAGTTTGAGTTTGTAATAATTTTCTCCGACTTTGTCATCACGTGAAAAACAATTGCGAAAGCGGCTAAAATTATTACTTTAGTAGAAGCAACTGTGATTCTGAGCATTCCTACGTGTTGCTAATTTTGCTCTAGACAAATGGCTGACAATGCTAGTTCTTTTAAGAAAGGTTACGCGAGACGCATGAAAATAACCCCATTTCTTTAGTGGCGCAACAAACGTCATTGTCCTACACGAAATGATTGCCAAAGTGAACAACTTATGCTTTATACTACGCTCTTATGATATTGCAGGGTTCTGGCTTTATTTTTACATTTACGCCACAAGGTTTTTTAATTATGTCTTTTACGACGTCACAGCTGTTTTCCCAAACGCTCGGCTCATTTTTACTTGTCTTGGCTGAGGTTGGCTATCTTTTGGCTAGTGTTTTTATTTATTGGCTATTTTTTCACTTTTTGAGCTAGCAACTCCAATTTATTCATTCACATAGCCATGCGTTTTGCGCGCGAACTGAAAGGAAGCCTGAGGTATCAGCATCAACAGGGGATACATAACACCTCCTCTGTAGTGCAACGTTAATTTTGCGTATTTTGCAGTGTTTGGTTCACTGAAATAACATTTATGAATTGAAATGATGAGGAGCACGCAGAGGACACGCTTAGTTCGATATAAAAAATGAATTCTTACATGGTAAGTTTCAGGCTCAAGAGGCCGACGGTTAAGTATGTAGGATATACGCCGTAGCGAAAGGTATAGTGCCAGCGCTTAGCACTTTGGAAGCTGAATATAACTTAAAATGTGACAGCCTCCTAAGGTGTGACGTTGAGAGATTGAGATGTAATTTAAATGTGGCAGATGCTTTGCTCACCATGCAAGATCTATAAAGCAAAAAATAATAATAACAAACTAACACTTCTAGGACGAGAAAAGTCGTACAATATAGGGACGTGCAAGGAAGTTAACCTGAACAAAATGTGGTAATCGTTCGAGTAATCTTTCCTTTTTTATCCCATATACGTATTCCGTTGACGTCGTGCCTATAGAAAAACTGGAATCATAATGACGAAGCATTTATTTCGCAATGAACTGTTACGAAAAGAATGCCTCTTTAAAGAACGACTACTTAAAAAAAGCAAGATGCCGTAGAGCTCAGCTAACTTGTTCGCTTGTAGAATAAAATGTAAAAAAATTAAAAAAAACACTGGGTATAGACGGCCCTCCTAAAGAAAACAAGAAAACAAAAAAAGAAAGTCTATCTTGTGATCACTTGTTCTTGTTATAGAAGCGAGTCCATAGAATAGAAGCGAGTCCATAGAAGCAAGTTGGGTAACTAGTAGCGTGAGTACTGAATATTACACAATTAGACAAGAAGAAAAATCTGGGCTAGTTGGTAGTATAGTTCATCGTTAACTTTCGTAAGGATGACAATCCTGGCTCGTGCGCTGCTTTTAGCATCGATGCTGATGACATGTTTTATTCGTTACCTCACGGAGAAATCATGATGTCTGTTGAGTCTTGCATTGTTGACGATAATGATGAGGTTATTGACAAATCTTGTACTTCTGCGGAAAGTTTTTTTTGGAAATGTCGTTTTATTTGCGCTATGTTTGTTGAATGGAACGGGAACCTTTTTGTGCAGAAGTCAGGAATCGGTATTAGGCCAAGAGTGGCCCCGATTTGAAGCCATATATTCCTTGGTCGCGTTGATAAAGCGGTCACTCACAGCTTAGGTAGCTTGGCCTTACGTATCTTCCGATACGTTGATAATTTTTGGTCATCATAGAGCATGACAGTAAGCATAGCAGGGTAGATAATATTCTAAGGATTTTCACGGCGTACGACAAAGTATTGAGGTTCACGTGTGAGCTTTCCGTTCGCGCAGAACTCCAGGTCCTGGACATTAAACTTAGATTCAAGAAGGACAATTTGTGCTACTTATATAAACCGCACTCAGTAAAGGCAATTTCGAACTTTTTGTCTGATCATTTTAAGACGGTAAAATCTAGTATAGTGTGCACGGCACTGCGCGCCGTGCTTTAAAAAAGCTGCACACATTCCCCGAAAGAAAGTTTTCTGAGCCAGTTAAAAAAAAAAAAAACTGCAGACTGCCGGTTACCCGGAAATGGAAATCATGAGAGCCTGTCATAACCTGGTCAAGTGGGTTAAGGGTGCCAATAAGGCAAAAAATGACAACAGAGCAAGGGCGAAAGGAAAAAAAAAATGGCAGCATATCTATGGAGTGAATGATGGAGAGTGGGGCGAAGCATTCGTCTGTCCATTCGTTCTTGCTTCCGTACGTCCATGCGTCCGTCTGTGTGACCGTCCCTGCGTCCATCCGCCCTTCCATGCGTGCGTCTGTTCGTGCGTTCCCTGCGTTCGTCCATGCATCTGCCCCTGCGTCCGTTCATGCGACCATTCATGCATCTGTCTGTGTGTCCGTTCGTCCATCTATTCAACACTCCAAGTACCACCATCTCGCATCTTTTCATCATATATTCCCCGTATAGAAGCACCGCCATCCAGCGGACATTCCAAGGACTAAACGAGAAGTGGCACACGCACACTTTCTTACGGCTTGCGCTTCGGGTCTACTTCCCACCTTTAAGCACCTCGAGTTCATGGTATATACTAGTTCACTGTATTCATGGCACTGCGGCCCAACGCTCGCTAAACCTTTCTAAAACCAAGGAGGTTACGCCCAGCGAGTTTATATAACGTAGCAACCTTTTCCTGTCAGATAGTGCTCAATATACATGCCAATGGCTGCTAATGGGAAATGAGAGAAAGGAGAATTCGGCTTTTACTTTCTTACGGCTTGCACTTCGTATCTACCTCCCACCTGTAACCACCTCGAGTTCATGGTATATGCTAGTTCATTGTATTCATGGCATTGCGGCTTAACGCTCAATAAGCCTTTCTAAAACTAAGGAGGTTACACCCAGCGAGTATAACGTAGCAACCCTTTCCTGTCAGATAGTGCTCAACGTACATGCCAATGACTGCTAACGGGGATAGCAGCATGCGCGTTAAGTAAAAGTCGAATGCTCCTGTATCTCATTCCCCCTTTGCCATGTACATTGCCATGCCATTGTCATGTACATTGAGCACTATTTCTTATTGTTCAACAACGCACAGAAGAAATCTCTCACCGGCACCACCTTGGCGATCAAAATTTTATACTTGTTACACCCTACAACGGCTACGAGGGACGAACAGGTGCCGCTATAAGGAGCTTCGCTCCTAAAAGGCGGGTCATGGTACCTTATGTGCATAAGTTTCCGCACGGCCCGAAGAATGCAGGAAACCGATATGGGATGCGCGGGGCCCTATCTACCCCTAATAAACTTGTCACTATTTGCTTCCGTTTGTATAGGAAGCTATCGGGTGTCGGTAAGGCTTGCGTTTCATGTTCAGGGAAACAGAAAGCTAGATACTATAGATTAAAGTCGGGTGCTGCGTACAGGTTGCTGTTGTCATGCGGGCTTGTATATATTGGTCAAATTGGACGCTGTGTAAATATTAGATCGAGGGAGCATTTGACATTGTTGAGGGCTACAGGTGGTTTGCACCTGCCATCACACTGCAGAGAATGCGGTTGTGAGCCGATGGAGAGGGAAGCAGATATTTTGTTCCGCCATAAGCATCAGAACACAAGAGAGATAATGGAGGCCTTCTTCATCAACATAAAAGATAAAAGGTGCATTAGCCATCCGTCTGTTGCCCTTAGCGAAAAGGAAGCGCAATTTCTAAAGCGTCACTTATCTTAGGACGCTTCACACTCCTGGTTTTGTTAGTATGACCTGTTTTTTTTTGTAATTACGTTTTTTTTGTTTTTTTTGCCGCGCGTGGGTGCTCGGTGTGCCCCGAAAAAGTGTTGTCACTTGAATTACTCTGCTGCACATGCGCTGTTGCTCTGTCGAAGCTGGTTCACCTTTGTATATAATTCGTGTCTTTTCTTTTAATAAACTTTGATTGAGAGTCAGCGCTCATGTTGTCTTATCCTTCGTCTGCGCCTTCGTTCTTCTTGCGCCGTGAGTTATCGAAAAACAACCCAATTATACAAAGAAAAGGAAAGTAAGTGTTACGCGAGCACTAAAAAAATTCAAGCAAAAACAATTTTTCTGCACTTTCACTCGCTAGTGGCCCGCACGCATGCCTCAGAGCAGGCTAGCTTTGGTCACGGACGTTTATATTAATGTTTTCAGCTTTAAGAACTTATTAAAAGAAAGGAAAGTGGCAACTAACTGCTTTTTTTAAAAATTAAAAAAAATTAAAAGAAGGAGAGGGGAACCAAGTGAGCAACACTCTGGAAGTGACTCCCTCAAAGTCATTTCTTGTGTTTACAACACAGTGTGTTCACGCCGTAGCGTTGACCGGAAAATGTCTCGTTTGTCATTCGCGCCCGAGAAAGCACCTGGGCCGCATGCACGCGCGCTTGGCCCATCAGAGGAATCGCGCAAGCATAATGCGCGCGCACAGGTTGTGCAAAAGGGTGTCTCCCTCGCCCAGTGATTCACTTCTTGTGGAAGCCCCCTTTTGAGAGCATGCAGGGTTGCACTGTTTGGCCACTAAGGTTTGCTCGCCCGAAGGGGAAGCAGTCGCCATTAGTTATGCCTTTGGTTCGGAGGGGCTAACTAACGTACTGGAGCGGATGTGAACTGAATTCAGACATACGTCGAAATGTACAGATGAGAGGCGTAGTGCCGGTAAGTTGCGGGCATTTTTCTGTGTGGCATGAGTGGTTCTTCCCTTGATGCGGACGTTGAACAGGTAACCATATAATTGTAATAGTGACGATGTACGCTCTATATATTTAGGCAAAAGAAAATTTATAAAAAATGAAAAAAATTGTTTTTAAATGACAGGACGCGTGTCGGCCGTCCTTTAAGTTTCTTTTTGTTTTTATAAAAATTACCAACAGTAATAGGCCACGTTTTCTTTTATAATTCGTTCTATGATAGTACCTCCTCGAACGTATAATTGTTTCGCTACCCCCTCCTTGTAAAATGAACAAACAACACAGGGATGTCATATGACCATAAATTATGATGATGATAATCATGATGATATTTATGAGGCTAAAAACAGCAGACGTTCTGTATTTTTTTCACTGTTACATTCCAGCAAAAACATGCACACTTCACTCGGAAAGACGAACGCGTACTATTATATGGGCTCCAGAAATACTGCCTCACTGCATCGCTACCCACCCTATATCAAAGCTGGATAGTCATATAGTGGAATCTGTGTGCGCCAACGCGATCCAGAAAGCGGCAACATATGTGGAAACGGCAATGTCCCGCTCCGTGCGAATGAAAAACTCACCCCTAACAGGGAGCATCTCTCTGGCAGACCACCTTGTGTCGCAAAGGTGTTCGGTATTCCAGTACACACGCATACAACAACGCTTAACGCACAGCCTCGCTCGCTTCGCGTTCGTTCGCAGCCGAGTGTTCATAAAATATATGGGCACCGTGTTGCAAGAGTGCGCTGTAGCGTGCTTATGCAGGCGTGCGTTCGAAGCGTGTTTGACCGCCCGTGCGGCTGCACTGTATGCAGCGGCAAGTTAGTGCGGGTGCGTCGGTGTATACTCTTTAGGCATACATCTACAGAGAGCCCACCGTTCGACCGGCCACCCCAATGGTCGAGTGCATCAGCGCATGCTTGTACAGACACGCTTGTGCGTGAACACGGACCGCGTACGGTCATCATAAGCACGCCCGCAAAAAATATACGCGTATGACAATGGTTGTCAAGAGCTGTTCTTACGTCCTCGCAGTTGGGCTCTCTTGGTTCACGGCCGTGTCGCCAGCGAAGTAAAGCCCGAGCCGTGCGCGCGTTAAGCCGCAGTCTCCGGATGACCACGGCTTGGCTGCGAAGCGGGCCGTCATTAATTCGAGCGTCCCAGCTTTGCGAAGTGGACGCTGGCCGAGCGGCTATCGGCTACAGATAGCGTGCTGCGGGCCGCTAATGCAGCGAGAGGTATGCGCATATTTGCATCTCCCGAGCGCCAGTGGAAGGAATAAACTTTTTTGGGGCCGCGGCATCAGCGATGGAAGCTGCGGAGCAAAACGCGCGAGTGTTTGCGCGAGGCTCGCTTCCCCGGTTTAAGCGTCCGAAGAGCGAAGTACACACGCCGGTCATCTCGCGAAGCCCCCGGTGTTGTTAAATGTCTGCGACGTGACCCGGATGCACCGCTGCGCGACGTGTGGCGGGCTTGACAAATAAGCTGACCTCCTCCTTTTCGCCGGTGCGTGTTTGAACAGACATGTCACGTTTCGCGATTGCGTTTGTAATGTGCAGACCGAGACAAAGATGCCCTCACGTCGTTATAACTCGGCTGAGTCGAGCCCGAGGCAGCGGGTTCAAGCCCTCATTGCGGGCGGCGCTTTTTCTTTTCTGACGCAGCGAAATGCAATTATGCCCACGTAATGGGATTGTCGCATGAAATAAGAATCGTATGGAATAATAATAAATTCTGAGCCCTTGCACATCCGAGATACATTAAGATAAGCAAGAAATAAGGGGTGCACCTGAGCATTTTCTTTCTCTGCTTTGTTCGCTGATTCTTATATTGCTGCGGTGAAATATTGTAAAGAGTGCTTCCACTGCTTGATGCTTTGTGCTCGGAAATTAGTTCAGTCATAAATTTTCACAGAACCAGCGTTCGCGCTGTGTATCATTTATGACTGTGTTGGTAATCCTGGTAGTTAGGTCACCATTTTCAGCACTTAACTAAACAAAAACTCGTTAATTTATTTAGCTGACAAACCGGTATTGAATATATCCGTTTTCGTTATTTGAGCAGAAATATCGTGTCAATATTCACAACAGACTCATTATTGTGGACGGCAATAAGTCAATGACAAAGAATCCCCACAATTTAAGGTGAAGGTTAAGCCTATTCTTAGTGCAGTAAAGTGGCAACTTGAACCACGAGGGCTCCTAATATCTAACAAACGTTCTGAACAACTCGTTTAACAAGAACACGTGTTACGATCGCGGGAATTCAAGGAATTCAAGTTTATTCTTCTCTGTCCATGTTGCTATTGAAGACGCTTGGTGCTCCGCAAGAAATAAATGCGTAATCACTTACTAATTTCATGGGATTCAGAATAATACCTGTAAATAGTGGCCATGACATTAAAAATGAATTTTAGATCTTTTCGAAGGTTAGAGAAATTTTAGTTGGCTCGGCAGATCAAATAGAATAACAGCCTAAGCACTAATAACAGTGAGAAACACGGTAAGAAACAAAAAGCGAAAAAAAAGTTTTCCATGTCCCGGCCTCCATCACCCCAGGCGCCCTTTGAAGTAAAGCTTTTTTTTTTTTTTTGCCATTAGCGACATTCGCTTTAACCAGCAAACCCATCAAGCGTTCTCCACTCGGAGTGAGTGAAGTGCTTCCAGCCAGCACTGCGTCCCTGTTTTCGCCGAATCGTGCACTTTACAAAAGAAGGGGGGGGGGGGGGGGGCGAACAAAAGAGAACAGAGGCAAGAGCAAGCGATAACCGAGCTCAACAGAAGAGCATCGCTTCCACGCATACGTAATGACTCCAACTTACGGTCCCGGCACACCACACTCGGTAGGCGCGTCCGTCAGCCGACACGCTTTTATCAGCAGCCGCTGACCGACTCGCCCTGCGAGCAGGCGCGGCTGGAAGAGGCTAACGCGAGTCACGCTTTTCAAAGGCGCCCACAACGCGAAAAGGGAAACCGAGAGACTGCATTGCAGGGCAGTGTAATTGCTTAAGTCTTGGCAGTAGTTTTGTGTGTGCGTGAACCGGTAGGTGCGTATTCGGACTACAATGGCCCGCGTTTATGTATATTTGCGTTAGTTCTGAAACGTGTAGGCGTGCTTTCGCACTTACGCGAGGCCATCACGAGACGAACCTTTCATTCACCCGTAGCGCCTCTCCGCAGTTCACCGCGTCTGTTGGTTTGACGCTGGCGACGGTTCAAAAGAGATACGCTACATTTGCGGTGCTACGTCATTCGGGGGATAGCTTTTTGGAATCTAGTCGCTTTTTTTTTTCGCTCCTAGGCTTCTCGTTCCGCCGAATCATATTTATTTCATTTTGCCTTAGTCGCGAAAAAAGCGTGGCCAAGAAAAGGCACCATCGCCAATCCTCCGTGACGCGGCCAAAGCTCTCCTTTGCATTATCGATTAATTTCCTCGTAGCTGCGGTGGACCCAAGTTGGCACATTATCCCGAGAAAGCCCTCTTTTTCCTTTATTTAAGTAATATGAAACAAAAACCTGAACTTCTTTCCACTTATTTCTATCGAAGCATACTTTCTACCCTCCTCCCCTTCACATCCCGCTCTTGTCGGGTTACTCCGGGCCCGTTTCCTCGGGCCTTTGCTCCTTTCTCCGTCACTATGACCGCATAAACAAAAAGAAAGGGAAAAGCGATGCTGCGAAGATATTCAGTATCGTTTAAAAACTGCATTTCTGTTCTCGCTGGTTCGTACGTTTATTTTCTCTTCATTCTTTTTTTGGACGCTCTTCTTTTTTATTCCGCCTCGTACAGAGCTCGAGGTCGTCGGAGCTGAATCAGGCTTGCCGTCGGGACGACGTCCAGGAACGTTGCCCAAAACCCGGTTTCCTCGGCCGTGCTACGCGTTCGCACGAACGAGCTCCTTCGTGCAACGGTGTTCTCCTTGCAAGCTCGCGGAGGAAAATGCTTGATCACTGTGGTTTTCGTTTCCCCTTTCGTTTCCTTTTTTTTTTTTGTGCACCGGGCTGCTGCAGAATATACTGTTGTGGTTCACTTACAAGACGCTCCGTATATGGTATTATTAATGGATTGGTTGATTGCATACTTTTTCTTTTTTTCCTTCTTGCCTGTTCTGTTTTATGCGATTATATTTTATTTTCACGCTTGGCGTCGCTCCGTTAGTGCAGCATAGCTGGCGCGCAAGATTGCCCCAGCCATGCAAAGGCAAAGTTTTAAAAAGCTGTTCTTACTTATAATAACATTTTATACTTCGTGAACATCTTTGTATGGAGCGAACTGTGTCTCGCATGTGACTAAGAGATGTGCAATCAAGCGATACTTTGCATGAGGCAAAAACATAATTATTAATGTTCGAAGTGTTTTATATAATTGCCTTGAATCATCGTGTGTGCGCATGCGCGATAGCTTAAAAGAAGAATCAATTCAAAACCAATAAATTGCGGCAAATAAATAATCCAACACAAACGACTGCACACCCATAACTCGTAAGTCCCGATTCTGATTTTCCATTTGCAAGTCACAAGTAACAGCATCGCAACGCAAGAAGCTGTGAGCATTCGCTGACATCCATAATATCTGGACTTAACACGGCTCCAGTAGGTTGGTGAAGTGTGCGAGCGCGTCAGCGGCAAACAGCGTTTAAAGAACTCGTTTTGTAGAAAACCCGGCGTCGGTGTCGGCTGTTTGTGATGGGAAAAATCATCGTGTTGTGCGCGACCGAAAAACGAGAAAGATTAAACACAATACAAGTTCCTGGTATTGGCCAGCATGGTACAAGCATACATCGCCATCGGGCTTCAGAAAATGATCGTCTTAATGGGTTTATGGTTTAAAGCCGGTCACCCACCACAAAAGGCACCACGTTACTGCGCCTATTCACTTAAGGCTCTGAAGTGGGTGCGTAGCAAGATCGAAAGCATTTCATGCACTAAGTGTTCTAGGTACGCACTAAGTAAACGGGATCGCCATCGCGTTCAACTCCTAAAGGCGAAGCTTAAGAATCTCCCAACTTTTTTTTATATATTTGAATTTGGGCAAGAACACTGTATATGTTACAATAAAAAGATAGATATAAATCCCAGATCTCTATTTTACAGCCCTTATAAAGCCACGTACACAACACGTGCGCACACGAAAATAAATGGCCAGCCCTGTAAACTCTTTTTGTCATGAAGCCGAAAAGATAAGTCTGGTTAATCTTCCTTGCTTGGTTCTGTGCCTGTCTTGCCGTAGGAATATGTGACGTCTTAGACTTCTAATTCAAGCAACACAAATCACTACGTACTTTCACAATAATAGCATTAATAGAGTAACGTTGTATACGCCATTTATTAACGAGCAAGTAATGACGTGTTTGCATTTAACGAAAACCCGCAAAGCTAACCAAATCAAATTATTAACGCAAGGCTGCGGCTGGAATCATTCATAACAGCTACGGATAAGTAAGAGACGTCCCGTTAATAGCCCATCAGATAGATAGTAAGTAATTGAACACTAACACAGATACCCCATGACGCTTCCGAGCATGAAGGGGTTAACTGAAGATACGACCCCCTTTATAAAAAGTCTCTTGAGTTATCCTAATAATATTATCTAAGGTTTTACATCCCAAGTCCACCATATGAATATGAGAGACGCTGTAGTGATGGATTTCGGAAATTTCGGCCACCGGGTGTTCTTCTCTTGAGTTATCTTCGGGACATGAGACACAGTACATGAGTATTCCTGTCACGCGCCCCCATTGGCATGCAAATACCAGCTTCACGTAATAAAAAAATGTAAAGAAGATCAAGTACAACGCGTGGGTCACAAGACAAACCCAGTCTTCTAAAAGCCTAAGCGCAAGGTGTTGGTCGTTTTGTTTAAATGCATCACAGTATGCAGGCATCAAAGTAAAGGCATCAAAAAATACCGCGGAGAAGCCGCATACAGTGACTCGCAAGCTTGTAACTATATAGCGTTTCTTCGCAAAGGCTACGCAGTTTTAAAATAAGAAGAAGCGCGCACTATGTTACTTGAAGAATCACTAGAGACTTGTCTCCTATTTGTTTATTTTATGTGAACAATATTTGAGTTCGCACAAGATTTGCCGCGAACTGCAAGAAAAAATCATTTATTTCATTAATTTCATCTTTCAGTTATCTCCTCGACATCTCCTCTTCGCAGCCACAGCAACATTGCACGTATTCAAAGAACACAGTGCTGATACATCGACCCGGCACGCAGCATTCCGCCACAGTGCGCCGTTTTTTTTTTTTATAGCCTGATCGTTAACGTTCCGTGTCGTGATGATCTCTAGAGCACGCTTTTCTACTTTGCCGTTTTTTTTTCACTGTAGTAGATGCTGCAGAAAAAAAGAAAAGTTCTCATGCGCGTTAGATATAAGGAGTGCTAGGCTGTGTCATTCTTTATTTGAAAATCGCGAAGTTCTTGACAAAAATGAGACATAACTTTTTTGCCGTAACACGTATGCTCTACCCGCGCACCACCATTTTGGCTTCGACGGTGGTGTAGCCGTGGGGTTTCGATAAGCACTCTCTAAGAATTAGGGCGCTGAAGACCCGTGTTTCGTGCTGAGTTAACGAGCTACAGGAACGACAGTTGATTGTACTTTGCTCTTTTTTTTTTCTCGCGTTTCTTTACTTTTCCTATAAATTAGATTCCTGTTGTATGCCAGAACATAGATTTATCCTAAATGACTGAAATACAGAACACCATGTTAAGACGTAGGCTCTTACTTCCACCACAAAACATTACAAAAAAAAAAAAACGAAGTGGGAAGCAGGTATCAGTCAAACTCAGATGCTAAGACTTGCCGCTTTTGAAAATCTACTGACGGTTACGAGCGTGAAATGTAGCGTGTTTTAAAAATAGCCGCGAAGTCATCATTAAAATTTTATTTTCAGCTAAGAACTCGCTTTCATACGGTACCAACACTAACTGACATGTTTTTTAACCGCACAAATAGCCGCTTATCATACTTATTATTTGCCTACTGTGATATCTCAAAGTTCTGATATATGCAAGCGCATTGCACAGTTGACGTGACCTTACTTATACACGAGCTTTCGTTGACTCATAGTTCTGTGGAGTAATAATTTGTTGTTTATTATGATAAGCACATGTTTTTTAGTAATAAGACTTTATCATCTTTTATGTGAGTGTGCCCACCGAGGCAAGGAATATAGGTTAACACTCTTGTATTGTCTTTTGCGAGCAACGGAATTCGCGCTTCGTGGTATTAGTCGAAGTGTGCATAGAAGAACTTATTGATCGATTGATATGCGGGGTTTAACGTCCCAAAACCAAAATGTTTATGAGAGACGCCATAGTGGAGGGTTCCGGAAATTTTGACCACCCGAGGTTCTTTAACGTGCACCCAAATCTGAGCACACAGGCCTACAGTACTTCCGCCTCCATCGGAAAGGCAGCCGCCGATGCCGGGATTTGATCCCGCAACCTGCGGCTCAACATCCGAACACCTAAGCCACTAGACCACCCTGGTGGGGCTGCACAGAAGAAACGTTTATTCAGCTGGAGTAATGATGAATGCTTTTTTTATAGTTATGAATGCTTAGGTCAGAAAATCAGAAAAGAGTGATAGTACAAACTCTTAATAAAACAAAACAATTTCTGCATACAGCATACAAAAAAGCAAAAACAACAACAACAATGGAGTGCCTATTCTTCTGATAAAGTACAAGAACGTGCACGAGAGTTGAGTAAAGCGTCTGGAAACAATCTTTCACCACAGAAGTGTACAGTGCGTTATTAGGTATTTCACAACTGGAAACCACTTGTTTCGAGAGCCCATAATGCACGACAAACGTATTCGTTTCCAAGCGATGCACTGCATTTCTCTCTTAGAACTTTTTCTTAACAAAGGCGCGCTTATGAAAAAGAAAAGGACTCCACTCGCAAAGTTCGGTAGCCTCGAGGCATGACGTTTTTTCGTCAGTACTGCTGCAAACACTTTTTTTTCTCCAGCGACTCATCATTCTTGCGCAAGCCGCTTTATGAAGCGTTTAAATCCTTCCGAGCTCGGAGACATAAATGACAGCATGCGCGCGACACCTGTCATCCACTTTTCGTCGCTTTCAAAGCTGTCGACACTGTGCTACGAGCAAGAAATAAATAGGAGAAAAGAGGCAGTGCTTGTGTTCGCTGAAGCACAATCTATCACTGCTGAGTGACGCTATATCATTTACAGCATATCGTTTTCCTTTGTTCGAACTTCCATTTTCTTCTCCTGGCACTTTCATAACGGACCGCACGTTCTCGCGGTATAGATCGGGGCGGCCCTTTCTCAGCGCTACCAAGTTTAAATTTCTGACAATCACATTTGCTCGAGGAGTCACCGATTGATGAATGATTCATGCGTTTCATATTAGCCTTCATGTTCACCCGTTTCTCCTCGCGACACGTGCATTTCGTCGACCGCCGCTCAGAGCTAGCCATCTTGCGGATAATTGGCACTCTAGAATACGCTATTTCAAAACATATTCCATGGGGCGTATGGGGTCGTTAAGAAGAGTTCAAGGCGGCCACCACTTGGATTGGTTACGGTGTCCTTCTTGGGTATGTGCCTTCCTTTATGCCGTGGGCCCATCGGACACTCGCTGACGAGCGTCTGCGTGCCGGTAGCTCTTTCTTGCCGTCACGTGAATAAATGTGCCGGGACGGCACACGTCATCTATTAAAGACGATAGTCTTCCTTGGGGACCTTCGACGCAAAAATTTTGGTCTGTCTGTCTGTACATTTGTCTGTTTGTCCACCTTACCGTCATCGGGTGTTTGAAATGGTCAACCCCATCCACAGCGACCACCAATGTTGCTCAAGGTTAAGCGTTCATACTTGTACAATTGGCAATTAAAAAGCAATTATTCCGCATGTATGGGGCACCATGACAACACGCATATATTCTGCATATGCATCTCTTACTAGAAAACGCGAACATAAGTAACTTTAAGGACCGTAGCACATATCACGCTGCGCTCACCATGGAACGCTTGCACAGAACGGGGAGTGTTTCCAACGCTTTGCTAAGACGAGATGGTGGAGGCACCTACCCGTCACCTCGCGTTCTACACCTTATCACCTCTGAGATGGGCGCGCACGGCCACGTGTTTTATTTTCCAAAAGAGACTGCCAGATGGCGCTCATGCATCACGTGTGACACGACTCGATGCGTTCGTTCGCCTCCCCTGCACGCTCGAGGCAATCCAACGCTGCGCAGCGCCTCCGAAATACCATTCACCGATTTTCTTGCGCAGAACATCAAAGAAATGTTTTGTTCACTCTCTCAACAAGCAAGACTATCGTCTTGCGACGACATTTGCAGATTACATGCAGATACGGGGCCAGTTTTTCCCCAGGAATTGTCTTGTAGCCGAAGGTAGAACGAAGAATGATGTTGTTCCATGGAATGACAATGAATGAATGAATAACCTAATTGGGTTCAAAAGGAAGGGAGTTAGGAGCCAGATTGGTGGGTCCCCATGTCCAAGGCTCCACTGGCTAGCGCCGCCAGCCAAACGTGGTCAAGGATTGCTAGTTGCACCTCCGGGTCCGGGCTAGCGAGGAATGCCCCGGGCCCCTACTGCTCCAAAATGTAAGCGATTTTCATTTGGCCGTTTACCGCAATTCCATAAGATATGGTAGAGGGCCGTTGACCAGTCGTGACACCACGAACAATCACGCCCATTCAAAGTCGGATGAATTTTGTGCAATCATAATAAATTTGGATAAACTCCTGTTTGAATTCCCGGAGATCTATGGCGTCTTCTCCGCTAAGAGGTTTGTTGGACGGGGCACCTTAATTCCTCCGCGTGCATCGCTAATGCGAAAGAAGCTTTCGCGGAGCCATGCTAGCAGAGTGGATGTCTTTCTCCTCGCGAAATGCATCGTGCGTAGTGCTGGGTAGAGGTAACAGTGAGAAAAGCTGCCACTGCACTCGTGTCATGAGCGCTCGAATGACAAAAACCAACTGCTTTATTCGATGGCTCGTGCATTGCCGCCTCATGCCTGCATACACTTCGTTGTCGTTGCTGCGTCGGCACCAGCAGCACGCAACAGGTTCGCCCATCGTTTAGACGGAGTCGCAGTCAAAAAGTGTCCTTTAGACAGTCTTGGTCATGAAGGTAGAGTGGCGAACGGGTATTCAATTTTCTTCCGGAGGCTTGGGGTGAGTGTGACGCAAAGGTCGGGTAGAGCACTGGAGCGTTCCGTCAGGTGTAGGGAAATGAGGACGTCAGCTGTAGTGAAATAAGGCTCTTCGTAGGTTGGATGGCGTCCTCCAAGACTGGCTGGAATGTGGCGTCGCCGCCTTGTCGGATGTGAGCCGTTCGGTGCATCACGCTGTAGTCGAACGTGGCTTCTCTTGACGTTTGTCATGTCGCTCAAAGTACGGGCAAGAAAATGGTTGACTGTGAGGACGAAACATTGCTGCCCTCGACCAACGTCATTCTTGACCAATAAATAGGCTGGAGCATCGCGGCGGAGTTGACGGCTCTGTTTGGTGTTCCTTGATTCTGGAAAGCGGCAAAGCTTCGTCGAGCTTTCATGTGGACACAGGTGCATCGGGTGGTATTGAAGCTGGCTGAGCACACGCATAGTATGGTGGGCTTAGACCACGTTGAAAATGATTGGCTCCTCAAGCATTGCTTCTGGGAGGAGCTTACCGCCGGCATTCGAGGAGTGTGGCGGGTATGCTGTTCGCACGCCTTGCGGAGCGGAATCCGTACCATCTGCGAATTTTTGCGTGGCCGGTGGTGCTGGAATGGTGGTGTCTGAGGACAATTGTTTGTTCACTTGGCGGAGAGGGATGAGTAGCTTCAGCGAAATCTTGAACGGCTGCTGGTGTTGGCCGATCGCATGTTGATTGATTGATTTGTGGGGTTTAACGTCCCAAAACCACCATATGATTATGAGAGACGCCGTAGTGGAGGGCTCCGGAAATTTAGACCACCTGGGGTTCTTTAACGCGCACCCTAATCTGAGCACACGGGCCAACAACATTTCCGCCTCCATCGGAAATGCAGCCGCCGCAGCCGGGAATTGAACCCGCGACCTGCGGGTCAGCAGCCGAGTACCTTAGCCACTAGACCACCACGGCGGGGCAGGCCGATCGCATGTCGCTGCTACTTCCCTGGGTATCACGGGTAGATGGACGCTGGTGACAGCAATAGTAGGTGTATCACTTATGTCACGTTATGTACGGCGTCATCTTCTGAGCCTCGTCGAATGTTGATAACCATGTTGTTGTTTGCGACGACAACATGGTTATCTGTGAATTGTTTCATGCCGTATCGCCAAAACCCGGTGGAATCTGATTTGATTGGGCTTGTTGGGGCTGCGTGATTGAGATATCAGATATGGTAGGAGAAACTGTAGGCGTGCGGCGACACGCATTCATGGCACTTGACGTGCATAGTGCCGTCTTGGGTGTGTCGTCAAAACCCAGGTCATGCAATGTTTGCGCGGTCACCTGCGAACTGGCTGATGTCGTAGCGCCAACACCTGGTGGGATCGGGAAACTTGAGTTAACTTGCTTAGGCAGCGCGGTAGTGACAACATGAGGTGTGAAACTAATGTTTAACGTGCCAGGGAGCAAGTGGCGTGGCACTCTCGGTTGCGGTAGGGTGCTTACGTAACCATTCGTATGCCTGTCGCCTAAAAGGAGGCACAACGGATCGCGAAGCAGGAGGAAACATGATTACCGTGAGGACGTACCGTTTCTGCTGCGAGAAGACGTTGAGCTGAAAAAAAAAACAGCCTCCATCTTGAGCAGCCAGATGGCTGGGTCTTCTGGCCAATATTAGGCGAATTCCACCAGTAAATAAATGCAGTTCGCCATGGCCGTCGTATTTGGTCGTCGCGGCATGATGATAGGCGTGTCAGGGTTGGTCGGCTCGGAGGAAGTGTCCGGGAGAAGTTATTGGAATGATATTTCGTGGTCAGGAGTCACCAGTGCCGCGGGCAGGTAGAAGAAAAGAATGACGCTGTTACGTGGATTGACAAAAAACCAACTGTTTTATTCGAAGGAAGGTGTGGGAGTGGGCTAGTGGGTATTTCATTTTTTTTTCTTTACAGCTGAAAGAGACAACGAGGACAAGCGCTTGTCCTCGTTGTCCCTTTTAGTATGTTGTTACCTTTTTGCGCTTCAGCTGTAAAAAAAGAAACAAAAAAAAACGTTTGTTCGATTGGTCGTGCGTGCCACTTCTCACCTGCATAATCATATCGTAGTTTTGGGACGTTAAACCCCTCATATCAATCAATCATCTCGCCTGCATCCACTTTGTTGCCATTGCTGCGTCAGCCCCCGCAGCACGCGGCAGTCGTATAAGGCTTTCGTTTCCATATTGTCCACGACCTGGTACCTGACGAAAAGCTTCGTGTACAAGACGTCAATAAATAAAGCTTCCTTTAAAAAACGTGCTTGTGCATGCACTGGACGCTACAAAAATTGCACTTCGTTTACTTGTGCAGGCCAGCCATGTTCCAAATTATTTCTTCTTTCCGTGTTTCAGTTATTTTACTACTAAAGCAGTGCCAATTTTTATCATTAGTTTTCATCGAGTTTGCTGTACGTTCCATACGATACGTGAATGTTAGATAGATAGATAGATAGATAGATAGATAGATAGATAGATAGATAGATAGATAGATAGATAGATAGATAGATAGATGATGGATAGATAGATAGATAGATAGATGATGGATAGATAGATAGATAGATAGATAGATAGATAGATAGATAGAAAGATAGATAGATAGATAGATGATGGATGATAGATAGATAGATAGATAGATGATGGATAGATAGATAGATAGATAGATGATGGATGATAGATAGATATATATATATATATATATATATATAGATAGATAGATAGATAGATAGATAGATAGATAGATAGATAGATAGATAGATAGATAGATAGATAGATAGATAGATAGATAGATAGATAGATAGATAGATGTGCGGGGTTTAACGTCGAGAAAATTAGGCAGATCCCACGTACCTGGAAATTGACCTTATGCGAAGCATGCGGAAGGAAGGTGACCGTGTTGCAATTTTTTTATTGAGCAACACGTCATTAAATGATGCTAAATATATGTACAAATGTTGCACGAACAGACATATGTTGAAGAGTTGCAGATGTTTATATAACCACTTGTTTGCACTTGCGCAACGATGCCAACTGGAACATGCGTATTAGCAACACCAGTAGCTGATATGAAGCGTTGATGCTCGCGAGGATGCTGGCCCTGGACACTACTACATAAACCAACTTCGGCGCATGGCAACTAACCACTATTGACGTTTACCCGACGTGACGGCTGTATCAAATGAGTACATATGTAATGTTCATAAAATTTGTTAGGCAGCACTGCAACCACTATTGGCGTTTCACCAAGATTAACGTCTATTTGAAAACTAGTTCTTATACCTGGCGTAGCTGTGAGGTAAGATGCTTAATTGCAACTCAGAATGCTTGGGTTTGATTCCAAATGGCACCGTGACGTTTATTTTTGGCATTCTTCGGGTTGACGCTACCGACGTCGATTATTTCTTTACGGTTTTGGGTTAAAATTGGCCGCGTGTGTTCTCGTCGTTTCTGGGTTGATACTAAATGTAAATCACCTGGGCACATACCCGCAGACCAGCGGCACACACCCGCCCATGCGTATGTGCTGCTGGCAGGCAGGAAGTGTCTGACGACGTGCGTGACAGGATTGTGACATTATTCATGCCTTGACCAGTGCGTCATATCCGTGAAACCACCTTACCCTCCTATGCTAATTTTGGTTCATGCCAAGTTAAGGGGGTGGCCATGAAAGCACCCAAATGTAAGCGGCTAAATAGATGGATAGATAGGCACGCTCAAAGTCGACGGAGTTCGCTGAAAAGTGTTTCGCATTTGAAGCCACCATATGATTATGAGAGACTTCGTTGTGGAGGGCTCTGGAAATTTTGACCACCGGGGGTTCTTTAACGTGCACCGAATCTGAGCACACGTGCCTACAGCATTTTCTCCTCCATCGAAAACAGGGATTCGATCTCGTGACCTGCGGATCAGCAGTCGAGTAGCTTATGCGCGGCGAGGAATGTGAGTGTTTAGAGTCGCGTCGACATACAAATGAAAATAAATATTTTACAAGTGTTTAGAAAATACTCACAGTTTCAATGCAGTGCCACTTTTTCTAACATAGAAGTACGGAAGCTTGGGTGAGTTTGTATGACATTAAGGAACAAAATTTGAAGCGCAAAAAAACAAGGGCCGAATAGAAGAGTACAGCGCTCGTCCTCTGTACTCTTCTCTTCGGTCTTTGTTTTTTCGCGCTTCAAGTTTTGTTCTTTTCCTAAGAGTAAGAAACACTAAGTAAATGAAAATGGGAACTACAAATATTTCACAAGAACGATCTCGAAAGGCGATATCTCAAACCTGTTGGAGGGACACTTACTTATGAAACGAACAAGCCCAAAGTTGGTTCCACGATGTTTCGTTTGAAGGAAGAGAATGTGCCCCTAAGTGTTACTCGCAAGCTGTTCCTGTCTTCTGGCCGGAAGTTCCGAAACTGTACGCGACATATTTTGGCTGCAATAACTCTCGGTAGAATTGCATGTATTAAATATGAGCCAACACTTATGACGTGTTTAACTATACCGAAAGTGTTCTGCCAATCGAAAAGAGCAGTTAGGAGTGAAATGTTTTGTGTGAATGATTCAAGAGAAAGGAAATCACATCATTTAAAGATAGAGTGCACGCATTCGTTCTTTTTCGTTGTGCCCGAAAACGTTTTTTTCGTGTCTTAGACAGGCCTGTCTTTAGAATATATGAGAAAGCACGCTTATAGTTACATGGGCAGATTTATATTGTGCCAGAAGGTAGACAGGGAGCGCTATAAATGTTAATGGCGTCCATTGTTCTAGGTCGTGAAAGCGTCCCGGGTGAAGGCTGTTCGCGCGGAGGTGGCGAAGAAGGGCTCGATGAAGTCCGGGACAAAATCACAGCAAGTAGTGCGTAGCCTTCACATTTTCCACAGCACGTTATAAGGTTATGCTGCTATTACGTGGCACAAGCACTCGACGGGCAATAGCACCATGCCTTCATACGTTGTAGACGCAAGAGCAGTCGGTCAAAGTAAAATCGAAGTGAACGTAGCAGGATCTACAGCGCTCGGCGTTAATTACTTCGTACTTCGCTGCCATGCGCATCATTGCTCTTTTCTGCACGCCTCATGATGCATGTTCACTAGATGCGGCTTAATTAGAAGCTCAGTCTATAACGAACTTCACATAGTGTAAAAGCGTCGGAAAGTTTTTATTTAAAGATCGATTAGTCAGCCTATCGGTGCGAACGTATACGAGAGGCTTGTAATGTGCAAGAGTAATGGTGCTCCCTGTCTCTAAATTTAATCCTTCAATTGGAACTAGAGCACGAAAAAAAAAAGAACATCATGTTGTGTTGCTTGAACGCTTGAACAATGGCGCTTAAACTCTCCGGGGCTATTTGTTACCCCAGTGCAGCTCTACCTACGAAAGCGCATGACCAAAGTAGTTATAAAAATAAAAAAAAACGGTAAAAAAGATTAACGCGGACTCATTAGGTCAAGTTCTCACTGTCGGCCGTGCGGGAAGAAAAAAAAATTGCCCTCCGTGCTCTGCATACGTAACGAATGTCTGCTGTGGCCGTACATTACCGTGGCTGCTCTGTACTGCCGAGGCAAGGGGTAATGGCTAGACACGCACCAACTCTGCAGACACACGGTCGAGTGCGCACGCACAATAGGAGAAAGCAAAAATGTCTGCGCGAAGGCACGCAACCTTATTTCCCGTTCCCTTTCTCTCTCTTACCTGCGAGTGTCTTTTTTTTTCCTTTCTCGCACATACCCATACACACGGACAGCAACGGGTCTGGGCTCGATCCTCAGGTGATGAAAAATCGATGCCTCGTCGCCGCGCTTGCCAAGGAAGGGAGCAAGCAGGCCCACCGCACCGGCGTTATTCTTATCCCGAGACCGCCAACACCACCGCTGTCGATGCAGCTGGCGGGCGCATTCCTTTGTGTCCCTCGCTTCCCCCGCCACGACATCCGCGTTCTCTCGGTGCGCTTCTTGTGCTCCCCGTTCGGTCGCAATTTGGCCGCGACGCGCATGTTTCCGGCAGCCCAGGATGAACGTCGCCCCTTCCTCGCCTGCGTATCTCATCGCGGAAAGGGGTTCTTTCCTGCGAAAGGGCAAATCTGGCTCCGCCGCGGCTCTGACACGCGCGTTCGTCTCGGAGCTATACGGGGACGCCGAAGAGTCGAGATCGACGACAATAGCGGCGCACTTAACGCGTCGGAATTTGGGCTAGCAGTTTATTCCCGTTATTTTTCTCCTTCCAATCTTGTAGGGTGAATGATAAACAAAATATCGGTTAGCTATCGTTGTTCAGCCGCGCGTAGCTATATAGCGAACGATTTTATCCCCATTGCAGATGGAACTTTTGGCGATGATTCTCGTGCCGGAATGGCTAACATTATGTTGGCCACGTGATTTGAAAGCCTATGACATCTGCTGTTACGCATTGCGTTCTAGGAAAGAAGTTTGCTACGCCAAGAAGCTACAGCACACAGTTCAGCCGTGGCTGTTAGGAGCCATCGGAACCATGTAAATATTTTATTATTTGATAGCCTAATAGATGATTAGGTTCAGAAGAACAGAAAGTTGGACGAGTTTGTACTGATCTATGAAGGTGTTGCTCGAGTATACGATGTTGAATAACAGGAAGCTTTTGAATGACACCAACACAGCGTACACATCCTCCGGTTCGCTGTGTAGCTGTTTCTTGAGCATATTATTGTAGCTCCCAGACGCCAAAAAAAAAAAAAACAAAAAACATCCAACACGCCATTTCGCAATCTGCCAAGACTAAGGAGTGGTTTACATGAAGAAAGCACGCAGATTAACAAAAATTCGCCATTCAGCCGCAGCGAAGCCACGCAATGCAAACGTTAACCGTGAATGGAACCGCTGGCTTGCGATCGGCAACCAGAGGTGACCTGCCCGTCGCCAACAGCGGCGCACGCGAATACATGAACGCAGAGGGAGGTCAGTCAGTGGCTGACATGACTAACCGTTGCAGGGGCGTCGATTGTGAGGGATAAATTAGTGGGCTTCGCTGCAGGCACTGTGAGCTTATTGGCGCGGAAAAACTCGGACGAAGTGCATACTGCCAACGAAAAACGCCATCGGCAAGAGACCAACAGAAGAAAGATGTCGCTTAGGCGTGATTGCTGGCGAAAGCGGCGGCGCATCAGTGTTTTCACGAGCGTACCGGTCAACTCGCCTCGGGGTTTTCCGGGCGTATAATGAGCCCGAGAACGGTTCTGAGACCAGGGGACACACCGATCCTGCTTCTTGCTCTGTTAGCCTTGCTCGAGCCACGACACACGTGCTACCAACACTCCTGATCACATGTACTGCGTTTAGGCTTTTTATTTTCAGCTGATATATATATATATATATATATATATATATATATATATATATATATATATATATATATATATATATATATATATATATATATATATATATATATATATATATATATATATATATATATATATATATATATAAACAAGCAGTCGGCGTGGTCTTCGAGAGGACAACCTCGTCAGACTGCTCCATGCATTCTTGATGAGCCACATAAGCTATGTCGCATCCACGCACAGGTGGCAACTCTACGAGAGAAATAAACTGAACATGAGGAAAAAACATCAAGAATGTACTTGGCGTTCCTGTACGCACATGCACTGAGAAACTTATGAAACTTGGTGTCCACAACACGGTTGAGGAAGAAGTTATTGAGGCTCAACAAATGGCATATAGTTGCCAGGCTTTCGATCGCATTAGTGGAGAGAAAGACTCTCGTTGACACTCGAGTCAACGTCCTGACGCTGGAAGGGCAAAATATGCCACTTGATGATTATATGCACTCTCGCATCCAAGTCCCCCTGCACTATCGCATCTGTTTCTCCTTCCACGAAATATGCACCTACAGTACAACGTGGGCAGGCATGTTGTTCGAGCTTCCTCTCTTTTAGACTACGCTGGCGCCCACTCGTCTGCTTCATACCTTGTCGATGCCTATCAGTACGGCGTTTCCGCTAACTTTGCAGTAGTATCCGTAGATACTTAGGGTCAAATTTTATTCTCAGCGTCGGTTCAAACCACTTCTTATTACAAACCAGAGCAGATGGCCATTGCGCTAGCTCTCCTTGGTCCACAGAGAACTGATATTTATATGGATTCTAAATCCGTTGCTAGGGGCTTCACTTCTGGTTCCGTGAGCAAGGAAATTTTTAGAACTCTCGCTCACAAAGAACTCACCCATCACACTAATAATATGGATGTCCACAATGGCTGCAAGGTCGGGGGCCTTCCCAATGTAAACGAGCTAGCCCACCTTAAGGCGCGAGGCTTCACTTAGAGCGCCGGGACATGCGCAGCTGAGACAGAGGAATCAGCTCCCACCCTTCATTTTAGAGGCATTTTAACTATCTTCAATGAGATCACAAAGCACTATCAATTAGGCCGCAGGTACTTTCCCCTGCCACCAGAAAAGTTGTCTAGGCTACAGGCAATCTGTCTTTGCATGTTTCAGACGGGAACATACCCCAGCCTCGTAACCTATAGCCATTACTCCGACATTTCAGAACTTTGTTAGGACTGCTACGATCGCACAGATTTTAGCCATATGCTCTGGAGGTGCCCCTCATTACAAGGAAAACATTGAGAATTTTCCAAAAATGCCTTTCAGTTCATTCTCAAGAGCTCGGTCTTCCTAAAACAACTCAGGGCTGTCCAGAAGGCCCATGATGCGGCGGTGAAACTAAGCCTCACCGTCCCTACGTGGGAGCGGCCCGTGATCCTACCCCTTTAAAACAGGGGGTGGAATCCTTCAGAACCCGAATAAACTCTTTCATTCATTCATCGTCCACCATTCGCCACAGGTTCCAGCCGCTCTCTCACCACCACCGATGTCACCTCTACAAGTGTCGTCACACTCGGAGGTCGCACTTCCCACGAAGTCGTTCTGCCTTTTTTTTTCTCGTGTTGTAGAGATCGTTTGCTGTTATCAGCAGTTGTCCCATGGATTCACTCTGACGTACGTATCCATCGCTCGGAGAAAGAACAGTGGGATGTGATGGAGCGTCAACGAGCACACAATCGCGAAAAAAAAAACACGAAAGTGACACAAAGGACATAACGTACAGACGCAGCCGATGGTTTTCGTCCTCAGAGCATTAAATTGACAGACCCCAGCGCGGGCCCCTCCGCTTAGCTGTTAACTGGCCGAACTCAACACTGTTCTCAAAACGCAAAGCCCCTCTACCCTGGCAGGACGCTTCGATGGTGTGGAATTCGAGTGCACTAGTGTTTTACTTGATGCCTACAATTCTTGCGACCGTTCTTCGCGCGAGCGTTTACAAGTTCTGCGCATTAGGTACCAAGCACTTTAGGGGCCCGGCGCGTCATGTCATGGCCCCCCGTATGTGGGTATGTACCGCTAATATTGGATAAATGCTAGCCCCGCCGCGGTGTTCTAGTGGCTAAGGTACTCGGCTGCTGACCCGCAGGGCGCGGGTTCAAATCCCGGCTGCGGTGGCTGCATTTCCGATGGAGGCGGAAATGTTGTAGGCCCGTGTGCTCAAATTTGGGTGCACGTTAAAGAACCCCAGGTGGTCTAAATTTCCGGAGCCCTCCACTACGGCGTCTCTCATAATCATATAGTGGTTTTGGGACGTTAAACCCCACATATCAATCAATTGGATAAATTCTACCCCTTGCCACTAAAAATGACAAAGGCGGCAGCAAGCCGGACAAATGGCCAACGGTGTTAATGAAGCTGCATTCCGGCGAGGCTTTCAGATGACCTCAGAGAAGCGGAAGCATGTGCCATTTAGAGCTTGGCTCACTCTCACAACAGTGCATGCTTCGCCCATCCCCAGATTTCACGTTATAGTGGAGCAGGAACACCCTTCCCTATACACGATTCGTCCCTCCCTAGTTTTGTTCGTGTGTCTTTCTTCTCAATCTTTCTCCTCTTCCCGATCTTGTTTCCTACCAGCATTGCTGAATAGCGAACCAAAGGCACATCTGAAACAAGTCCCAAAATATCTTCCTTCTACAACATTAGAAGAGGAGGAGATAGTGAGAATACGAGGGAATGAAATTAGCCCGATTGCGTGTATTGCGCGAAGGATTATTTGAATAGAATTAGATACCTAATGCGTCGTGCATCTGGTACCTGGTATTGGGAGATGTTCTTGTAATGTTATCAAGCGCTAGTAGAACATGTATGACATTCCGAATGATGTGCACGTACGCAGAAAAAACGTTCGTGGGTATTTCCTCCTGCATCTGCTATACCATTAAGCAGAAGCGGTATTTCGTCAGTGTCCACTTGGTGGCTGTTCATCGAAGTATACTAGGATTCGTCATAGGTGGACATTCTCGGCAACAGCACTCATCTGGGATCTGCTCCGACCCACATGGAATCATCGCACGCCGAAAGAGTTAACCCAACTAATCGACACGTAGAGATCACCACACCGGCAGACGTATGTAGGCCAATAAATGCGAGTTTCAATTGTCTTTAACCGAATTATAACTTTGTCAGCAACGAGGAGGCAGAACGTACGTCCAGAAGAAATGTGTGGACTAGCGCTGCAAGCCTTGCGCCCTGGATGCCCGGCGTTTGGTCCGGCTACACCTGGCCCCGCGTCCGGAATTGGTGTAGTCTGGCAGAAACGTCGGTTGTCTGCGGCGCGCAACCACCACCCAAGATCTGCGCTGGCCAACGATTTTGTGCATGTCCAGTTCATCAGGATGAAAAGGGCGTACAAACAATTAGAATTTCTTCTTACGGGTGAAGACATTATTCCGCTGTCTTAGGTGGTGTGCAAAATGTTGTACACCAGGAAATCAGTGCAGTTACATTGTACAGGACACTTCAAGTAAAACAAAATTAAAGGCACATTTTTTTTGCACTGGTTGACGTCACAAAATGCTCCCGAAACGCTGTAATCATCACTTTCGCATTATTGTTCACGCAATAATTCCCGAGCATGATTTCGCTTTCCCTTTCCTGTTGCTTTGTTATGGGCTCTTAACAGCGCTCGTACGATTATTTAAGGAAACTAACGGTGGACTTAAATAGCTGTCTTTGATTATGAAGCACGGGTCCTGTGCAATTACATATTCGAATGCATAGACAATGCTGCCGTGCGGTCATGCATTACTTTTGCATAAAATTTACTCAGCTCTGCTCCGCTTCTCATTTTCTGTTTAGATAGGTTACCTGTGCCAGATAGCCTTATAGTCTTCAAACGTGTAGCGGTAAGCTCTTAATTCTAAATTGATGTATGATGCGCGCCGCAGAACAGTAGTTCCGTACTCTTATGTTCGCTAGAACGCCTCTGTGGATCGCTGACATGCTGTGGATGCTGACCTGCAAAAGTGGGACACGCTCCTGCGAAGTCCCGTCTTCGAAGGTCAAATCCTGGCCGTCCAGCATGCCCGTGATCGAGCCGGCAGGCTAGACCTGTCGGTTCTGTCATGGGATTAGCCAGGTGCGCGTTTTGTCACGTTTTGCCGGACCTAATAAAGTTCCTTCACTCACTCACGACTTGTGAGCGTATTGAATATGCCTTTCCGAACGTCATTTAAGGACGCAGCGACGCAGGCCATCCTTTTCCCTTCGGTAAATTGTGAACAAAAAAAAAGCAAACTTCGTCCGAAGTCATTTTAATACCGTAAGTGCCACGCGTAGTGGTCTTACCGCACGTGGCAGATCAAGTTCGGCGTGCTCTGTTTTGCAATACTCGTTGGACGGAATCTAAGTGGTCTCCGCAAAGATCGGCTATTTCATTAAATGCAAATGAAAACCTCGTATTATACCGAACAGCGGACTGGATACGCTGAGGGAGAGCTAAGTGTCTTAGCGTCGCGGGCATTTGGCGATTCTAGGCGCCTCTGCACAGTGCTGTCTTCAAATGTATGCGAGGGCATTGGCACAGAGAAAGAAACCGCGTCTGACTGCTCGACTAGCAGCGGCAAGCGCCAACTTGCACAAACGCTGGCGAGAGCTGCAGGATCGATATGAGGGCCTCAGGTTTGAGCACACGTGGCGTCGTCTGCGTGCGCGATCGAGGTAGTTGCAACGGCACCAAGTGTCACGACACAAAGGCTTGAAGGAAAGAGATTGGGGGAGGGTGGTGTCGCAGAGGTTCGGCAGGACGCGCACGGCGAAACCAATATTCTCACGGGACAATAGACGGCGAGCGCGGTGGGGATTTGTAGCCCCGCCGCGGCTGCCGAACCATTCTTTTTCGGGATTCGAGTGGCAGCAACCCGACGGAAGGAGGACGGCTCGCCACCCCTAATCCCGAAAGGGCTCAGGTGGAATCCAGGTGGTATTAGGGACCCGTTACGGGAGCCCCGACGGATCACGCGTCACACAAATTGCGCCGCGAATCGAAGCTCCGAGCTTGAACCTGGAAAGAAAACGCGAAGAGCGCGGATATCCCGGGCTCGAAACTCGAGCGCCCCACACACACCGGGCCAGCCAGGGTCGCATTTCTAATTCGCTCCTGCATTGAGTCGCTCGGGGTAATTTAAATGAGATGGAGGCGTTCGATCGGTATATGGTGCGCGCGTGTCAGCTATTTTTTTTTATTACTTATCGTGGCACCAGGAAGTCAGGCTTCAAGATATTCAGTTTCGATACGTGGAAATCAGGAATATTGACGGCCAAACCTGATGCATATTCATCGCCTTTTTTAGATAAATAGGTACTTCGATAAATTAAGTAACGCTGGGAAGCTGACCCAAGTAGATTATCGCGTGCGTGTCGACGGACGCCTTATCAGTAAGCCTGCTTCTCGTGACTAAATGACTGTTGAGAGTTATGAAGATATGAAGGGGAGGGAAGGGGGTTGATTTCAAGATAGATATGTGGGGTTTAACGTCTCAAAACCACCATATGAATATGAGAGACACCGTAGTGTAGGGCTCCGGAAATTTCGACCACCTGGGGTTCTTTAACGTGCACCCAAATCTGAGCACACAGGCCTACAACATTTCCGCCTCCACCGGAAATGCAGCCGCCGCAGCCGGGATTTGAACCCGCGACCTGCGGGTCAGCAGCCGAGTACCTTAACCACTAGACCACCGCGGCGGGGCAGGGGGGCTGATTTCAGGCACGTGATTCAATCGAAGGAGACATGTCTTGAACAGTATGTCAGACTTTTATTCTACATCGCGGAGTATGGTCGCCATGCCGATGCATACATCGCATTTATGTGAACCATTAAATGAAGAAATTAGGCATAGTAGACGCATCGAGCCAAAATTTCTCTTCTGTTGATGTAACTGAAGAGATTAGATGCGATTGCATTTAAGCTACATTATTTTGCTTGCCTGAAAGGGCGCAATATGATTTCTAAGTGGTTAATTTAGTGCTTATTACTGTAGACGTGCCCACTAATGACCCCAACTAGCCGAGACCACACTTGCTGGAATTCATTAACGAATAACCACATGCGCTGGTGAATGGCATGGATTGAACACAAGCCACGTGTGCGTAGTGCCACAGACTAAGACATTATACTTCAACGGGTAAACTAAATCACCAGGGTGCCGACGCGATAAACACTCGGTATTCATCATATTCATCACCGAAGAGAAGGGTTATCGAAAGTCTAATACACCAACCATTATCGCGAAAGTTTCACGACACACTTGCTCGTTCGGCAACAACAAGACAGGCTAAGCACCACCATGTTGCATCTAACATGCATCTTTTCGTTTCTGATACAGAAATTCCTCGGCAGGGGTACTTATAAACGACTTCTATGCGCAAGAACGGAGGCTGTGTAAGAAAATAAATTGACACTTCTACATGTTTGGCTACTTACTTGGGGTAAATAACTGGCTAACCACCCTGCCCTTCCACTTATTTCTTTTCTCCTCCTAGGGAAAAGGGCGAAAGAAACGCCGGAATAAGAGCATAGCGTAGACAAAATTTGGGCTTTTTGTGTAAAGATAATAGTAATGAGAGAGAGAGAAAGAATATATATACAGTACTATTTGTCATTATGAATTTGACATCTTCTTTCTCTGCCATACTTTGTTGACTTTTTTTGCTTTCTGACGTGCTCTTTGAGTGATCTGTCTTGATTCCGCTGCAAAGATACAAAAATACAATTTCTTTTCTCTTTTGAAATTGAAAAGAGAAAAAGAGTTGTTCTTTTTCAAGAAATAAAAAATTTATACCCCAGGTATTATTATCCTTGTCTTGAAAAGCAGCAACGAAAAAAATGATGGCAGAACGGTCCCATGTCTTTTTTTTTTAATGTACTGGCTAGTTCTGTGCGCTGCGTTGAAAAGCAAATCGTCTCGAAAAACAAGGATCGATCACCAACGGCCCAGTGATGTCGCTTGACTGCTGAGGTTTGCAGTGTGGAACAGCCCCTGAAAAGTCCCAACATAGCGCACAATCAACAACGCTTTCGCCCTCTATTGCAAGCGTGTCACGCGAAGAACGGCGTTCGGAAAACGTACCTCGAGGACACTTTGCTCCGAAGGAAATGGAACGGGGACGTACTGGGCAATCATAGCTGTCGGCAAGCTGCTTTGTCACGCGTGTCCAAACACACGTGCTCGTACAATCGCGCGCACAGCAGGGCAACACAACAGAGACATAGATTAGGCCTGTACGCTCACACGCCTGAAAGTGTGCACATGCTGGCATCCACACACGCGCACATACGCGCAAACACACTCACGCATGCACGCATACACATGCACACATACGCGCGCACACATGTACGCAGACGCATATACAGAGCAGGAAACATGACGGAAAAAGAAAGTGGCAAATCATCCTCTCTACAAAGGGAGACTGAGGTCAGTGTTAGCGAAGCGCGAATGCATCTACAAAAGAAGCATGTTCGTTGAAGGCCAAGCCAGCAACGCAATGTCGATGAAGCGAATGAGCGGGGAAAATATAGCGCAGTTCTTCGAACTTGAAGCCTGTAATTTACGATCGTTGGCAACTCGACCAGATGGTGCACAAACTGAGCTCACCGTTTACTCGGGTGCGGTGCAACAGTGCACTCACACCAACTGCAGTACACCGTATAGGAGCGTGCGGCGCTGGCGCCTTGTCGCCACTGCTCACATTTTTCTCTCTGAGCCTGACGGATTGACTCGGCCGGCGTGGACAGATTCGGACACCGAGCGAGGGTCATTACGTGTTGCGACTATATGGTGGGTGGGCCCCTGGCCTTGCTCGGCTTTGCTCTGTCGGCGATTTCTCTACCACGTTGCTCAACCTCTGCTAAGCGGGGTGGTAAACAATAGTCCGTGAGCCCGGGAATGCCGTGATGCTTCGTTTTGCGATAACAATAACGCGTGAGGCATTCTCAAAGTATAGTGGTTTTACGGTTGTTGATGGAAAGTAGATTCATGGAAAGTAGATTCGTTTTATTAGGTTTTTCACGCAACACATTGGCTCAGCGGCAGCCGCGTTGCGTTAATTGCCAAGCACTAGGACACAGTCTTGGTTCCCGAATGCGATTGCTGCATTTCGATGAAGCTGAAATGCGAAAATTCTAACCTACATAGACGTGCGTGTGGGCTAAACACCACCAGTTCGTAAAAATATCATTTGGAACTCCTACAGTGCTGCGCGGCTTATCATCGCATCGTGCATATGGCCCGTAAAACTTTGTAATTTAATTCCATCATATATTCTCTCAAATTTCTTTTTCGCCACCAAGTGCACGTTCATTTCAGATGGCTGTGATTTATGACTTTGCGTGTGCGCTCTCTCCTATCTTTCTCCATCTTTAAAAACCCCGCATCTCTTATTCCAGTGTAGGGTAGCATACCAGTACTTCTAGACCAGTTAACATCCCTGCGTTTCTTTCCCTCCCGTTACTTTCTACTTTCCTTACCCTCGATGTGCCGATGCAGCCACACGGAATTGAACTTGTAAGCTCGCGTGTCGAAAAAAAAAACACATTCGATCATTGAACTACTTCAGTAATATCATTTGTGTTATTCATCAACGTCTTGAGTCCTATGACCTGGGTGTCTCCTATCTGTCGCTAACGTAAGTTTTGATGATGATGATGATGAGTAGGCCGGAAAAACAATCTCAATTGAACCAACTATGACTGGTAGTCAAATAGGGACTAGCAGTAGAAATTCAAATTTAACGAAGGAACCAGAGGATTTTAACTGAAGATTTTTTGATCACTACAGAAGTCAGACCTTATACATAAGGTATTTGACAGACACCTAACATGCTAGCACCGCTAATTCCAACGTTTCTGGAAATGCCGGTTTCGCGGCCGAAACGTAGAAGTAATCGGTGTTAGAGCATTAGTTGTGTGTCAAATACCTTCCTTTCTGTAGTATTAGTAGGGTCCTTAGAATATACTGCCAGTTTTATAGGGACCATAGTATAACAGTTAAAATACCGAGGCCCGTGTGTTCAGATTTAGGTGCACGTTAAAGCCCAGGTGGCTGAAATTTCCGGAGTCCTTCACTACGGCATCTCTCATAATCATGTGGTGGTTTTTAAACGTCAAACCTCAACAATGATTATTACACCATTACAACATCAGAACCCGCGTCATAGTTTACAAACACACACACACACACACACACTATATATATATATATATATATATATATATATATATATATATATATATATATATATATATATATATATATATATATATATATATATATATATATATATATATATATATATATATACCATTCACTTGCATTGTGGGTCATCGCTTTATGTACAAGCAGAAAAACAACAACAAAAGGAAAGCAGTGATATTTGCCCTATCCTTGAAGTTAGGAATTAACCAGAGTTGAACAATTGTAAGTCGATTCAAATGTATATTTACCCCTAAAATTTCATTACAAAAAAGTAGTGTGGTGATACATTTCCTAAAAGAGGTGTATTGACAATGTCTCGTAAGAGTGGCCCACATTATCTGAAGGGCCTCAAGGAAGTTATGCCATGCTGAAAAAAAATAATGCTAACCATAGTTCCGGTGCGCAAAGGTGTAGTTCAATGTTCGTCTTCGCTTTATGCGTTATGAGACTTGGAGTTATGCTGCTCCAACTAACGCAATGTTCAACCGCTGTTCAAAAGTGGCTTCATGGCAGTGCTAAAAAAGCTTTGCAAAAGAGCTACTCTGTGGAAATACACGGGGATTACTTTTTTTAGAAAATTGAAAGGTGTCGGACGTGCACGAGAAAATGCAGTATATGTTACAGGTAGAGCCGGAACTTAAGCATAGTGACGTAACCTTCCCACAGCGTGCTTCATCTTGCGTTTTCTTATCAACTCTATACCCCTCTGCTCCCTCAACATCAGATTTGAAATTTAGATAAAATGAGTAGACCTGGAATTGTGTAAATATGAAAATATAAAAATTGATTGATTTATTAGTGGGGTTACACATCCCGAAACCACAATATGATTATGAGAGACGCCGTAGTGGAGGGATCCGGAAATTTTGGCCACCTGGGGTTCCCAAACGTGCACCCAAATCTGAGCTCACGGGCCTACAACATTTTCGCTTCTATCGGAAATGCAGCCGCCACAGCCGGGATTCGATCCCGCAACCTGCGGGTCAGCAGCCGAGTACTTTAGCCACTAGACAACCGCGTTGGGGCGAAAGATAAAAACAACTTGTTTAAAATCAAGACAAGCAAAGGCCACAGTGAAACATCATCAAGACCAGTTTCTCATCAACACGAGCAACCCGAACTCGAAGCTACCACACGAACTTGCGTATTAAATACGACAACTCGACCAAGCGGGGTTCTAATAACTCCTGTCCGACACGTTGCGGGGTAACTTCCTGTCTACCTTTCTGCCAGTCGCTTTTCTTCTTCCTGTTCTCGGCAGATTCGTGGGAGCCAGCAGCAGGTATGCAGGCAGCCACGAGGCATTTGTAACACGGGCCGGGCTACATCTTATCCGGGTAAATCGGGGCGACGTTCCAATTACAGCACGGCGCTAGGTCAGGGACGGAGCTGGCGCGCAAAGGCGGCTCGGCCAGTAGTAGTAGCTCGAGAAGGAGGGGCGGCTCGGGTAAACAAGGTGGAACTCCATGAATACTACTCCGAAAGAAAACAGGAAAAGGAAAACGGAGAAGAACCATCAGGCCTCCGTCACCACGGTAGCCGCGAGGATACAACGGCGCCATAAATCCCCGCGCGAGGGGATTAAGCACTGCTCTCGGACATGCAGGCTCCGGACACAAGTCCCTCAGTAATCCGCACGTGACGCCTTGGGATGAGAAGAGCAGTCGGTCGCGTCGCCTTGCGCCCTCGAGGCACCAGCCAGGGCAGGGCGAACTAGGAAGACAGCGCGCGCTCTGAGGTTTCTCCGCGAGGAAGGCCCATTAGGCCTACTGTTTCAGCCCTCTTCATCTGGCCTGGACCCGCTAAACTACGTTCACCAAAGGAACTGCGTACAAGAGAAAGGAGGATAGCATACAGCGGGTCCGGCAACTAGGTCCGGTATCTAATTGCTTTTTCATCCCGCGCTACGTACCGAGCGCTGTATTTTGTCCCCGCCCTACTCAATTTTTCTTCCCACGGGCAAACCTTGTCCTTCCTTATGCTGCGACGCCCTGTCGCATCAGCGGCGTCGTTTCTTATTGCGGCAAAGCTTGGGTAGGTGGTGCCCGTCTTTCCTGATGATGTCTTAGAGTCTGGGAAACTGTCGGACGCGACTGTCGCGCAAGAAGATTATCTGAGAGGAAGGCTCAGTCCCCCACAATCAGCCTGGTTGCCCAGGCGATATACGGAGGCAGCAACTGCGGCTTTTGTTCTTTCTGCATAATGGTAGACCACCTAGCAAATACATTTTTGAAGCAACACCGAAGGAGTAAGCAGGGAGAAAAGCAGCCGAAAAGACGCTCACGAGTCGAAAATATTACAAAAAAAAAAGCTTAACTTATAATATATCATAGTTTTTGGAGAGCGAGCGGTGAACAGTGGGTTGAGAACGACTTTTTCTACACTAACAAAATGTGAACGCAGCGAATGAGAAATGTGCTTTTTCGGACGCTAAGTGTTATATTAAAAAAACGCTTTTGAGAAATGTCGTTTTCACGTATCTGAGAGGAACTTCGCGCTTGTGCGACAGTTCCAAATTAGTTTCTATAATTTATCATTAAACACATTCGCGCGAGATTTCCACCCATTTTCACAACTCATGCTCGCCAGTTTGTTCACTGTTAAGCTTACGAGTGTACACCGCAACGCGGTGTTTCGTTATGAATAAAAAAGACTTCTTCAACGAAACTCAAATAATAGCGTTGATATTAATGTTGTTTTCTTCAAGTTACATTTTTTTTCTTCTTAATGTTCTTTCATGCAGCAAGAATGAAGCATGGCTCACATAAATCATTACACCACTGCATACAGAGAGATAGATGTGATGCAGAAAAACCGAAAGGTATATTTTCTTTCATTCTTGCCGGTGACATCAAGTGCAAGTGAACCAATTAATTTTTATTTTTCTATTTAGAAAGCACCACAGTTACCCCCAAAAGAAAAGAAAGAAAGAAACAGAGAAATAAAACAAATAAAGAAAAAAGAAAGGAAGAAGAAAAAGAATGAAACAGAAATAAATAAATAAATAAATAAATAAATAAATAAATAAATAAAGAAAGTAAGAAAGAAACAAAGAAGAAAAGATAGGAAGTTTGTTTCTGGGGGCTCATTTCTTGGCTAGACCCAATCAAATGAATCCTACAAGCAAGCACATCGTAAAAAGACAATGGCCGTGAATTTTTTCCTTTACCAAAAGTGTCGTCATAATGAAGGTAATGAATGGACATAAAATGAAGTGAACAAGAAATCCTCTTTACTGGGTGAGAGATCTGAACTCCCAACCTTGAAATTATTTTTACCGCCCATTTTATTTCATTAAAATTCACGTCATTTTTACTACACTGCAGGTAATGACGATCGCCGCGATGCTTTTCTTTGTTTAATATTTGGTTGGATTGATTTAGTTGAGCGCAAAAAGCGAAAGCCGTGAGATGTTGTGAGAAGTCACACGATGATCTCAAGCAGGAGAAGTGGATGCAGAATAGAATTAAAAGTAAGGCGATGGAGAGAACACCGACAAGGACGGATGGACGGACGCACGGACGGACGGACGGACGGACGGACGGACGGACGGACGGACAGACAGACAGACAGACAGACAGACAGACAGACAGACAGACAGACAGACAGACAGACAGACAGACAGACAGACAGACAGACAGACAGACAGACAGACAGACAGACAGACAGACAGACAGACAGACAGACAGACAGACAGACAGACAGACAGACAGACAGACAGACAGACAGATAGATAGATAGATAGATAGATAGATAGATAGATAGATAGATAGATAGATAGATAGATAGATAGATAGATAGATAGATAGATAGATAGATAGATAGATAGATAGATAGATAGATAGATAGATAGATAGATAGATAGATAGATAGATAGATAGATAGATAGATAGATAGATAGATAGATAGATAGATAGATAGATAGATAGAAAACGTGCACTGGAAGGCAGATGGTTTGTATTGCCTCCATCAAAGTCAAGGATTTTTTTTCGGGAACTCCAGTCGGCAGCAGCCAGGGTTTAAAAAACAGTCGCGATCTCGCTTTTCGGTTTTCCGGCTGTCCGCTTTAACGACGACAGCGGCTGGAAATGAAGATGGGCGGCACCGACAGTTGCATGCGCCAGTCGAGAAGCGGCGGCTTGGTGTGTGAGAGAAGGAGATGGGGAGAGAGAGAGAGAGGCGAGCTTGTTATTGGCACGCAATGGGACAGCGATCTCCCGCCGAAAAAGAACGACAACTTTCGCTAAACGCGCGCGCAAACGCGTCGCTGTCGTGGCAGCTGACGAGGGCGTAAGTGAAGAAGTACACGTACATCAGTGAAAAACTTTCATCTTGTGCGCCTTTCATTTCCTGTCCAAAGCACCTCGGCTTTGAAGACAGAAAAGCTCGAATTATAGCATTAACAAAAAAGAAGAGAGATTCGGAAAGAGGGAGGGGTAAACTTAGGAGCAGAAATGGGCGCCCGCAAAGTCCTAAACTGACTGCTTCGCAGTCAGTCCTTCGCATTCGCAAATTTTTCATACGTGAAATGGCATTTTCGGAATGACGAGTTTTTCCTCTGTTACACCGGCAGTTTTGTACTGAGCAGTCTAGTCGAATTCCACTTTTGGATTGTAAAGCTAGCTGCGGATGAGAAATGTCAGAAGTGTTTTGGCACTTTGTGGGAAAACTGTTGTGTTCGCTTATTGCTGGGCGTTTCTCTATTTGCCAGTATGTTCCATTTTATAACTTTTTTTCTCTGGTTGACCTGCTAATGCTTTACGCATATCTCTGACATATTTTTTCCTTCTGCGCTCTGATTTTTTTCTCATTTTTACGGTGACGTCTGCTCAGGACATCTTCAAAGTTTTTGTTTAACACTCAGGTTTATCATAGCTAATTCACGGGTAGGTATGCAAGTACTCTCGCAGAAGTTTTTAAATAATTTCTTATTTGTTGCATCTCATTTATTTGTTTATGTTTTTTTAGAAAGGAGATTTCAGGTAGAATCTGCCGTCTTCTGCAACCTTAGAGAGTTTTAATATTTACGGTAATACTCCATGTTCTGAGATCGTGAGAGCTGTAACAGCATGAAGCCATAAATTTAACGAAAAAGCGTACGTAATCTCCCTTTTTAAACATAATTTTTTGTTGTAAAAACAGGATTTTTTTTCTCTTTTGCCTTCCTTTACGAGCACCTGGCGTGGTGTTTTACAGCCTTGAGGTATTTATGACAGCTCGAAGTCACTGGGCCACACCACCGCACAGTTGCACATGCAGCAATATACGAGTTGCAAAAAGTCCAAGCGGTACTTTCATTTTTTTTACCGGCAGCAGAACGTTAAATGCGCAATTTAGTTGAAGACCGGCAACGTTGCAGCTCACTTTGCGAGGTAGACCTGATGTATTAACTGCAGGATACCTGCTAGTTACCGGCCTTCGTGTAAATTGCGCATCTAACACCCTGCTGCCAGTGAAAGAAAAACGAAAGTGCCGCGTGGACTTTTTGCAACTCGTATATTGCTGCATGCGAAACTGTGCGGTGGTGCGGCCCAGTGACTTCGAGTGTTCCCAAATACCTCGAGGCTGCGCCATGCCGCGCCAGGAAAAAGTAAACCTAAAGCGTGCTTTTCTGCATCAATGGTATGCTTGTGGGAAAGCCACACTCTAAGAAAAGTGAGGGTAAAGCACAGGAGGAGCAATATTGAACGAAACAGTGACAGCGCACGCACGCACGCACGCACGCACGCACGCACGCACGCACGCACGCACGCACACACACACACACACACACACACACACACACACACACACACACACACACACACACACACACACACACACACACACACACACACACACACACACACACACAAACGCTCGCACGCATGCGCGTGAAGATGACGCTGCACACTATGCCCTTCTTGTCTTAGTGTGAACCAACTGGCCGAAATATCATGAGCCAACTAGCCGAATGAAACGTTCGAGTAAGCTACCTCAGTTACGACTCTGTGTCAAATCTACCCAACAGCAAGTCTGCATGTCATAGCAGAGGGCTACATGCAATTTCTTCCCTCTGGGTTTCTTCAACGTGCACTGACACCACACAGTGCATGTGATCCACGGGACTTTGGCATTTCACCTCCACCAAAATGCTGTCACCGTGACTGTGATTGCATCTGCCTCCTTCGGGTCAGCATAGCAGCAGGGTAACCATTTAGCCATCACCACGGCTGCAAGCTCACATTCTGTAAGCTATATGTGAAGTAGGCTTAATGCGTGATACCTACGGATATGCGTTAATTAGGGCTAATTGACAACTATATTATTGGTTAGCAACAGTACATAGGAAAGTAATTTATAATTTGTACCAACGCGGGCACCGCCGCGGTGGTGTATTGGATAAGGTACTTGGCTGCTGACCCGCACGTTGTGGGATCAAATCCCGGTTGCGACGGATGATTTACGATGGAGGCTAAAAGAATGCAGGCCCGTGTGCTCATATTTGGGTGCGCGTCAAAGAACTCCACGTGGTCAAAATTATGAGAGCCCTCCACTATGGCGTCTCTCATAATCTTATACTGGTGTTGAGACGTTGAGAGAGAGAGAGAGATAAATAGAGAGGAAAGGCAGGGAGGTTAACCAAGCTTGGCTCGGTTGGCTACCCTACAATTGGGGTTGGGACGTTGAAGTCTACAAATCAATCAATGTACCGACGCGAGTACATTGATTGAAAAAAAAAACTAGTTACTACCATCTAGAATCTACATAGTTAAACGCAGTCTACGACAACGGTTTGACTCAACGGCCCTTTACGAGCGTCACCTGTACGCGAAATTGACGTTAATATAAAGCGTTTCTAACGTTAGGCTGTGAGTTCAATTTGCCAGTACGACACATTTATGCAATGTCAGTTACAGCTTCCCCCCTTTCTAATAAGGTCTGTGTCATTGCGCGAAGAAAGATCAGAATCAATATAAACCTTTCATGTGGTTTGTTGATGTTAATTCAGGTGTCTGGGCTTGGTTTATGTTGTCATCTTGGTCGTTGTGGAAGAATATTGGTTTGCCGTATTTCGTTATTATCGGCTTAGCAAATGGGAAATTACGTCTTGAAAGCACCTATTTTCATTACTAGCGTTCCAGTTTTTAACAAAAATATAAAGTTAGCTACATTAAAAGGTGTAAAAAGTGGCTCTTGACTTCGATAACACCACATGTCATAGCTCGACCACGTGTTGCCTGTTTCTTGTGGCCGCGAGAGCAAGGGAAGTGCGCCAAGGAGCCGCGGTTATAAAGCGTACATCCTTGGCTCGTCGCGACACGTCCGACGTTTTGAAGGACCGTGTTATCAAGATTAAACATCGGAAGACTAACCCGAACGAGGAAAAGGGATAAGAAGTGTGCTCTTTCTTTTGCGAATCTCGGAGCATTCAGTGCGACCGGCCACTGGCTTGCCATTGAAGGGAGAGGAAATTACTCCGCGTGACCGAGCTGAGATTGAATTCACCCACGAGAGGCGCACCGCTGCCAGCGGCGTCTTTGCACGCACACACTGTTCAAGTATGCTTCGCACTTTTTCTAGAGTTTTCGCCGAAGCGCACTGAAAAGTGGAAAGCTTTCACCCGTCGCTAGGCGTGCTACGCGATGACTTCCGGCGCTGTCTGTCAACTCAAAGAGCACTCGAGAAACCGGAAATTAGAAGAGAAGAGAAAAGAAAAGACGTTGCGGCTTTGAAGGCAGTGGGCCGAAAGGGGGGAGGGGGTTGCGGTAAGATTCAGGTGGAAAGCAGGGTTGCCTTGTCAAAAAGGCAAAAAGTAGCCAGGAATGTTAAAACTAGCTGAAAATGGCCACCTGTATCCAAGTGCAGTAAACAAGTCAAAAGTAGCCGCGCGCGTGGGAAAACAACTTGGTCGATGCTGTTTAGATAACCTAATGCAACAGCTGTTTGGTTTAATTGCGAGTAAATGCAGAAAAAACCCCTTAAAATTATAATTGCTGAGATAAAGAGCATAAATTGTCGACCCTGAAAAACATTTAGTGCAGGATTACGGCGTTTCTTGCAATGATGCAGAAATTACAATCCCTTCACGCGTTTTGCATGACTTTTTTAAAGGGCCAATACAACCAGCGTTTAGTCGTGAATGAATTGGAACACTGAACAAGCATGCTCAAAATTACAGTTCATGGCATTGAAGCACAGATGGTAGCTTCTTCACAACCAGTTTTCGAGCGATCACAACCTTAGAACGAGCTGGCATCTCGTAATAGGATCATGGGCTACTAGACGCCAACAGGCGAAAAAATGTTGAAGCCATGTTATTTCTTTAGGGCACTATATCCAAAACACTAAATGTGCCTATGACAAAGGTGTAATAAACAGAGCCATCAGACTTGAAAGCAGAAACTCAAAAAAAAAAAACTATCAGTAGCTATGAAGATTTCAAAATGTGTAAAGTTTCTTACAGCGCAGAAACACCAGGGCCGACTATCAGAGCAGCGCAGAAACTTTTGGAACGAGTGAAAGCACATCCGGTTTTTTACAACTTATCCCAAGGTGGTTCAGAACTTTTCGCTAACGCGGTGTGAAATGGCGCTTACTTCAGGTGCTCCTCTCATCCTCGGCTATAGAATGCCGGAAAGCAAGTTTCCTACTGACGAGCTAACTCGTGAGGAACAAAAGAAGGAGCAGTCCGTTACGTCGGCGTTCACGGAAAATCGATGAATAGAAGCGCTGTTCTGTCAAGAAAGGCGAGAAGAACAGTGGGTCTGAAAACAAAACGGCCGACCAAACAAAGGAGGCGACGTTAGTAAACGGCGTTCGCAGGCTATCTGCGTCGCTCGTGGCAAGATCTTTTTGTCGCGTCACGAAAAACATTCCAGGAACCATGAACAAAGGTGCTGGCGCACCTCCCGGCGAAGGCGATACACGCGGCGACACATTTTTGGCGACAATGCGAGAGCGCTTTACGGTTATAGGCGACAGACAGCGCCGAAGCTTGTCTCTCTCAGATGCCTTTTCTATCGCACGCACCTGGCGGAAGGTGTCTTTCGGGCACAAAAGAAACAAAAAATAAAAAGAGTTGACGATGCCTCCCGCGAGGTTTACGGGTAAACCAGACAAAGGCATAGCTTCGCATCATGACACGACACTTTCGACACCATCGCGTGGTGTATTCTTCTTCCTTCCGCTAGGCCCGCTTTCGAGCATCTTCCCGGGGCTCGTCTTCGGAGCCTGTCGGAACATGTAAGCAGTGCTGGCAGGCGGGCCCGGGTATTAACTCGGCCGTGCCATCGAAGCCGCCTCCCAGCTTTCGGGCAGGCGTATACACACGCAGACGTCGCTCACTGTGCTCATGAGGGGGCCATAAAAGGAGCTCGTCTCTCTCACGACGGAGATTAATCTTCGGCTGCCGCACATCGTCCAACCACTGCGCACGACGTCCGGGTCTTCGGGGAAGACGCGCGAACGTATCGAGCATAAAGGAGAAAGGGGGTGGGAGGGGGTTCGGGTAAAAGTAAGGAAGCGGGAGCAACTATACATGCAGGGCCAGTGCTCCATTTACCGCTTCTCCTTCGGAGGCGCCTTCTTTTTACGCGCCGGCCTCCTTATCTTCTGCAGGCACCGATCACGTTGCCGCCAGCTTCTTCGCTCGGCGGTTCCGACAGCCCTTCCGTGCCTCTTTCGTCGCCTCCTTGTCCTGTCGACGTGCCGTACGCATAAAAAAAATGGGGTGGTCGAGCGTGCGAGCGAGTTTCTATAGAAGGCGCGATATTGACTGAAACAAAGGGATGCTACCGAAAAAAGTGCGCACATTCCTCAGCGTGCGGATCGCGGCCACGAGCCGTCGCCGGCCTTGGAAGTTGCAGCTCTATAGAAAACGCGATGGAGTTTGTTGCTGAAAACTTTGAGCCAATTACGCTTCGAGAAGACGCTCACTTGGAGCGCTATCATAATATAAGATCGACGCCAGTTATGGCTAGCTGAGAAGGCTCGAATAAAGGATTGCATCGGGGCGCCGAAAGTTTTTTTGAAACGGTAGGCAGGTGTCAGAGGCTCGTTTAGTTAGGGTGTTTCATCGTTTTTTGGTGTCTCTGAACGACCTGAGAACACGAAAGGTATAGGGTTAGTTAGGGACGCACTACTACAAAACTGCGCTAACCTGTTTGCAACGACAAAAAGAACGAGGCATGCAAAATGAAGTACGCACCGCCAATTTTCGTTTCTTCCGTTCATAACTACGCGTTCTGCAGTTTGATGAAGTAAATGGACGATTTTCACGAGTTTAGTTGTCCTATCAATATATAAAGTGAGGCGCGAATGCTCACACGAAGAAAGAAGACATAATAAAGCAAAATAACGAGTAGGTTTCCTTGTGCACGAAACAATTCGGTTATTTGTATACAATAGTGAGGAAATTTAAACAACGCAGCCAGCGAAGCCAACCAGTGAACGCGGAGCACGCACAATCGGGAAACATAGTGTAAGTCATCTTCGAGAATGAGCCCATTACGTTTCATCAAAAGCGTTGACATGCGTCTCACACACACGTACCTGTGCAACTTGCAGTATCTCCATGTGCTGAGTCATGAGTCGTTAAACAAGCGCTCCCTTAGACTGGAGGAGCTGTGAAGCGTGGGAGTATGGCCTATTATAACCTTCAGAAAAAAAACATAGGTAATAACACGGGCAAGCTATTAAAACGTTCTGATGTAGTCGTACTGAGCAAATTGCGTGAAAGACTGATGATAGGTTAGCCTTTCGGAGTTATTGCTCCGCGCAACCACATTAGAATCTATTCTAACTAGAGTTGTATTCACACATGCTAATCCACCCAGGTGATGCGACTGCAGCGCCAATAGCAATGCTCCTATTTGAAGTCACTATATCAATGACAAGCTTGCGCTTCCATTATAAAGTTACGTAACTGTTGTATTCCCAGTGTCTGATTGTGCTACCTGAGCGCAACGCCTCTTTTTATTGCCATTAAAAAAGGTCATTGCAACAGGAAGGCAAGAAATCCTGCATTCAAAGTAATTCTCACAATGAGTATCCGCTAACAAATTTTAAGTACCATTGAATACTGCGAGTGTCTATATGCAGTAAAAGGGCATACCTAAGGTGCAACACCCCTACGGAGGAAGAAACAGCTAAGAAGCGAGAATTAAGTCACGCGGCCAACCTTGGCAAGCCCATTCGTCTTGAAGTCAGCAGCAGTGTCGACTTAACACGGGTAGTGTTAGGTCGACAAAGGTAGTGAGATCAAGCAAGAGAAGACATTTTGCTGAGGCTTTATTTTATGACATCGGGTTGTTTTTAATCAAAGCGCGCTCACTGAACGCACGAAGGTTGTTCAAAAAGAGAACTTAACCGAAAGTGCTAAATCCTACCACGCGCTCGGACGTTTCGATAACGTGCTGAACCAACCCGGTGGGCGTCAACCACATGCTCGCTCCTCGTATCCTTTCTTATTCTACGGGAACCACAGAGAAACCCGATTGACGGGAGCTTCGCTTTGCTGAAGAACGCCAGAGACCAGTGAAAAGAGACCACCGAGCTCATTATCACCAAGTCTATTCCAGAGGCACGCCACGCGAGCCGCATCGTGCCGCCCCGGGTCAGTGAATCTGCGGCTCGTAGAAGCGAGGGACGACACAGCAGAGGCGTGCGTTGTTGCAAAGTAAACTTCACGCTGCGGCAACGTCCTCGGTCACTTCGAGTTCGCTCCCCATTCCTCCTTCTCCTCCTCCTTATTCTATAGGCCACACACCAAAGCGCAGCTCCTCACAATTTTCAGGCGAACGCTCGCAGTGACGCTTATCTCCTCCACGAGTTTGGAGCCGGCGAGGCTATTGTTTTCACAACGGAGACGAAAAATCCCATAACACGTAAACAGCACGGCTCTTCAGCAGGCGTGAGGAGAAACAAACAGGAGAAAAAAGACGGGCAGTGTTTTATATAGCTGCGCCATGATGAATAATTATGTCCTCTCGAGGGAGATGTGCATTAATGAGGTCAAACTGCGGCTTTCGGCAATAAAGCTCTTATGCGGTGAATTAAAGCAAAATTTATAGTTTTTTTTTGTCACATGTTTCAACAGCTTAACAAGCTTCATCAGACGAGTATAATAATATTAGTTTTAGATGTTTAATGTCCCGGAACCTCCAATGTGACTACGAGTTATACGCCGTAGTGGTGGGCTCCGGAAATTTCGACCTCCTGGGCTTCTTTATCGAGCACCTAAGTACGCGAGCCTCGAGTATTTGCGCTTCCATCGAAAATATGGTCGCCGCGGCCGGGATTAAGTACCGTGATATTCGGATCAGCAGTAGAGCACTATAAGAACTTAGACCACCGTATCGGGTTTTGATAAACGAGTAATCAGTGCAGCAATTATCGGTATAAATAAACAAGAGTGGGTAATGAGCCCGCGTCAAGAAGTGTTCGGCGAAGCCTCTCCAGAAGATTATGCACGGGTTTAGACAAATATTAGTGTTTACGGTATGTGCGACGCCCTTGTCGAAAACGTCGCAAACGCTCATACATTTAGAACGCAGAGTGCGCGTGTATCCAGTACTCGGAACACCTTTACGTTGCATGACACTTTTCCGCAGCTTAGCGAAACGTACCTGTCTCGCTCCCGGCATCTTTCTTTCTTTTTTTTTGCTTTACTTTGGAACTTTGCGATGCTCAAAGTTTTGCAACCACTCATGTGAATGTGCTTCTTTAAAGATAAAAGGGAAACCCGTAACTGTCCGCATCATAGTGCGACACCTCAACAGTGGCTGACGAGGGATGGAGGTAAGGAGGGATTAAAAGTGATAGGGAGGATGAAAGAAATAGGAATAGAAATGAGAACACTTACATACGGAATTAAAAAGAAGATAGAGAAAGATGGACACGGTCTAAGGAGTCCGAGGAAGGGGCATCACTCAGCGAGAGCTTCACGGCGTCAGGAGAAGGCAGAGGGCGAGTCGGTCAGCCAGAGCTGCGCTGTCATCGGAGATCGCGGGGGCACAACCGGTCGGCACCACTCATCGCTGCATCGTCGTACCTCACTCCACGCTTCGTGGCTGCTACCAAAATAACTACTGGAATTGGCCTCTTTGTGCGAGCTGCTCGCGCTTCCCTGCGGAAATCTTGCGCCACCTTGCAAAACGCGCGTTAAGTACGTGCGATTTGTTCACGGCCGCGTTCGGCGAGCACATGGCGAAGCACGCCGAAGTGGCCATGCAATACGGCTGACCGACAAGCAGCGTAAAACGCGGAATGAAGAGTCGAGGAAAACCTGGCCTTCATCACGTGTTTGCCACACACTATTTCGCGGGTGAGTAGTTGGAGTGACACACCCGTTCAGTGTTAAGCAGCACGTAAGAGTACTTTTGTACTGGATACATTGTTCTAGAAGCATATATAACGGAACTTCTGACCTCTCTTCAAATACAATTCTGTCAACGCGTATCAACGTATGAACGTCCTTTGCCCTGACAATGCAAAAAAGACGCAATGCAATAGCAGCGTATGGCGATGCCGTCCTCATGCATCTTTCCCCTGATAACGATACTGCATATTCTCACAAACACTTCTAAGATACCTATGGACTAGTGCCCTGGCGATCTCCGATGACAGCGCAGCTCTGGCCGACTGGGTTGGTCCTACACCACCTCCTGCTGCCGGTCCCCTACGACGACGACAGCGCAGCTCTGGCCGACTGGATTAGCCCTACGCCATCTCCTGTCGCCGACAAAAGCCCTCGCCAGTGGTGTCCCGTCCTCGGACTCCTGTGACCATGTTTCATCTTTCCTATCTCTCTTATGTCATCGCTCGCTGTCCTTGCACATCTCTCTCCCTTTCTCTCCCTCTCTCTCTCTACCTTTAAACCTAACATTTTAATCCCTTCTCACCCCCATTCCTTGTGAGCTACTGTTGAGGTATCGCACGCTGGTGCAGGCAGTTACGGGGCTCACTTTTCTCTTCTTTTCCCTCTTATAACCAGAATCTTCAAGTTTTTCACTGACTAACGTACAATACAATATTAAGTATTCATATATTCTACTAATCACTAAAGAACACGCCACACCACTACTGCGGGGCCCTTTTTAAGCATTTGAGAAGGCGGTGGGGGGCGGAGACGTCATCAGCGAAGCATTAAGAAGCACGATGAAATAAAAAAATAATAATAATGGGTGGAGCTCGAAGAAGGCACTCTTCCCTTGATGAGAAGTGACGCAGAGGAGTCTAGAAAACAAAAAAAAAGCGTCGCCCTTGGAGAACACCAGGCAAGGACAACGGCTTGCGAAGACGCGAACGCGCCTCTCCTCTTCACGGACGGGCGCCAGCGACAACACGCCCCACGTTTTGGGTTACCTGTCGATAAAACAGCCCCTCGTGCGCTGAATGGAGTCCGGGACACCACGTGCTCGCAAAGAGGCGCCTGCTTGCTGGGTCCCATTTCGGCGTCGTGCCTCCCTAACGACTTCTGTCGCTCGACAAAGCGGCACGCTTGCTGCGGACGCATTGTCTCCGTCGGGTAGGTGCTCGAGAGCGGCGCCATTGTTTTCTGCGCGAGGAAACACTGTAAAGGTGTAAATTAAGTCCAGCATTGTTCTATACCTAATAAACAAAAAGACAGGGAGGGGTGTATTAGCCTGTACTGCGGCTCCGAGTAAAACACATGCATAACGTTAAATAAAAGGAGGCCGCAGGACGGTACAAGTCAAAGGTATACATAGAGAGGTGTCCCAGCTATGGTGCACAACAGCGGGGTCCGAATAATGGTTAGCGCATTATGTACCAGCGAGAATGTATAGCTCGCTTCTCCTAACCATGTTCAAGGGTGCATTGTAAATTGCGCCAGCTGCCAGTAAGCGCTGCCCCTCTTTCGTTGTAAGCACAGTCGTTAACTATAGCGAACGTTGCTCTGCGAATTCAATGGTGATCTTCCAGAGCACTTGAACTAGGCCACTGTGGCCGAGACACAAATGAAAGCACCGATACAAAATTCATAAGTGTGTAACGCCTTAAACGTTTCGTGTGGTGACGTGCTTTGAAAAAAGCTTTGTTGCAGTCAATACGACGCTTGCGCATTGTAATATATTGACTCATAAGCGGTGCTTCATTGGCAGAAAAGTAGCATATACTGAAATATGCCCTCAGTCTCGCTTGCACAAGGAGGCGTGGGCCGCAGAGCATACAAACAAGCATTATGTTCTGTCTTTTAACTCGTAAAACGCTGAGATATTGAACAAAGGCAGAGCCCAGAAATGACATTTCGGCAAGACTCCCCTGGCAAACAACTTTATCTTGTCAAAATGATGGCACTAGCTGATCTTTCTGGTTTGTTTGTACTTCAATTCTGAGTTTGTTTTAACTAAAAAAATAACATTGGGGTATCGCGTCCCAAAACGGCGATATCATTATAAGAGACGCCTTAGCGAAGGACTCCTGAAATTTTTACCCCCTAGAGTAAATCTGAGCACATACCCCTCCAACGCTTCGCGACAATCAAAATGCAGTCCTTGCAGCTGGAATTCTATCACGTGACCTTTGTTTCTTTGAACACTTGTACTCAAAGAAGCATACCACGAGAGGAGAATCAGCAACAAAGAAAAACAAACTTTCTGTAGTAGTAGTAGGAATTGAAAAAGCTAGCCGTAACATGCCATGCTTGAGCAGGACGTAACTCCTCCCGAGCTAAGGGCAGCATTCAGCACATCGAAGACTAGGGCAGGACGCAAAACATTACGAGTTGTGGAAGCAGGGTGCAACACACCACGATCTATATAAAGGGCAGAACTCAACATATGCCTATAACCAGGGCAGGACGCGACACATCACGAGCTAGAGCAGGGCGCAACTCATTCCAAGCGAGGAGAGGGTGCAACGAATGCTGAGCAACACATCCGGAGCTAGGGCACGTATGAAACATATCCAGATTTTCAACTCCATGCCAAGAAAAGTGCATTGCTCTGGAGTAAATGAAAATGTATTGGTCGTCTTCACGAGTTAATTTTACCAGAGCTAGTTTTTCCGTCGCGTGGATGTTTTATTCAACAATTAAGCCGATAAAAACTGGAGGTGGAACCAACGCATGTCACTTATACATTGATTGGTATTACACTCATGCGCTACGATTAACTTCCTACGTTGCGTTGTCTCAATAGTTCCGTCGTTGTCCTGATGAAGATATTGTAGATTGAGGGTTCGTGCGCCTCGTTATGATGACGTCAAAATGTCAAGATATTCGTGTCACTAATTCTCAGTGCGAGCTTTCTAGCGTGGACTGTGTCCCTAATAGCTCCCGCATATCGCAGCCTCGGAAGTTATAATGTGTAAACCTGAACTGTCTTACGCGCTGGATTGCGACAAATACGACTTCATACACGCCCGTGCTACAAATCAGAGTGAAACACGAAATTTCGAAAGTGGAGACGGGTTATCATACCGATGCTTGTTATTTCCTTTTTTCAACATCAGAAATGCTGCCGAGCTTTGACATACTGCATTCATGTTTAGCATTGCCGTTTTCATAGGACATACTTCGATATATTCCATTCGATTGAGCCACTCTATTCACGGCACATACTCAATCGTATCTCGCAAAGCGCCCCACTTAAATCGAAAGGTTTACGCGGCACGATTCCACGTTGTTTTTAAATCAAGGAGATTTTTTGTGACACTCATCGCCCTTTTAAACAACGTGCGTATTAAAAGGCAACATCATAGTTCCTGATCAAAGGAAATGTTCGAGAAGTGAAAACACTATCGGCCATTTTTAAACTTGACAAGCGGCCATACCGAAGTAACTGAAAGATGTGCACTGATGACGCTAAAGCAGCAAAAAGAAAACAGAAATAATTATAAGATGTGGAGCATAGACGCGTGTCCACACATGCATATGAAAAAGAAGAAAACGGCATTCGCCTCCGGGTCGCACTGTAGGGAATAAAAGTAAACGGGTGTGTGGAAGTAATTGATTTCTTAATATGTTGTGTTTAACGTCCCAAAACCACCATATGATTATGAGAGACGCCGTAGTGGAGTTCTCCGGAAATTTCGACCACCTGGGGTTCTTTAACGTGCACCTAAATCTAAGCACAGGGACCTACAGGATTTCCGCCTCCATCGGAAATGCAGCCGCCGCAACCGGGATTCGATCCCGCAACCTGCGGGTCGGGTGTATGAAAGTAGAGCTCGTACATAGGCTAAAAAAAAGTGAACAAGATGAGAGAAGCAATGGCGAACGACGAACTATTTGCACACTTACCCTCCATGTGAATTCGCACGCTGTCTCAGCTGCACTTTTATTTTTTTACAAGGAAAGTAACTATGTCAATCCGCGAAAGCGCATGAACGCTCTGAATGTCATTGGCATTGGCACTAGTGTAGACAAGCATGTAGAATATTTATGGCGTCCCGCAACGTGCGTGCTAAAGCTTAACAAGTTGAAGCAGTACGTGCGCACTCACAGCTGCTGGTGTTAGAGAATGAACACATGAGAGACTGTAAAGCGAATATTTTACTTGTCGCATTATAAGGTCTCCATTTATTTCTATAGTTCCCCTTTTGTTTCTTGCCGACACATGACGAAAAAAAGCTCAAATAGGTTTACATAAACTAGGCTACGCAGAGAACAGGTTTCTGGTGTCGAGCGTGTACCATCTCCAAGACTCTTTTCTATTTTGACGACCATTGCAAAAACATAAATAAATAAAACGCACACAAGTAGTTAGACGCGGCTTAATGGAGAGCTGATTGACAAAGTGGGCGAAGCTTACAAGCATTCAGTCGTATATTTGGACATTGGCAAGGGCTGCTGCGGACGAGCGCCTTAAAGCCTATCTGCATAGCACGCTAACCACGAGTGTTTACTAAAGACACATGAGTTGCTGCTGCACAGACTAGAACGGAAAATCCCGTTAGAGTTCGGCCTGCTGCACGTTTATTTCAGTTGCAGCGTTACAGGGGGAGCATTCCAGCACCTCAATAGCAGCTGCACCGACAGCGAATTGCGTCACACGCACACGCATGCACGCGCTATCTAAACAGCATCCTCTCGGATCCCGCAACGGCAACCGCCTGTGATGGTGAAGGATAAAAGAGAACTAAGGCCTGAGCTCCGGTGTTTTCCTGCGCTTCCAAATGTTGTGTACCACTCCTATATTACGGGCCGTGCTACTCGTACCTTTGCTACTGGACCCATGAACAACGTTTGGCACTGTAGGCTGAAGAAAGCGACGACAGAGAATGATCACAGGGAAAGCATGAACATACTAAACTACAGAACTCGACCAATATGCTCTTTCTCGCACTTCCCGGATTCTCCTTTTTTTTCTTTCTTCTCTTCCACGAACACGTTTTGGTTCGCGATACCACGGGGTGCGGAGCAATAAAAGACCGATATCGTAAAGTGAGCCCAGCTATTCGCTCGATCACGAACTCGAGCTGACGGCCGCTGGGACTGCGATGCCTTCGCCGTCGAGAGAGCGAGAAACAACTCGCTTCAGAGAGCGCGCGTGTGTCTGGATCGTTTTGCAAACCCATTGGTCTTCGGCACACAGCAAGAGACGAAGGAGTGGTTGTCAGACCGACTGAGCGAAGACTATTTGCTCCCCTTCTCCCCCTCGTCTTTCTCGTTGGATCCTCCTTTCTTGTTTCATTTTTTTTTATTCAGGCACTGTTTCCAGGTCCTGAGATCGAGATGCGGTCTACAGCTAAGTTGTTAGCATCGGCTAAGTTTTCGCCCCTTCATGCGTGTCTATTTCTGGAGCAAACAGCTTATCAACGTGAGGTCGCATCCTTGAGTAAGACAACCTCTCGAGTTTTACTATGCTTTCTAACGCGGGAGCGTTCAAGAGCTCGTTTCACAGAAATTCCGGAGTTGGTGACGGCCCTGTTAGTTGTGAGCGAAAGGTCATTCTGTCCGTGACCGAAAATTTGAGAAAGATGCAAATAAAATGAATGATAACAATATTCGTGTCCGAGTGACGACCAAACTCAGGCCGTCTGCGTAACAAGCAGGTGCTCTACCACAGAACGACGCTATTTCTTTGAACTGCTTCGAGGAAAAAGAAGACAATAGGAATGCCATATTGTGGAATGAGTATCCCTAACACTTGTAATCTTGCGTGGCAGAAGCGTAAACCTGCGGAAGGCGCCAAAAAATGTTAGTTGCTCAATGAGTGGGTCATTTGAAGACCCACCCTTTACAAATCACTGAGACGTAATTTAGTCATCATCATAACCAAAAACATCAACAAAACGAACAGCTGCGTACGTTCTCTGCATAGACTTACGGACGCGCAGTGGTCCTTTCGCTGATTTACAAAAAGAATAATTATGGCATTGCAAAGACTGACATGCACTACACATTCTAGGACACATTGAGATAGCCAATGTTACGCGCCCACAGTTCGTTTAGTTACGACGCAACTGACGCTTGCATCAAGAACTGAAATGATGCTAGCCATTGATAACGCGATGCGTTCGAGGCCCCATTACGCTGTCGCGTTTTACTCTTGAATGCAAAGTTTCAACGTCTTCCAAGTGTCTTTTATTGGCGAAGCGCCACTTAGTCTTACCTTGTCACTAGTCACGCGTAACCGAGTGAAGAAGAGGTGAGAAAGAAAGGAAGGCAAAAGAAATGGATGACCATTTCTCGCCTCATTTCCTAGATGGCGTTACTCTGCCGCTACTCTCCAATTGGCTGCTGCGCGCGCTCTGCCTGAGTGAGCGGAGAACTAGTGCCTCTCTGTCTCCTTTATAGTCTCCGTACGTTGCGGATCATTGGTGTGGTATGGATGAAGCAGAGTGGCGGGCGCGTTGAAGGCGCTTGCGCTAGGTTTCTTTGGTTCGCGTCTCGTCGGTGTTACTGGCGCGCCATCTGCATTCTCGAACACGATCGGACGCATGCATGGACGGACGGACACACGAAAGGATGGATGGACGGACGCTTCACCCCACTCATCATCATTCACTTCGTGAATATGCTGTGAATTTTTTTGCTGTTTCCTAATTAGCCTAGTGACCAGCAAAGCAATCTTCTTCCATTATATCCATTATAGCAGTGCCACATGTAAGTAGAAGACAAGAAAGCAAACTACGCGAGGCACTCGAAACGCTTCCTTCGTGTCCCTCGTATTCTTTGTTTTCCCGCTGTGTTGCTTTCCTTAATCCCTGCCTTGACTTTCCTTTAATTTGTGTAGCTCTTCTTACAGCGCGAAAGTACATCCTCGTCTTTCGGTTTATACAGCTCGAAGGAAATGCATTTCGATTGCAGAATTAGCTTCGTGAAGGATTAGTTTACGAGAGGATAAGGCTAAAGGCGGCTACGATGGTTTTTTTTTTCACGCTTGCTTTCCGGCATCACTTTTATAGCACCTGCCATTGAAAGCGAAACACAGTGTTGGGGAAACGCGACAAGCGAGGAGGCAGATTTGCCACCTTCGACGTCATCGGATGCCAAGCGTTTGGTTTCGTGGGCTGGGATGCGTGCAAGAGGAGGTGAAAAGCCGGCTCTCTCGAAGAACAAGAGCCTTCGGCGACTGTGCATAGCAAACAAAAGCGAGAGAGAGAGAGAGAGAGAGAGAGAGAGAGAGAGAGAGAGAGCCGAAGGTGACGCTGCAGAAAAGAAGATCATGTGGACAGGCAAGAGGCGGTGCTGAATAAGAGATGCGCAAGCGTCACGGCCTGCAAGGCGCCGAGGCAAAGTGGCCGAACTAAGCACAGGCTTGGAAGCGAGGACAAGAAAAAAACATAGAAAACCAGAGTGCCACTCAAACAAAGCCCTAAAGGCAACCAAGTTAGGTATAATGTAACCCTTGCGACGCGTCGAATAGCGCCGGTTCTCCAGTTTCACGGCTCCTGAAAACACGCTGCAGCTTAGCCCAAGGTTGTTCTTTTTTATTTTATTTTAGCGGTGTTGCATTTCCATGAATGCAAGTGAACGAAAAAAAAAAACAGCATTTTGACAGCAGCTGGGTGCAAGCAAATTTTGTAGTGCAGATGCGTCTCAAAAAAAAAAAACTGCTAGCAAAAAAAAGAGCAATACTATAAGCAGGTGGCGACTGTATCCATAAATATAACTCCCGCTTCATTCTCTTAGCAGAGATTCAAATTTTGAAATAGACGTTCAGAGGCGTTTAATCAAGCGAATATCGCAGTTAAGTCTCACAATAATGCCACCCACTTATATCTGTCACAGAAGTACGGACGAGATATATCTATTGAATGAATGTACTGGAGGTTCATGACTATCATGCCATACTTTACAGAGAAGTAACATGCGTAATATTGTAAGCAAAGGGACAATGTTGGTGGCGTATAGACGGCTTGGACGAAACGCACAATGCATAGCATGCACAGAAGTTGGCGTATCTCATTATTACACGCCCTTATGGCGAACAGCTCCTTAATCAAATGAAACTAATGACTACCAAAGGGCTTGCATACTGCACTTTGCTACCGCGCTTCCTTTGTTTTGTCTAAGACGTGTGTACTTTTTAGCGAGAGATGTCTACGTTTTAGTACTGAGAAATTTAACAGTATGTGCTGTTCTACGTATGTTTGGATACGTCTTTTATATACGGCCTGTTCTCTTGGTCTTTTTTATTGTAAGAAGATAAGAAACAGTCGTGTGTGGTTTACAGCCCTATTGGACCATTTTGTTTACACGTGCAAAAAGAGCCATTTTTTCTTTAAATGAAAAGAACACCTAGAATGAACTAATTCAGAAATATGCATTTCAAAATTTAATGGCATGACATGACAAAAATTTAGATTTAATTGCATTGAAGAACATGTGGTAGCATTAATTAGAGTATAATCAGGTTACGTTTAAATTTTCAGGACCAAAGAGCACCCGAAAATTACCCCAGAAATCTTGTGGCTATATATACAGCTTTGGTTGCATATTTTTTCGCTGGTCCGCTAGAGATAAACGTTTGCTATGAAAATTAAAGTTTAATTTATTACGCGTTGAAGTGTAATTTAAAACTTATTAACATCTGCACAGCGATATGCCAGCCTATGGGCTGCGTAACTAATGGATAGATGTAACGTCGACATTGTTTTCGTTACTCTCTTTTCAATCTGTTTTATAGTTCTCCGCGCAGTAGTGCTCATTCGACAAAAATAGCTCATTTTCCCCTTTATGTTGACGTTAAGCCTCTTTGGTTGGACTAATTAGCCACCATTGCTGTATTTCTATTTACTGTTTGCCACCTCATGCGTTATAGTATTCACGTTATTAGCGTTATATTTGTGAAACACTCCGAATCAGCGTGAATAGGAAGTGGCACTTGCTTGTTCTTTCTTTCTTTCTTTCTTTCTTTCTTTCTTTCTTTCTTTCTTTCTTTCTTTCTTTTTCTTTCTCTTTCTTTCTTTCTTTGTTTCTTTGTTTCTTTGTTTGTTCGTTTGTTTGTTTGTTTGTTTGTTTGTTTGTTTATTTATTTATTTTTCTTTCTTGGTTTCTTTCTTGATTTATTGATTTCTTTCTTTTTGAAGATAATTTTTGAGTCGTCTTAAACCTGTCATAGTGTGCTAACCACATCTTGCTCCAACATACTGTTGGTTCCTTTTCAACCTATTCGTTCCTTTTTTGTTAACTCTGCGATAAGTGAAAATCACTTCATTATATTGTGCAATTGAACCTTCATGTTTTTACAGCACCAGCTTATAGAATGTGGCAGCATTATACGTTTTTGTTGCTAAACATACTCTGTGTATACAATTTCCT